>NW_026870912.1:1200000-1502505 GCF_033118175.1 Dama dama | reverse complement strand
TCTTGGGCATCCAGCCCCTTACTGGTCCCTTCCCTCTGACGAGGCCCTCTGAGCTCCAGCACCTTGCAGTGTGGAGACAGCCCCTGCCAGCAACCTCCTCTCCAAGGAGGCCTCAACCGAGGCCTAGGCCCAGGGGAAAGGCACCAGCGGGGATGAGCCAGTGGAGGCGCAAGGGCATGTCTGGACCCAGTCCCCGCAGCCTGCCCCTTGGTGGGGCAGTACCCCCGGAGGCCAGGAAGGTCTGGGCAAGGCTGCGAGGGGCAGGGGCCCTGCTGGGTCGTGCCCCTGGCCTGTGGGGCGTCTGAGCACAACCGGCACTCTCCCGCTGGAAGACCTCCCCGTCTGCCTCCAAAGGCCGGTTTGCAAGCACTCCCGCCCGCTGTTCCCGCCAGGCAGGCACAATGCTCCCAAGCCCGGGAGAAAAGCGCTTCGGGGTGGTGCTCTCCTCGGGCCCTTGCCCCTGAGCCTGGGGGCCAGGCAGTTGGAACACACTCCCAGGCCAAGGCAGAACGACATGCACACGTCTGTTCCTGCCCCCTACACCGGCAGAGAGCTCGGGGGAGCCAGAGACTGCCAGGCTGCTGCTGGGCTGGCTGCCTGTGTGGGACGGGGCAGAGCCGACCTAGGGGCAAGTTGGGCCTCTTGCTCTCCCTGCTGCCCTGAGGCTGCTGGGTCAAAGAGGTCTTGGGCATCCAGCCCTTTGCTGGTCCCTTCCCTCTGACGAGGCCCTCTGAGCTCCAGCACCTTGCAGTGTGGAGACAGCCCCTGCCAGCAACCTCCTCTCCAAAGAGGCCTCAACCGAGGCCTACGCCCAGGGGAAAAGCACCAGCGGGGATGATCCTGGCGAGGCGCACGGACATGTCTGGACCCAGTCCCCGCAGCCTGCCCCTTGGTGGGGCAGTACCCCCGGAGGCCAGGAAGGTCTGGGCAAGGCTGGCCAGGGGCAGGGGACCTGCTGGCTCCTGCCCCTGGCCTGTGAGGCCTCTGAGCACAACCGGCCCTCTCCCACTGGAAGACCTCCCCAGCTGCCTCCAAAGTCCTGTTTGCAAACACTCCCGCCCGCTGTTCACGCCAGGCTCGCACAATGCTCCCAAGCCCGGGAGAAAAGCGCTTCGGGGTGGTGCTCTCTCCGGGCCCTTGCCCCTGAGCCTGGGGGCCAGGCAGTGGGTCCACACTCCCAGACCAAGGCAGAACCACATGCACACGTCTGTTCCTGACCCCTGCACCGGCAGAGAGCTCGGGGGAGCCAGAGTCTGTCAGGCAGCTGCTGGGCTGGCCGCCTGTGTGGGAAGGGGCAGAGCCGACCTAGGGGCAAGTTGGGCCTCTTCCTCTCCCTGCTGCCCTGAGGCTGCTGGGCCAAAGAGGTCTTGGGCATCCAGCCCCTTGCTGGTCCCTTCCCTCTGACGAGGCCCTCTGAGCTCCAGCACCTTGCAGTGTGGAGACAGCCCCTGCCAGCAACCTCCTCTCCAATGAGGCCTCAACCGAGGCCTAGGCCCAGGGGAAAGGCACCAGCGGGGATGAGCCTGGGGAGGCGCCCGGGCATGTCTGGACCCAGTCCCCGCAGCCTGCCCCTTGGTGGGGCAGTACCCCGGAGGCCAGGAAGGTCTGTGCAAGGCTGCCAGGGGCAGGGACAGCGCTGGGTCCTGCCCCTGGCCTGTGGGACGTCTGAGCACAACCGGCACTCTCCCGCTGGAAGACCTCCCCGGCTGCCTCCAAAGGCCGGTTTGCAAGCACTCCCGCCCGCTGTTCCCGCCAGGCACGCACAATGCTCCCAAGCCCGGGAGAAAAGCGCTTCGGGGTGGTGCTCTCTCCGGGCCCTTGCCCCTAAGCCTGCGGGCCAGGCAGGGGGAACACACTCCCAGGCCAAGACAGAACGACATGAACACGTCTGTTCCTGCCCCCTACACCGGCAGAGAGCTCGGGGGAGCCAGAGTCTCTCAGGCAGGTGCTGGGCTGGCCGCCTGTGTGGGAAGGGGCAGAGCCGACCTAGGGGCAAGTTGGGCCTCTTGCTCTCCCTGCTGCCCTGAGGCTGCTGGGCCAAAGACGTCTTGGGCATCCAGCCCTTTGCTGGTCCCTTCCCTCTGACGAGGCCCTCTGAGCTCCAGCACCTTGCAGTGTGGAGACAGCACCTGCCAGCAATCTCCTCTCCAAGGAGGCCTCAACCGAGGCCTAGGCCCAGGGGAAAGGCACCAGCGGGGATGAGCCTGGGGAGGCGCCCGGGCATGTCTGGACCCAGTCCCCGCAGCCTGCCCCTTGTTGGGGCAGTATCACTGGAGGCCAGGAAGGTCTGGGCAAGGCTGACCAGGGGCAGGGGACCTGCTGGGTCCTGCCCCTGGCCTGTGGGGCCTCTGAGCACAACCGGCCCTCTCCCACTGGAAGACCTCCCCGGCTGCCTCCAAAGGCCATTTTGCACGCACTCCCGCCCACTCTTCCCACCAAGCGCGCACAATGCTCCCAAGCCCGGGAGAAAAGCGCTTCGGGGTGGTGCTCTCTCCGGGCCCTTGCCCCTGAGACTGGGGGCCAGGCAGGGGGTCCACACTCCCAGGCCAAGGCAGAACCACATGCACACGTCTGTTCCTGACCCCTGCACCGGCAGAGAGCTCGGGGGAGCCAGAGTCTGTCAGGCAGCTGCTGGGCTGGCCGCCTTTGTGGGAAGGGGCAGAGCCGACCTAGGTTCAAGTAGGGCCTCTTGCTCTCCCTGCTGCCCTGAGGCTGCTGGGCCAAAGAGGTCTTGGGCATCCAGCCCTTTGCTTGTCCCTTCCCTCTGACGAGGCCCTCTGAGCTCCAGCACCTTGCAGTGTGGAGACAGCCCCTGCCAGCAACCTCCTCTCCAAGGAGGCCTCAACCGAGGCCTAGGCCCAGGGGAAAGGCACCAGCGGGGATGAGCCAGGGGAGGCGCCCGAGCATGTCTGGACCCAGTCCCCGCAGCCTGCCCCTTGGTGGGGCAGTACCCCCGGAGGCCAGGAAGGTCTGGGTAAGACTGGCCAGGGGCAGGGGCCCTGCTGGGTCCTGCCCCTGGCCTGTGGGGCCTCTGAGCACAACCGGCCCTCTCCCACTGGAAGACCTCCCCGGCTGCCTCCAAAGGCCGGTTTGCAAGCGCTCCCGGCCACTGTTACCAGCAGGCGGGCACAATGCTCCTAAGCCCGGAAGAAAAGCGCTTCGGGGTGGTGCTCTCCTCGGGCCCTTGCCCCTGAGCCTGGGGGCCAGGCAGTTGGTCCACTCTCCCAGACCAAGGCAGAACCACATGCACACGTCTGTTCCTGACCCCTGCACCGGCAGAGAGCTCGGGGGAGCCAGAATCTGTCAGGCAGCTGCTGGGCTGGCCGCCTGTGTGGGAAGGGGCAGAGCCGACCTAGGGGCAAGTTGGGCCTCTTCCTCTCCCTGCTGCCCTGAGGCTGCTGGGCCAAAGAGGTCTTGGGCATCCAGCCACTTGCTGGTCCCTTCCCTCTGACGAGGCCCTCTGAGCTCGAGCACCTTGCAGTGTGGAGACAGCCCCTGCCAGCAACATCCTCTCCAAGGAGGCCTCAACCGAGGCCTAGGCCCAGGGGAAAGGCACCAGCGGGGATGAGCCTGGGGAGGCGCCCGGGCATGTCTGGACCCAGTCCCCGCAGCCTGCCCCTTGGTGGGGCAGTACCACCGGAGGCCAGGAAGATCTGGGCAAGGCTGGCCAGGGGCAGGGGCCCTGCTGGGTCCTCCCCATGGCCTGTGGGGCCTCTGAGCACAACCGGCCCTCTCCCACTGGAAGACCTCCCCGGCTGCCTCCAAAGGCCAGTTTGCCAACACTCCTGCCCGCTCTTCCCGCCAGGCACGCACAATGCTCCCAAGCCCGGGAGAAAAGCGCTTCGGGGTGGTGGTCTCTCCGGGCCCTTGCCCCTGAGCCTGGGGGCCAGGCAGGGGATCCACAGTCCCAGGCCAAGGCACAACAACATGCCCACGTCTGTTCCTGCCCCCTCCACCGGCAGAGAGCTGGGGGGAGCCAGAGTCTGTCAGGCAGCTGCTGGGCTGGCCGCCTGTGTGGGAAGGGGCAGAGCCGACCTAGGGGCAAGTTGGGCCTCTTGCTCTCCCTGCTGCCCTGAGGCTGCTGGGCCAAAGAGGTCTTGGGCATCCAGCCCCTTGCTGGTCCCTTCCCTCTGTCGAGGCCCTCTGAGCTCCAGCACCTTGCAGTGTGGAGACAGCCCCTGCCAGCAACCTCCTCTCCAAGGAGGCCTCAACCTAGGCCTAGGCCCAGGGGAAAGGCACCAGCGGGGATGAGCCAGTGGAGGCGCACGGGCTTATCAGGACCCAGTCCACGCAGCCTGCCCCTTGGTGGGGCAGTACCCCCGGAGGCCAGGAAGGTCTGGGCAAGGCTGGCCAGGGGCAGGGTCCCTGCTGGGTCCTGCCCCTGGCCTGTGGGGCCTCTGAGCACAACCGGCCCTCTCCCACTGGAAGACCTCCCCGGCTGCCTCCAAAGGCGGGTTTGCCAACACTCCCGCCCGCTGTTCCCGCCAGGCACGCACAACGCTCCCAAGGCCAGGAGAAAAGCGCTTCGGGGTGTTGCTCTCTCCGGGCCCTTGCCCCTGAGCCTGGGGTCCAGGCAGTGGGTCCACACTCCCAGACCAAGGCAGAACCACATGCACACGTCTGTTCCTGACCCCTGCACCGGCAGAGAGCTCGGGGGAGCCAGAGTCTGTCAGGCAGCTGCTGGGTTGGCTGCCTGTGTGGGAAGGGGCAGAGCCGACCTAGGGGCAAGTTGGGCCTCTTGCTCTCCCTGCTGCCCTGAGGCTGCTGGGCCAAAGAGGTCTTGGGCATCCAGCCCCTTGCTGGTCCCTTCCCTCTGACGAGGCCCTCTGAGCTCCAGCACCTTGCAGTGTGGAGACAGCCCCTGCCAGCAACCTCCTCTCCAAGGAGGCCTCAACCGAGGCCTAGGCCCAGGGGAAAGGCACCAGCGGGGATGAGCCTGGGGAGGCGCCCGGGCATGTCTGGACCCAGGCCCCGCAGCCTGCCCCTTGGTGGGGCAGTACCCCCGGAGGCCAGGAAGGTCTGGGCAAGGCTGGCCAGGGGCAGGGGCCCTGCTGCGTCCTGCCCCTGGCCTGTGGGGCCTCTGAGCACAACCGGCCCTCTCCCACTGGAAGACCTCCCCGGCTGCCTCCAAAGGCCGGTTTGCAAGCGCTCCCGCCCACTGTTCCCAGCAGGCGAGCACAATGCTCCCAAGCCCGGGAGAAAAGCGCTTCAGGGTGGTGCTCTCTCCGGGCCCTTTCCCCTGAGCCTGGGGGCCAGGCAGGGGGTCCACACTCCCAGGCCAAGGCAGAACGACATGCACACGTCTGTTCCTGCCCCATGCACCGGCAGAGAGCTCGGGGCAGCCAGAGTCTGTCAGGCAGCTGCTGGGCTGGCCGCCTGTGTGGGACGGGGCTGAGCCGACCTAGGGGCAAGTTGGGCCTCTTGCTCTCCCTGCTGCCCTGAGGCTGCTGGGCCAAAGAGATCTTAGGCATCCAGCCCCTTGCTTGTCCCTTCCCTCTGACGAGGCCCTCTGAGCTCCAGCACCTTGCAGTGTGGAGACAGCCCCTGCCAGCAACCTCCTCTCCAAGGAGGCCTCAACCGAGGCCTAGGACCAGGGGAAAGGCACCAGCGGGGATGAGCCTGGGGAGGCGCCCGGGCATGTCTGGACCCAGTCCCCACAGCCTGCCCCTTGGTGGGGCAGTACCCCCGGAGGCCAGGAAGGTCTGGGCAAGGCTGGCCACGGGCAGGGGCCCTGCTGGGTCCTGCCCCTGGCCTGTGGGGCCTCTGAGCACAACCGGCCCTCTCCCACTGGAAGACTTCCCCGGCTGCCTCCAAAGGCCGGTTTGCCAACACTCCCGCCCGCTGTTCCCGCCAGGCACGCACTATTCTCCCAAGCCCGGGAGAAAAGCGCTTCGGGGTGTTGCTCTCTCCGGGCCCTTGCCCCTGAGCGTGGGGGCGAGGCAGTGGGTCTACACTCCCAGACCAACGCAGAACCACATGCACACGTCTGTTCCTGACCCCTGCACCGCAGAGAGCTCGGGGGAGCCAGAGTCTGTCAGGCAGCTGCTGGGCTGGCCGCCTGTGTGGGAAGGGGCAGAGCCGACCTAGGGGCAAGTTGGGCCTCTTCCTCTCCCTGCTGCCCTGAGGCTGCTGGGCCAAAGAGGTCTTGGGCATCCAGCCCCTTGCTGGTCCCTTCCCTCTGACGAGGCCCTCTGAGCTCCAGCACCTTGCAGTGTGGAGACAGCCCCTGCCAGCAACCTCCTCTCCAAGGAGGCCTCAACCGAGGCCTAGGCCCAGGGGAAAGGCACCAGCGGGGATGAGCCTGGGGAGGCGCCCGGGCATGTCTGGACCCAGTCCCCGCAGCCTGCCCCTTGGTGGGGCAGTACCCCCGGAGGCCAGGAGGGTCTGGGCAAGGCTGCCAGGGGCAGGGACACTGCTGGGTCCTGCCCCTGGCCTGTGGGGCGTCTGAGCACAACCGGCACTCTCCCGCAGGAAGACCTCCCCGGCTGCCTCCAAAGGCCGGTTTGGAAGCATTCCCGCCCGCTGTTCCCGCCAGGCACGCACAATGCTCCCAAGCCCGGGAGAAAAGCGCTTCGGGGTGGTGCTCTCTCCGGGCCCTTGCCCCTGAGCCTGGGGGACAGGCAGGGGTAACACACTCCCAGGCCAAGGCAGAACGACATGCACACGTCTGTTCCTGCCCCCTACACCGGCAGAGAGTTCGGGGGAGCCAGAGACTGCCAGGCTGCTGCTGGGCTGGCTGCCTGTGTGGGACGGGGTAGAGCCGACCTAGGGGCAAGTTGGGCCTCTTGCTCTCCCTGCTGCCCTGAGGCTGCTGGGTCAAAGAGGTCTTGGGCATCCAGCCCTTTGCTGGTCCTTTCCCTCTGACGAGGCCCTCTGAGCTCCAGCACCTTGCAGTGTGCAGACAGCCCCTGCCGGCAACCTCCTCTCCAAGGAGGCCTCAATCGAGGCCTAGGCCCAGGGGAAAGGCACCAGCGGGGATGAGCCTGGGGAGGCGCCCGGGCATGTCTGGACCCAGGCCCCGCAGCCTGCCCCTTGGTGGGGTAGTACCCCCGGAGGCCAGGAAGGTCTGGGCAAGGCTGCCAGAGGCAGGGACACTGCTGGGTCCTGCCCCTGGCCTGTGGGGCCTCTGAGAACAACTGGCACTCTCCCACTGGAAGACCTCCCCGGCTGCCTCCAAAGGCTGGTTTGCAAGCACTCAATCCCGCTGTTCACGCCAGCTGCGCACAATGCTCCCAAGCCCGGGGGAAAAGCATTTTGGGGTGGTGCTCACTCCGGGCTTTGGAAGACCTCCCCAGCTGCCTCCAAGGCCGGTTTGCAAGCACTTCTGCCTGCTGTTCCCGCCACCCGCGCACAATGCTCCCAAGCCCGGGAGAAAATCGTTTCGGGGTGGTGTTCTCTCTGGACCCAAGAAAGACCTCCCGGGCTGCCCCCAAATGCCAGTTTGCAAGCACTCCCACTCACTGTTCCCGCCATCCGTGCAAATGCTCCAAGCCCAGGAGAAAAGCCCTTCAGGGTGGTGCTCTCTCCCGGCCCTTGGAAGACCTCCCCAGCTGCCTCCAAAGGCTGGATTTCAAGTACTCCCTCCCGCTGACCCGCCAGCCGCACACAATGCTCCCAATTCCGTGAGAAAAGTGCTTCGGGATGGGGCTCTCTCCGGGCCCTTGGAAGACCTCCCAAGCTGCCTCCAAAGGCCGGTTTGCAAGCACTCCCGCCCGCTGTTCCCGCCAGCCTCGCACAATGCTCCCAAGACCGGGAGAAAAGCGCTTCGGGGTGGTGTTCTCTCCGTGCCAATGGAGGACCTCCCTGGCTGCCCCCAAAGGCCGGTTTGCAAGCACTCCCACTCGCTGTTCCCGCCAGCCACGCACAATCCTCCAAAACCCCGGAGAAAAGCGCTTCGGGGTGGTGTTCTCTCCGTGCCCATGGAAGACCTCCCGGGGTGCCCCCAAAGGCCGGTTTGCAAGCACTCCCACTCGCTGTTCCCGCCATCCGCGCACAATGCTCCCAAGCCCGGGAGAAAAGCATTTTGGGGTGGTGCTCACACCGGGCCCTGGAAGACCTCCCCGGCTGCCTCCAAAGGACGGTTTTCAAGCACTCCTGCCTGCTGTTCCCGCCACCCGCGCACAATGCTCCCAAGCGCGGGAGAAAAGCGCTTCGGGGTGGTGCTCTCTACAGGCCCTTGGAAGACCTCCCCGGCTGCCTCCAAAGGCCGGTTTGCAAGGACTCCTTCCTGCTGTTCCCGCCAGCCACGCACAATGCTCCCAAGCCCGGGAGAAAAGCATTTTGGGGTGGTGCTCACTCCGGGCCCTTGGAAGACCTCCCCGGCTGCCTCCAATGGCCAGTTTGCAAGCACTCATGTCCGCTGTTCCCACCAGCCGCGCACAATGCTCCCAAGCCCGGGAGAAAAGCTTTTTGGGGTGGTGCTCACACCGGGCCCTGGAAGACCTCCCCGGCTGCCTCCAAAGGCCAGTTTTCAAGCACTCCTGCCTGCTGTTCCCGCCACCTGCGCACAATGCTCCCAAGCCCGGGAGAAAAGCGCTTCGGGGTGGTGCTCTCTACAGGCCCTTGGAAGACCTCCCCGGCTGCCTCCAAAGGCCGGTTTGCAAGGACTCCTTCCTGCTGTTCCCGCCAGCCACGCACAATGCTCCCAAGCCCGGGAGAGAAGCATTTTGGGGTGGTGCTCTCTACAGGCCCTTGGAAGACCTCCCCGGCTGCCTCCAGTGGCCAGTTTGCAAGCACTCATGCCCGCTGTTCCCACCAGCCGCGCACAATGCTCCCAAGCCCGGGAGAAAATCTTTTTGGGGTGGTGCTCACACCGGGCCCTGGAAGACCTCCCCGGCTGCCTGCAAAGGCCGGTTTTCAAGCACTCCTGCCTGCTGTTCCTGCCACCCGCGCACAATACTCCCAAGCCCGGGAGAAAAGCGCTTCGGGGTGGTGCTCTCTACAGGCCCTTGGAAGACCTCCCCCGCTGCCTCCAAAGGCCGGTTTGCAAGGACTCCTTCCTGCTGTTCTCGCCAGCCACGCACAATGCTCCCAAGCCCGGGAGAAAAGTGCTTCGGGGTGGTGATCTCTCCGGGCCCTTGGAAGTCGTCCCCGGCTGCCTCCAAAGGCCGGTTTGCAAGCACTCATGCCCGTTGTTCCCACCAGCCGCACACAATGCTCCCAAGCCCGGGAGAAAAGCATTTTGGGGTGGTGCTCACTCCGGGCCCTTGGAAGACCTCCCCGGCTGCCTCCAAAGGCCAGTTTGCAAGCAGTCCTGCCTGCTGTTCCCGCCAGCCGCGCACAATGCTCCCAAGCCCGGGAGAAAAGCGCTTCGGGGTGGTGCTCTCTCCGGGCCCTTGGAAGACGTCCCCGGCTGCCTCCAAAGGCCGGTTTGCAAGCACTCATGCCCGTTGTTCCCACCAGCCGCGCACAATGCTCCCAAGCCCGGGAGAAAAGCATTTTGGGGTGGTGCTCACTCCGGGCCCTTGGAAGACCTCCCCGGCTGCCTCCAAAGGCCAGTTTGCAAGCAGTCCTGCCTGCTGTTCCCGCCAGCCGCGCACAATGTTCCCAAGCCCGGGAGAAAAGCGCTTCGGGGTGGTGCTCTCTCCGGGCACTTTCAAGACCTCCCCGGCTGCCTCCAAAGGCCGGTTTGTAAGTACTCATTCCCGCTGCTTCCACCAGCCACGCACAATGCTCCCAAGCCCGGGAGAAAAGCATTTTGGGGTGGTGCTCTCTCCGGGCCCTTGGAAGACCTCCCGGGCTGCCTCCAAAGGCCGGTTTGCAAGCATTCATGTCCGTTGTTCCCGACAGCCGCGCACAATGCTCCCAAGCCCGAGAGAAAAGCATTTTGGGGTGGTGATCAGTCCGGCCCTTGGAAGACCTCCCCGGCTGCCTCCAAAGGACAGTTTGCAAGCACTCATGCCCGCTGTTCCCGCCAGCCGCGCACAATGCTCCCAAGACCGTGAGAAAAGCGCTTCGGGGTGGTGTTCTCTCAGGGACCTTGGAGGACCTCCCCGGCTGCCCCCAAAGGCCGGTTTGCAAGCATACCCACTCGCTGTTCCCGCCAGGCACACACAATGTTCCAAAACCCCGGAGAAAAGCGCTTCGGGGTGGTGGTCTCTCCGGGCCCCTGCCGCTGAGCCTGGGGGCCAGGCAGGGGATCCACAGTCCCAGGCCAAGGCAGAACCTCATGCACACGTCTGTTCCTGCCCCCTCCACCGGCAGAGAGCTGGGGGGAGCCAGAGTCTGTCAGGCAGCTGCTGGGCTGGCCACCTGTGTGGGAAGGGGCAGAGCCGACCTAGGGGCAAGTTGGGCCTCTTGCTCTCCCTGCTGCCCTGAGGCTGCTGGGCCAAAGAGGTCTTGGGCATCCAGCCCCTTGCTGGTCCCTTCCCTCTGACGAGGCCCTCTGAGCTCCAGCACCTTGCAGTGTGGAGACAGCCCCTGCCAGCAACCTCCTCTCCAAGGAGGCCTCAACCGAGGCCTAGGCCCAGGGGAAAGGCACCAGCGGAGATGAGCCAGTGGAGGCGCCCGGGCATGTCTGGACCCAGTCCCCGCAGCCTGCCCCTTGGTGGGGCAGTACCCCCGGAGGCCAGGAAGGTCTGGGCAAGGCTGCGAGGGGCAGGGGCCCTGCTGGGTCGTGCCCCTGGCCTGTGGGGCGTCTGAGCACAACCGGCACTCTCCCGCTGGAAGACCTCCCCGTCTGCCTCCAAAGGCCGGTTTGCAAGCACTCCCGCCCGCTGTTCCCGCCAGGCACGCACAATGCTCCCAAGCCCGGGAGAAAAGCGCTTCGGGGTGGTGCTCTCTCCGGGCCCTTGCCCCTGAGCCTGGGGGCCAGGCAGTTGGAACACACTCCCAGGCCAATGCAGAACGACATGCACACGTCTGTTCCTGCCCCCTACACCGGCAGAGAGCTCGGGGGAGCCAGAGACTGCCAGGCTGCTGCTGGGCTGGCTGCCTGTGTGGGACGTGGCAGAGCCGACCTAGTGGCAAGTTGGGCCTCTTGCTCTCCCTGCTGCCCTGAGGCTGCTGGGTCAAAGAGGTCTTGGGTATCCAGCCCTTTGCTGGTCCCTTCCCTCTGACGAGGCCCTCTGAGCTCCAGCACCTTGCAGTGTGGAGACAGCCCCTGCCAGCAACCTCCTCTCCAAAGAGGCCTCAACCGAGGCCTACGCCCAGGGGAAAAGCACCAGCAGGGATGATCCTGGGGAGGCGCACGGACATGTCTGGACCCAGTCCCCGCAGCCTGCCCCTTGGTGGGGCAGTACCCCCGGAGGCCAGGAAGGTCTGGGCAAGGCTGGCCAGGGGCAGGGTCCCTGCTGGGTCCTGCCCCTGGCCTGTGAGGCCTCTGAGCACAACCGGCCCTCTCCCACTGGAAGACCTCCCCAGCTGCCTCCAAAGTCCTGTTTGCAAACACTCCCGCCCGCTGTTCACGCCAGGCTCGCACAATGCTCCCAAGCCCGGGAGAAAAGCGCTTCGGGGTGGTGCTCTCTCCGGGCCCTTGCCCCTGAGCCTGGGGGCCAGGCAGTGGGTCCACACTCCCAGACCAAGGCAGAACCACATGCACACGTCTGTTCCTGACCCCTGCACCGGCAGAGAGCTCTGGGGAGCCAGAGTCTGTCAGGCAGGTGCTGGGCTGGCCGCCTGTGTGGGAAGGGGCAGAGCCGACCTAGGGGCAAGTTGGGCCTCTTCCTCTCCCTGCTGCCCTGAGGCTGCTGGGCCAAAGAGGTCTTGGGCATCCAGCCTTTTGGTGGTCCCTTCCCTCTGACGAGGCTCTCTGAGCTCCAGCACCTTGCAGTGTGGAGACAGCCCCTGCCAGCAACCTCCTCTCCAATGAGGCCTCAACCGAGGCCTAGGCCCAGGGGAAAGGCACCAGCGGGGATGAGCCTGGGGAGGCGCCCGGGCATGTCTGGACCCAGTCCCCGCAGCCTGCCCCTTGGTGGGGCAGTACCCCCGGAGGCCAGGAAGGTCTGTGCAAGGCTGCCAGGGGCAGGGACAGCGCTGGGTCCTGCCCCTGGCCTGTGGGACGTCTGAGCACAACCGGCACTCTCCCGCTGGAAGACCTCCCCGTCTGCCTCCAAAGGCCGGTTTGCAAGCACTCCCGCCCGCTGTTCCCGCCAGGCACGCACAATGCTCCCAAGCCCGGGAGAAAAGCGCTTCGGGGTGGTGCTCTCTCCGGGCCCATGCCCCTAAGCCTGCGGGCCAGGCAGTTGGAACACACTCCCAGGCCAAGACAGAACGACATGAACACGTCTGTTCCTGCCCCCTACACCGGCAGAGAGCTCGGGGGAGCCAGAGTCTCTCAGGCAGGTGCTGGGCTGGCCGCCTGTGTGGGAAGGGGCAGAGCCGACCTAGGGGCAAGTTGGGCCTCTTGCTCTCCCTGCTGCCCTGAGGCTGCTGGGCCAAAGAGGTCTTGGGCATCCAGCCCCTTGCTGGTCCCTTCCCTCTGACGAGGCCCTCTGAGCTCCAGCACCTTGCAGTATGGAGACAGCCCCTGCCAGCAACCTCCTCTCCAAGGAGGCCTCAACCGAGGCCTAGGCCCAGGGGAAAGGCACCAGCGGGGATGAGCCTGGGGAGGCGCCCGGGCATGTCTGCACCCAGTCCCCGCAGCCTGCCCCTTGGTGGGGCAGTACCCCCGGAGGCCAGGAAGGTCTGGGCAAGGCTGGCCAGGGGCAGGGGCCCTGCTGGGTCCTGCCCCTGGCCTGTGGGGTCTCTGAGCACAACCGGCCCTCTCCCATTGGAAGAACTCCCCGGCTGCCTCCAAAGGCCAGTTTGCCAACACTCCCGCCCGCTGTTCCCGCCAGGCACGCACAATGCTCCCAAGCCCGGGAGAAAAGCGCTTCGGGGTGGTGCTCTCCTCGGGCCCTTGCCCCTGAGCCTGGGGGCCAGGCAGTTGGTCCACACTCCCAGACCAAGGCAGAACCACATGCACACGTCTGTTCCTGACCCCTGCACCTGCAGAGAGCTCGGGGGAGCCAGAATCTGTCAGGCAGCTGCTGGGCTGGCCGCCTGTGTGGGAAGGGGCAGAGCCGACCTAGGGGCAAGTTGGGCCTCTTCCTCTCCCTGCTGCCCTGAGGCTGCTGGGCCAAAGAGGTCTTGGGCATCCAGCCACTTGCTGGTCCCTTCCCTCTGACGAGGCCCTCTGAGCTCCAGCACCTTGCAGTGTGGAGACAGCCCCTGCCAGCAACATCCTCTCCAAGGAGGCCTCAACCGAGGCCTAGGCCCAGGGGAAAGGCACCAGCGGGGATGAGCCTGGGGAGGCGCCCGGGCATGTCTGGACCCAGTCCCCGCAGCCTGCCCCTTGGTGGGGCAGTACCCCCGGAGGCCAGGAAGGTCTGGGCAAGGCTGGCCAGGGGCAGGGGCCCTGCTGGGTCCTGCCCCTGGCCTGTGGGGCCTCTGAGCACAACCGGCCCTCTCCCACTGGAAGACCTCCCCGGCTGCCTCCAAAGGCCAGTTTGCCAACACTCCTGCCCGCTCTTCCCGCCAGGCACGCACAATGCTCCCAAGCCCGGGAGAAAAGCGCTTCGGGGTGGTGGCCTCTCCGGGCCCTTGCCCCTGAGCCTGGGGGCCAGGCAGGGGATCCACAGTCCCAGGGCAAGGCACAACAACATGCACACGTCTGTTCCTGCCCCCTCCACCGGCAGAGAGCTGGGGGGAGCCAGAGTCTGTCAGGCAGCTGCTGGGCTGGCCGCCTGTGTGGGAAGGGGCAGAGCCGACCTAGGGGCAAGTTGGGCCTCTTGCTCTCCCTGCTGCCCTGAGGCTGCTGGGCCAAAGAGGTCTTGGGCATCCAGCCCCTTGCTGGTCCCTTCCCTCTGACGAGGCCCTCTGAGCTCCAGCACCTTGCAGTGTGGAGACAGCCCCTGCCAGCAACCTCCTCTCCAAGGAGGCATCAACCGAGGCCTATGCCCAGGGGAAAGGCACCAGCGGGGATGAGCCTGGGCAGGTGCCCAGGCATGTCTGGACCCAGTCCCCGCAGCCTGCCCCTTGGTGGGGCAGTACCCCCGGAGGCCAGGAAGGTCTGGGCAAGGCTGGCCAGGGGCAGGGTCCCTGCTGGGTCCTGCCCCTGGCCTGTGGGGCCTCTGAGCACAACCGGCCCTCTCCCACTGGAAGAACTCCCCGGCTGACTCCAAGGGCCAGTTTGCCAACACTCCCGCCCGCTGTTCCCGCCAGGCACGCACAATGCTCCCAAGCCCGGGAGAAAAGCACTTCGGGGTGGTGCTCTCCTCGGGCCCTTGCCCCTGAGCCTGGGGGCCAGGCAGTTGGTCCACACTCCCAGACCAAGGCAGAACCACATGCACACGTCTGTTCCTGACCCCTGCACCGGCAGAGAGCTCGGGGGAGCCAGAGTCTGTCAGGCAGCTGCTGGGCTGGCCGCCTGTGTGGGAAGGGGCAGAGCCGAACTAGGGGCAAGTTGGGCCTCTTGCTCTCCCTGCTGCCCTGAGGCTGCTGGGCCAAAGAGGTCTTGGGCATCCAGCCCCTTGCTGGTCCCTTCCCTCTGACGAGGCCCTCTGAGCTCTAGCACCTTGCAGTGTGGAGACAGCCCCTGCCAGCAACATCCTCTCCAAGGAGGCCTCAACCGAGGCCTAGGCCCAGGGGAAAGGCACCAGCGGGGATGAGCCTGGGGAGGCGCCCGGGCATGTCTGGACCCAGTCCCCGCAGCCTGCCCCTTGGTGGGGCAGTACCCCCGGAGGCCAGGAAGATCTGGGCAAGGCTGGCCAGGGGCAGGGGCCCTGCTGGGTCCTCCCCATGGCCTGTGGGGCCTCTGAGCACAACCGGCCCTCTCCCACTGGAAGACCTTCCCGGCTGCCTCCAAAGGCCAGTTTGCCAACACTCCTGCCCGCTCTTCCCGCCAGGCACGCACAATGCTCCAAAGCCCGGGAGAAAAGCGCTTCGGGGTGGTGCTCTCTCCGGGCCCTTGCCCCTGAGCCTGTGGGCAAGGCAGGGGGAACACACTCCCAGACCAAGGCAGAAACACATGCACACGTCTGTTCCTGTCCCCTGCACCGGCAGAGAGCTCGGGGGAGCCAGAGTCTGTCAGGCAGCTGCTGGGCTGGCCGCCTGTGTGGGAAGGGGCAGAGCCGACCTAGGGGCAAGTTGGGCCTCTTGCTCTCCCTGCTGCCCTGAGGCTGCTGGGCCAAAGAGGTCTTGGGCATCCAGCCCCTTGCTGGTCCCTTCCCTCTGACGAGGCCCTCTGAGCTCCAGCACCTTGCAGTGTGGAGACAGCCCCTGCCAGCAACCTCCTCTCCAAGGAGGCCTCAACCGAGGCCTAGGCACAGGGGAAAGGCACCAGCGGGGATGAGCCAGTGGAGGCGCACGGGCATATCAGTACCCAGTCCCTGCAGCCTGCCCCTTGGTGGGGCAGTACCCCCGGAGGCCAGGAAGGTCTGGGCAAGGCTGGCCAGGGGCAGGGTCCCTGCTGGGTCCTGCCCCTGGCCTGTGGGGCCTCTGAGCACAACCGGCCCTCTCCCACTGGAAGACCTCCCCGGCTGCCTCCAAAGGCGGGTTTGCCAACACTCCCGCCCGCTGTTCCGCCAGGCACGCACAACGCTCCCAAGGCCAGGAGAAAAGCGCTTCGGGGTGTTGCTCTCTCCGGGCCCTTGCCCCTGAGCCTGGGGTCCAGGCAGTGGGTCCACACTCCCAGACCAAGGCAGAACCACATGCACACGTCTGTTCCTGACCCCTGCACCGGCAGAGAGCTCGGGGGAGCCAGAGTCTGTCAGGCAGCTGCTGGGTTGGCTGCCTGTGTGGGAAGGGGCAGAGCCGACCTAGGGGCAAGTTGGGCCTCTTGCTCTCCCTGCTGCCCTGAGGCTGCTGGGCCAAAGAGGTCTTGGGCATCCAGCCCCTTGCTGGTCCCTTTCCGCTGACGAGGCCCTCTGAGCTCCAGCACCTTGCAGTGTGGAGACAGGCCCTGCCAGCAACCTCCTCTCCAAGGAGGCATCAACCGAGGCCTATGCCCAGGGGAAAGGCACCAGCGGGGATGAGCCTGGGGAGGCGCCCAGGCATGTCTGGACCCAGTTCCCGCAGCCTGCCCCTTGGTGGGGCAGTACCCCCGGAGGCCAGGAAGGTCTGGGCAAGGCTGGCCAGGGTCAGGGGACCTGCTGGGTCCTGCCCCTGGCCTGTGAGGCCTCTGAGCACAGCCGGCCCTCTCCCACTGGAAGACCTCCACGGCTGCCTCCAAAGTCCTGTTTGCAAACACTCCCGCTCGCTGTTCACGCCAGGCTCGCACAATGCTCCCAAGCCCGTGAGGAAAGCGCTTCGGGGTGGTGCTCTCTCCGGGCCCTTGCCCCTGAGCCTGGGGGCAAGGCAGGGGGAACACACTCCCAGGCCAAGGCAGAACCTCATGCCCACGTCTGTTCCTGTCCCCTGCACCGGCAGAGAGCTTGGGGGAGCCAGAGTCTGTCAGGCAGCTGCTGGGTTGGCCGCCTGTGTGGGAAGGGGCAGAGCCGCCCTAGGGGCAAGTTGGGCCTCTTGCTCTCCCTGCTGCCCTGAGGCTGCTGGGCCAAAGACGTCTTGGGCATCCAGCCCCTTACTGGTCCCTTCCCTCTGATGAGGCCCTCTGAGCTCCAGCACCTTGCAGTGTGGAGACAGCCCCTGCCAGCAACCTCCTCTCCAAGGAGGCCTCAACCGAGGCCTAGGCCCAGGGGAAAGGCACCAGCGGGGATGAGCCTGGGGAGGCGCCCGGGCATGTCTGGACCCAGGCCCCGCAGCCTGCCCCTTGGTGGGGCAGTACCCCCGGAGGCCAGGAAGGTCTGGGCAAGGCTGGCCAGGGGCAGGGGCCCTGCTGCGTCCTGCCCCTGGCCTGTGGGGCCTCTGAGCACAACCGGCCCTCTCCCACTGGAAAACCTCCCCGGCTGCCTCCAAAGGCCGGTTTGCCAACACTCCCGCCCGCTGTTCCCGCCAGGCATGCACAATGCTCCCAAGCCCGGGAGAAAAGCGCTTCGGGGTGTTGCCCTCTCCGGGCCCTTGCCCCTGAGCCTGGGGTCCATGCAGTGGGTCCACACTCCCAGACCAAGGCAGAACCACATGCACTCGTCTGTTCCTGACCCCTGCACCGGCAGAGAGCTCGGGGGAGCCAGAGTCTGTCAGGCAGCTGCTGGGTTGGCTGCCTGTGTGGGAAGGGGCAGAGCCGACCTAGGGGCAAGTTGGGCCTCTTCCTCTCCCTGCTGCCCTGAGGCTGCTGGGCCAAAGACGTCTTGGGCATCCAGCCCCTTACTGGTCCCTTCCCTCTGACGAGGCCCTCTGAGCTCCAGCACCTTGCAGTGTGGAGACAGCCCCTGCCAGCAACCTACTCTCCAAGGAGGCCTCAACCGAGGCCTAGGCCCAGGGGAAAGGCACCAGCGGGGATGAGCCAGTGGAGGCGCAAGGGCATGTCTGGACCCAGTCCCCGCAGCCTGCCCCTTGGTGGGGCAGTACCCCCGGAGGCCAGGAAGGTCTGTGCAAGGCTGCCAGGGGCAGGGACAGCGCTGGGTCCTGCCCCTGGCCTGTGGGACGTCTGAGCACAACCGGCACTCTCCCGCTGGAAGACCTCCCCGTCTGCCTCCAAAGGCCGGTTTGCAAGCACTCCCGCCCGCTGTTCCCGCCAGGCACGCACAATGCTCCCAAGCCCGGTAGAAAAGCGCTTCGGGGTGGTGCTCTCTCCGGGCCCTTGCCCCTAAGCCTGCGGGCCAGGCAGGGGGAACACACTCCCAGGCCAAGACAGAACGACATGAACACGTCTGTTCCTGCCCCCTACACCGGCAGAGAGCTCGGGGGAGCCAGAGTCTCTCAGGCAGGTGCTGGGCTGGCCGCCTGTGTGGGAAGGGGCAGAGCCGACCTAGGGGCAAGTTGGGCCTCTTGATCTCCCTGCTGCCCTGAGGCTGCTGGGCCAAAGACGTCTTGGGCATCCAGCCCTTTGCTGGTCCCTTCCCTCTGACGAGGCCCTCTGAGCTCCAGCACCTTGCAGTGTGGAGACAGCACCTGCCAGCAATCTCCTCTCCAAGGAGGCCTCAACCGAGGCCTAGGCCCAGGGGAAAGGCACCAGCGGGGATGAGCCTGGGGAGGCGCCCGGGCATGTCTGGACCCAGTCCCCGCAGCCTGCCCCTTGGTGGGGCAGTACCCCTGTAGGCCAGGAAGATCTGGGCAAGGCTGACCAGGGGCAGGGGCCCTGCTGGGTCCTGCCCCTGGCCTGTGGGGCCTCTGAGCACAACCGGCCCTCTCCCACTGGAAGACCTCCCCGGCTGCCTCCAAAGGCCGGTTTGCAAGCGCTCCCGGCCACTGTTACCAGCAGGCGGGCACAATGCTCCTAAGCCCGGAAGAAAAGCGCTTCAGGGTGGTGCTCTCTCTGGGCCCTTGCCCCTGAGCCTGGGGGCAAGGCAGGGTGTCCACACTCCCAGGCCAAGGCAGAACCACATGCACACGTCTGACCTGCCCCCTGCACCGGCAGAGAGCTCGGGGGAGCCAGAGTCTGTCAGGCAGCTGCTGGGCTGGCCGCCTGTGTGGGAAGTGGCAGAGCCGACCTAGGGGCAAGTTGGGCCTCTTGCTCTCCCTGCTGCCCTGAGGCTGCTGGGCCAAAGAGGTCTTGGGCATCCAGCCCCTTGCTGGTCCCTTCCCTCTGACGAGGCCCTCTGAGCTCCAGCACCTTGCAGTGTGGAGACAGCCCCTGCCAGCAACCTCCTCTCCAAGGAGGCCTCAACCGAGGCCTAGGCCCAGGGGAAAGGCACCAGCGGGGATGAGCCTGGGGAGGCGCCCGGGCATGTCTGGACCCAGTCCCCGCAGCCTGCCCCTTGGTGGGGCAGTACCCCCGGAGGCCAGGAAGGTCTGGGCAAGGCTGGCCAGGGGCAGGGGCCCTGCTGGGTCCTGCCCCTGGCCTGTGGGGCCTCTGAGCACAACCGGCCCTCTCCCACTGGAAGAACTCCCCGGCTGCCTCCAAAGGCCAGTTTGCCAACACTCCCGCCCGCTGTTCCCGCCAGGCACGCACAATGCTCCCAAGCCCGGGAGAAAAGCGCTTCGGGGTGGTGCTCTCCTCGGGCCCTTGCCCCTGAGCCTGGGGGCCAGGCAGTTGGTCCACACTCCCAGACCAAGGCAGAACCACATGCACACGTCTGTTCCTGACCCCTGCACCGGCAGATAGCTCGGGGGAGCCAGAGTCTGTCAGGCAGCTGCTGGGCTGGCCGCCTGTGTGGGAAGGGGCAGAGCCGACCTAGGGGCAAGTTGGGCCTCTTCCTCTCCCTGCTGCCCTGAGGCTGCTGGGCCAAAGAGGTCTTGGGCATCCAGCCCCTTGCTGGTCCCTTCCCTCTGACGAGGCCCTCTGAGCTTCAGCACCTTGCAGTGTGGAGACAGCCCCTGCCAGCAACATCCTCTCCAAGGAGGCCTCAACCGAGGCCTAGGCCCAGGGGAAAGGCACCAGCGGGGATGAGCCTGGGGAGGCGCCCGGGCATGTCTGGACCCAGTCCCCGCAGCCTGCCCCTTGGTGGGGCAGTACCCCCGGAGGCCAGGAAGATCTGGGCAAGGCTGGCCAGGGGCAGGGGCCCTGCTGGGTCCTCCCCATGGCCTGTGGGGCCTCTGAGCACAACCGGCCCTCTCCCACTGGAAGACCTCCCCGGCTGCCTCCAAAGGCCAGTTTGCCAACACTCCTGCCCGCTCTTCCCGCCAGGCACGCACAATGCTCCCAAGCCCGGGAGAAAAGCGCTTCGGGGTGGTGGTCTCTCCGGGCCCTTGCCCCTGAGGCTGGGGGCCAGGCAGGGGATCCACAGTCCCAGGCCAAGGCACAACAACATGCACACGTCTGTTCCTGCCCCCTCCACCGGCAGAGAGCTGGGGGGAGCCAGAGTCTGTCAGGCAGCTGCTGGGCTGGCCGCCTGTGTGGGAAGGGGCAGAGCCGACCTAGGGGCAAGTTGGGCCTCTTGCTCTCCCTGCTGCCCTGAGGCTGCTGGGCCAAAGAGGTCTTGGGCATCCAGCCCCTTGCTGGTCCCTTCCCTCTGACGAGGCCCTCTGAGCTCCAGCACCTTGCAGTGTGGAGACAGCCCCTGCCAGCAACCTCCTCTCCAAGGAGGCCTCAACCTAGGCCTAGGCCCAGGGGAAAGGCACCAGCGGGGATGAGCCAGTGGAGGCGCACGGGCATATCAGGACCCAGTCCCCGCAGACTGCCCCTTGGTGGGGCAGTACCCCCGGAGGCCAGGAAGGTCTGGGCAAGGCTGGCCAGGGGCAGGGTCCCTGCTGGGTCCTGCCCCTGGCCTGTGGGGCCTCTGAGCACAACCGGCCCTCTCCCACTGGAAGACCTCCCCGGCTGCCTCCAAAGGCCGGTTTGCCAACACTCCCGCCCGCTCTTCCCGCCAGGCACGCACAATGCTCCCAAGCCCGGGAGAAAAGCGCTTCGGGGTGGTGCTCTCTCCGGGCCCTTGCCCCTGAGCCTGTGGGCAAGGCAGGGGGAACACACTCCCAGACCAAGGAAGAAACACATGCACACGTCTGTTCCTGTCCCCTGCACCGGCAGAGAGCTCAGGGGAGCCAGAGTCTGTCAGGCAGGTGCTGGGCTGGCCGCCTGTGTGGGAAGGGGCAGAGCCGACCTAGGGGCAAGTTGGGCCTCTTGCTCTCCCTGCTGCCCTGAGGCTGCAGGGCCAAAGACGTCTTGGGCATCCAGCCCCTTACTGGTCCCTTCCCTCTGACGAGGCCCTCTGAGCTCCAGCACCTTGCAGTGTGGAGACAGCCCCTGCCAGCAATCTCCTCTCCAAGGAGGCCTCAACCGAGGCCTAGGCCCAGGGGAAAGGCACCAGCGGGGTTGAGCCAGGGGAGGCGCCCGGGCATGTCTGGACCCTGTCCCCGCAGCCTGCCCCTTGGTGGGGCAGTACCCCCGGAGGCCAGGAAGGTCTGGGCAAGGCTGGCCAGGGGCAGGGGCCCTGCTGGGTCCTGCCCCTGGCCTGTGGGGCCTCTGAGCACAACCGGCCCTCTCCCACTGGAAGACCTCCCCGGCTGCCTCCAAAGTCCTGTTTGCAAGCACTCCCGCCCACTGTTCCCGCCAGGCGCGCACAATGCTCCCAAGCCCGGGAGAAAAGCGCTTCGGGGTTGTGGTCTCTCCGGGCCCTTGCCCCTGAGCCTGGGGGCCAGGCAGGGGATCCACAGTCCCAGGCCAAGGCACAACGACATGCACACGTCTGTTCCTGCCCCCTCCACCGGCAGAGAGCTGGGGGGAGCCAGAGTCTGTCAGGCAGCTGCTGGGCTGGCCGCCTGTGTGGGAAGGGGCAGAGCCGACCTAGGGGCAAGTTGGGCCTCTTGCTCTCCCTGCTGCCCTGAGGCTGCTGGGCCAAAGAGGTCTTGGGCATCCAGCCCCTTGCTGGTCCCTTCCCTCTGACGAGGCCCTCTGAGCTCCAGCACCTTGCAGTGTGGAGACAGCCCCTGCCAGCAACCTCCTCTCCAAGGAGGCCTCAACCGAGGCCTAGGCACAGGGGAAAGGCACCAGCGGGGATGAGCCAGTGGAGGCGCACGGGCATATCAGTACCCAGTCCCTGCAGCCTGCCCCTTGGTGGGGCAGTACCCCCGGAGGCCAGGAAGGTCTGGGCAAGGCTGGCCAGGGGCAGGGTCCCTGCTGGGTCCTGCCCCTGGCCTGTGGGGCCTCTGAGCACAACCGGCCCTCTCCCACTGGAAGACCTCCCCGGCTGCCTCCAAAGGCGGGTTTGCCAACACTCCCGCCCGCTGTTCCGCCAGGCACGCACAACGCTCCCAAGGCCAGGAGAAAAGCGCTTCGGGGTGTTGCTCTCTCCGGGCCCTTGCCCCTGAGCCTGGGGTCCAGGCAGTGGGTCCACACTCCCAGACCAAGGCAGAACCACATGCACACGTCTGTTCCTGACCCCTGCACCGGCAGACAGCTCGGGGGAGCCAGAGTCTGTCAGGCAGCTGCTGGGTTGGCTGCCTGTGTGGGAAGGGGCAGAGCCGACCTAGGGGCAAGTTGGGCCTCTTGCTCTCCCTGCTGCCCTGAGGCTGCTGGGCCAAAGAGGTCTTGGGCATCCAGCCCCTTGCTGGTCCCTTTCCGCTGACGAGGCCCTCTGAGCTCCAGCACCTTGCAGTGTGGAGACAGGCCCTGCCAGCAACCTCCTCTCCAAGGAGGCATCAACCGAGGCCTATGCCCAGGGGAAAGGCACCAGCGGGGATGAGCCTGGGGAGGCGCCCAGGCATGTCTGGACCCAGTTCCCGCAGCCTGCCCCTTGGTTGGGCAGTACCCCCGGAGGCCAGGAAGGTCTGGGCAAGGCTGGCCAGGGTCAGGGGACCTGCTGGGTCCTGCCCCTGGCCTGTGAGGCCTCTGAGCACAGCCGGCCCTCTCCCACTGGAAGACCTCCACGGCTGCCTCCAAAGTCCTGTTTGCAAACACTCCCGCTCGCTGTTCACGCCAGGCTCGCACAATGCTCCCAAGCCCGTGAGGAAAGCGCTTCGGGGTGGTGCTCTCTCCGGGCCCTTGCCCCTGAGCCTGGGGGCAAGGCAGGGGGAACACACTCCCAGGCCAAGGCAGAACCTCATGCCCACGTCTGTTCCTGTCCCCTGCACCGGCAGAGAGCTTGGGGGAGCCAGAGTCTGTCAGGCAGCTGCTGGGTTGGCCGCCTGTGTGGGAAGGGGCAGAGCCGCCCTAGGGGCAAGTTGGGCCTCTTGCTCTCCCTGCTGCCCTGAGGCTGCTGGGCCAAAGACGTCTTGGGCATCCAGCCCCTTACTGGTCCCTTCCCTCTGACGAGGCCCTCTGAGCTCCAGCACCTTGCAGTGTGGAGACAGCCCCTGCCAGCAACCTCCTCTCCAAGGAGGCCTCAACCGAGGCCTAGGCCCAGGGGAAAGGCACCAGCGGGGATGAGCCTGGGGAGGCGCCCGGGCATGTCTGGACCCAGGCCCCGCAGCCTGCCCCTTGGTGGGGCAGTACCCCCGGAGGCCAGGAAGGTCTGGGCAAGGCTGGCCAGGTGCAGGGGCCCTGCTGCGTCCTGCCCCTGGCCTGTGGGGCCTCTGAGCACAACCGGCCCTCTCCCACTGGAAAACCTCCCCGGCTGCCTCCAAAGGCCGGTTTGCCATCACTCCCGCCCGCTGTTCCCGCCAGGCATGCACAATGCTCCCAAGCCCGGGAGAAAAGCGCTTCGGGGTGTTGCCCTCTCCGGGCCCTTGCCCCTGAGCCTGGGGTCCATGCAGTGGGTCCACACTCCCAGACCAAGGCAGAACCACATGCACTCGTCTGTTCCTGACCCCTGCACCGGCAGAGAGCTCGGGGGAGCCAGAGTCTGTCAGGCAGCTGCTGGGTTGGCTGCCTGTGTGGGAAGGGGCAGAGCCGACCTAGGGGCAAGTTGGGCCTCTTCCTCTCCCTGCTGCCCTGAGGCTGCTGGGCCAAAGACGTCTTGGGCATCCAGCCCCTTACTGGTCCCTTCCCTCTGACGAGGCCCTCTGAGCTCCAGCACCTTGCAGTGTGGAGACAGCCCCTGCCAGCAACCTCCTCTCCAAGGAGGCCTCAACCGAGGCCTAGGCCCAGGGGAAAGGCACCAGCGGGGATGAGCCAGTGGAGGCGCAAGGGCATGTCTGGACCCAGTCCCCGCAGCCTGCCCCTTGGTGGGGCAGTACCCCCGGAGGCCAGGAAGGTCTGTGCAAGGCTGCCAGGGGCAGGGACAGCGCTGGGTCCTGCCCCTGGCCTGTGGGACGTCTGAGCACAACCGGCACTCTCCCGCTGGAAGACCTCCCCGTCTGCCTCCAAAGGCCGGTTTGCAAGCACTCCCGCCCGCTGTTCCCGCCAGGCACGCACAATGCTCCCAAGCCCGGTAGAAAAGCGCTTCGGGGTGGTGCTCTCTCCGGGCCCTTGCCCCTAAGCCTGCGGGCCAGGCAGGGGGAACACACTCCCAGGCCAAGACAGAACGACATGAACACGTCTGTTCCTGCCCCCTACACCGGCAGAGAGCTCTGGGGAGCCAGAGTCTCTCAGGCAGGTGCTGGGCTGGCCGCCTGTGTGGGAAGGGGCAGAGCCGACCTAGGGGCAAGTTGGGCCTCTTGATCTCCCTGCTGCCCTGAGGCTGCTGGGCCAAAGACGTCTTGGGCATCCAGCCCTTTGCTGGTCCCTTCCCTCTGACGAGGCCCTCTGAGCTCCAGCACCTTGCAGTGTGGAGACAGCACCTGCCAGCAATCTCCTCTCCAAGGAGGCCTCAACCGAGGCCTAGGCCCAGGGGAAAGGCACCAGCGGGGATGAGCCTGGGGAGGCGCCCGGGCATGTCTGGACCCAGTCCCCGCAGCCTGCCCCTTGGTGGGGCAGTACCCCTGTAGGCCAGGAAGATCTGGGCAAGGCTGACCAGGGGCAGGGGCCCTGCTGGGTCCTGCCCCTGGCCTGTGGGGCCTCTGAGCACAACCGGCCCTCTCCCACTGGAAGACCTCCCCGGCTGCCTCCAAAGGCCGGTTTGCAAGCGCTCCCGGCCACTGTTACCAGCAGGCGGGCACAATGCTCCTAAGCCCGGAAGAAAAGCGCTTCAGGGTGGTGCTCTCTCTGGGCCCTTGCCCCTGAGCCTGGGGGCAAGGCAGGGTGTCCACACTCCCAGGCCAAGGCAGAACCACATGCACACGTCTGACCTGCCCCCTGCACCGGCAGAGAGCTCGGGGGAGCCAGAGTCTGTCAGGCAGCTGCTGGGCTGGCCGCCTGTGTGGGAAGTGGCAGAGCCGACCTAGGGGCAAGTTGGGCCTCTTGCTCTCCCTGCTGCCCTGAGGCTGCTGGGCCAAAGAGGTCTTGGGCATCCAGCCCCTTGCTGGTCCCTTCCCTCTGACGAGGCCCTCTGAGCTCCAGCACCTTGCAGTGTGGAGACAGCCCCTGCCAGCAACCTCCTCTCCAAGGAGGCCTCAACCGAGGCCTAGGCCCAGGGGAAAGGCACCAGCGGGGATGAGCCTGGGGAGGCGCCCGGGCATGTCTGGACCCAGTCCCCGCAGCCTGCCCCTTGGTGGGGCAGTACCCCCGGAGGCCAGGAAGGTCTGGGCAAGGCTGGCCAGGGGCAGGGGCCCTGCTGGGTCCTGCCCCTGGCCTGTGGGGCCTCTGAGCACAACCGGCCCTCTCCCACTGGAAGAACTCCCCGGCTGCCTCCAAAGGCCAGTTTGCCAACACTCCCGCCCGCTGTTCCCGCCAGGCACGCACAATGCTCCCAAGCCCGGGAGAAAAGCGCTTCGGGGTGGTGCTCTCCTCGGGCCCTTGCCCCTGAGCCTGGGGGCCAGGCAGTTGGTCCACACTCCCAGACCAAGGCAGAACCACATGCACACGTCTGTTCCTGACCCCTGCACCGGCAGATAGCTCGGGGGAGCCAGAGTCTGTCAGGCAGCTGCTGGGCTGGCCGCCTGTGTGGGAAGGGGCAGAGCCGACCTAGGGGCAAGTTGGGCCTCTTCCTCTCCCTGCTGCCCTGAGGCTGCTGGGCCAAAGAGGTCTTGGGCATCCAGCCCCTTGCTGGTCCCTTCCCTCTGACGAGGCCCTCTGAGCTTCAGCACCTTGCAGTGTGGAGACAGCCCCTGCCAGCAACATCCTCTCCAAGGAGGCCTCAACCGAGGCCTAGGCCCAGGGGAAAGGCACCAGCGGGGATGAGCCTGGGGAGGCGCCCGGGCATGTCTGGACCCAGTCCCCGCAGCCTGCCCCTTGGTGGGGCAGTACCCCCGGAGGCCAGGAAGATCTGGGCAAGGCTGGCCAGGGGCAGGGGCCCTGCTGGGTCCTCCCCATGGCCTGTGGGGCCTCTGAGCACAACCGGCCCTCTCCCACTGGAAGACCTCCCCGGCTGCCTCCAAAGGCCAGTTTGCCAACACTCCTGCCCGCTCTTCCCGCCAGGCACGCACAATGCTCCCAAGCCCGGGAGAAAAGCGCTTCGGGGTGGTGGTCTCTCCGGGCCCTTGCCCCTGAGCCTGGGGGCCAGGCAGGGGATCCACAGTCCCAGGCCAAGGCACAACAACATGCACACGTCTGTTCCTGCCCCCTCCACCGGCAGAGAGCTGGGGGGAGCCAGAGTCTGTCAGGCAGCTGCTGGGCTGGCCGCCTGTGTGGGAAGGGGCAGAGCCGACCTAGGGGCAAGTTGGGCCTCTTGCTCTCCCTGCTGCCCTGAGGCTGCTGGGCCAAAGAGGTCTTGGGCATCCAGCCCCTTGCTGGTCCCTTCCCTCTGACGAGGCCCTCTGAGCTCCAGCACCTTGCAGTGTGGAGACAGCCCCTGCCAGCAACCTCCTCTCCAAGGAGGCCTCAACCTAGGCCTAGGCCCAGGGGAAAGGCACCAGCGGGGATGAGCCAGTGGAGGTGCACGGGCATATCAGGACCCAGTCCCCGCAGACTGCCCCTTGGTGGGGCAGTACCCCCGGAGGCCAGGAAGGTCTGGGCAAGGCTGGCCAGGGGCAGGGTCCCTGCTGGGTCCTGCCCCTGGCCTGTGGGGCCTCTGAGCACAACCGGCCCTCTCCCACTGGAAGACCTCCCCGGCTGCCTCCAAAGGCCGGTTTGCCAACACTCCCGCCCGCTGTTCCCGCCAGGCACGCACAACGCTCCCAAGGCCAGGAGAAAAGCGCTTCGGGGTGTTGCTCTCTCCGGGCCCTTGCCCCTGAGCCTGGGGTCCAGGCAGTGGGTCCACACTCCCAGACCAAGGCAGAACCACATGCACACGTCTGTTCCTGACCCCTGCACCGGCAGAGAGCTCGGGGGAGCCAGAGTCTGTCAGGCAGCTGCTGGGTTGGCTGCCTGTGTGGGAAGGGGCAGAGCCGACCTAGGGGCAAGTTGGGCCTCTTGCTCTCCCTGCTGCCCTGAGGCTGCTGGGCCAAAGAGGTCTTGGGCATCCAGCCCCTTGCTGGTCCCTTCCCTCTGACGAGGCCCTCTGAGCTCCAGCACCTTGCAGTGTGGAGACAGCCCCTGCCAGCAACCTCCTCTCCAAGGAGGCATCAACCGAGGCCTATGCCCAGGGGAAAGGCACCAGCGGGGATGAGCCTGGGGAGGCGCCCAGGCATGTCTGGACCCAGTCCCCGCAGCCTGCCCCTTGGTGGGGCAGTACCCCCGGAGGCCAGGAAGGTCTGGGCAAGGCTGGCCAGGGGCAGGGGCCCTGCTGGGTCCTGCCCCTGGCCTGTGGGGCCTCTGAGCACAACCGGCCCTCTCCCACTGGAAGACCTCCCCGGCTGACTCCAAAGGCCAGTTTGCCAACACTCCCGCCCGCTGTTCCCGCCAGGCACGCACAATGCTCCCAAGCCCGGGAGAAAAGCACTTCGGGGTGGTGCTCTCCTCGGGCCCTTGCCCCTGAGCCTGGGGGCCAGGCAGTTGGTCCACACTCCCAGACCAAGGCAGAACCACATGCACACGTCTGTTCCTGACCCCTGCACCGGCAGAGAGCTCGGGGGAGCCAGAGTCTGTCAGGCAGCTGCTGGGCTGGCCGCCTGTGTGGGAAGGGGCAGAGCCGACCTAGGGGCAAGTTGGGCCTCCTGCTCTCCCTGCTGCCCTGAGGCTGCTGGGCCAAAGAGGTCTTGGGCATCCAGCCCCTTGCTGGTCCCTTCCCTCTGACGAGGCCCTCTGAGCTCTAGCACCTTGCAGTGTGGAGACAGCCCCTGCCAGCAACATCCTCTCCAAGGAGGCCTCAACCGAGGCCTAGGCCCAGGGGAAAGGCACCAGCGGGGATGAGCCTGGGGAGGCGCCCGGGCATGTCTGGACCCAGTCCCCGCAGCCTGCCCCTTGGTGGGGCAGTACCCCCGGAGGCCAGGAAGATCTGGGCAAGGCTGGCCAGGGGCAGGGGCCCTGCTGGGTCCTCCCCATGGCCTGTGGGGCCTCTGAGCACAACCGGCCCTCTCCCACTGGAAGACCTCCCCGGCTGCCTCCAAAGGCCAGTTTGCCAACACTCCTGCCCGCTCTTCCCGCCAGGCACGCACAATGCTCCCAAGCCCGGGAGAAAAGCACTTCGTGGTGGTGCTCTCTCCGGGCCCTTGCCCCTGAGCCTGTGGGCAAGGCAGGGGGAACACACTCCCAGACCAAGGCAGAAACACATGCACACGTCTGGTCCTGTCCCCTGCACCGGCAGAGAGCTCGGGGGAGCCAGAGTCTCTCAGGCAGGTGCTGGGCTGGCCGCCTGTGTGGGAAGGGGCAGAGCCGCCCTAGGGGCAAGTTGGGCCTCTTGCTCTCCCTGCTGCCCTGAGGCTGCAGGGCCAAAGACGTCTTGGGCATCCAGCCCCTTACTGGTCCCTTCCCTCTGACGAGGCCCTCTGAGTTCCAGCACCTTGCAGTGTGGAGACAGCCCCTGCCAGCAATCTCCTCTCCAAGGAGGCCTCAACCGAGGCCTAGGCCCAGGGGAAAGGCACCAGCGGGGTTGAGCCAGGGGAGGCGCCCGGGCATGTCTGGACCCTGTCCCCGCAGCCTGCCCCTTGGTGGGGCAGTACCCCCGGAGGCCAGGAAGGTCTGGGCAAGGCTGGCCAGGGGCAGGGGCCCTGCTGGGTCCTGCACCTGGCCTGTGGGGCCTCTGAGCACAACCGGCCCTCTCCCACTGGAAGACCTCCCCGGCTGCCTCCAAAGGCCGGTTTGCAAGCACTCCCGCCCACTGTTCCCGCCAGGCGCGCACAATGCTCCCAAGCCCGGGAGAAAAGCGCTTCGTGGTGGTGGTCTCTCCGGGCCCTTGCCCCTGAGCCTGGGGGCCAGGCAGGGGGTCCACAGTCCCAGGGCAAGGCACAACAACATGCACACGTCTGTTCCTGCCCCCTCCACCGGCAGAGAGCTGGGGGGAGCCAGAGTCTGTCAGGCAGCTGCTGGGCTGGCCGCCTGTGTGGGAAGGGGCAGAGCCGACCTAGGGGCAAGTTGGGCCTCTTGCTCTCCCTGCTGCCCTGAGGCTGCTGGGACAAAGACGTCTTGGGCATCCAGCCCCTTGCTGGTCCCTTCCCTCTGACGAGGCCCTCTGAGCTCCAGCACCTTGCAGTGTGGAGACAGCCCCTGCCAGCAACCTCCTCTCCAAGGAGGCCTCAACCGAGGCCTAGGCACAGGGGAAAGGCACCAGCGGGGATGAGCCTGGGGAGGCGCCCGGGCATGTCTGGACCCAGTCCCCGCAGCCTGCCCCTTGGTGGGGCAGTACCCCCGGAGGCCAGGAAGGTCTGGGCAAGGCTGGCCAGGGGCAGGGTCCCTGCTGGGTCCTGCCCCTGGCCTGTGAGGCCTCTGAGCACAACCGGCCCTCTCCCACTGGAAGACCTCCACGGCTGCCTCCAAAGTGCTGTTTGCAAACACTCCCGCCCGCTGTTCACGCCAGGCTCGCACAATGCTCCCAAGCCCGTGAGAAAAGCGCTTCGGGGTGGTGCTCTCTCCGGGCCCTTGCCCCTGAGCCTGGGGGCAAGGCACGGGGAACACACTCCCAAGCCAAGGCAGAACCACATGCCCACGTCTGTTCCTGTCCCCTGCACCGGCAGAGAGCTTGGGGGAGCCAGAGTCTGTCAGGCAGGTGCTGGGCTGGCCGCCTGTGTGGGAAGGGGCAGAGCCGCCCTAGGGGCAAGTTGGGCCTCTTGCTCTCCCTGCTGCCCTGAGGCTGCTGGGCCAAAGACGTCTTGGGCATCCAGCCCCTTACTGGTCCCTTCCCTCTGACGAGGCCCTCTGAGCTCCAGCACCTTGCAGTGTGGAGACAGCCCCTGCCAGCAACCTCCTCTCCAAGGAGGCCTCAAGCGAGGCCTAGGCCCAGGGGAAAGGCACCAGCGGGGATGAGCCTGGGGAGGCGCCCGGGCATGTCTGGACCCAGGCCCCGCAGCCTGCCCCTTGGTGGGGCAGTACCCCCGGAGGCCAGGAAGGTCTGGGCAAGGCTGGCCAGGGGCAGGGGCCCTGCTGCGTCCTGCCCCTGGCCTGTGGGGCCTCTGAGCACAACCGGCCCTCTCCCACTGGAAGACCTCCCCGGCTGCCTCCAAAGGCCGGTTTGCAAGCGCTCCCGCCCACTGTTCCCAGCAGGCGTGCACAATGCTCCCAAGCCCGGGAGAAAAGCGCTTCAGGGTGGTGCTCTCTCCGGGCCCTTGCCCCTGAGCCTGGGGTCAAGGCACGGTGTCCACACTCCCAGGCCAAGTCAGAACCACATGCCCACGTCTGTTCCTGCCCCCTGCACCGGCAGAGAGCTCGGGGGAGCCAGAGTCTGTCAGGCAGCTGCTGGGCTGGCCGCCTGTGTGGGAAGGGGCAGAGCCGACCTAGGGGCAAGTTGGGCCTCTTGCTCTCCCTGCTGCCCTGAGGCTGCTGGGCCAAAGAGGTCTTGGGCATCCATCCCGTTGCTGGTCCCTTCCCTCTGACGAGGCCCTCTGAGCTCCAGCACCTTGCAGTGTGGAGACAGCCCCTGCCAGCAACCTCCTCTCCAAGGAGGCCTCAACCGAGGCCTAGGCCCAGGGGAAAGGCACCAGCGGGGATGAGCCTGGGGAGGGGCCCGGGCATGTCTGGGCCCATTCCCCGCAGCCTACCCCTTGGTGGGGCTATAACCCCGGAGGCAGGAAGGTCTGGGCAAGGCTGGCCAGGGGCAGGGGCCCTGCTGGGTCCTGCCCCTGGCCTGTGGGGCCTCTGAGCACAACCGGCCCTCTCCCACTGGAAGACCTCCCCGGCTGCCTCCAAAGGCCGGTTTGCAAGCACTCCCGCCCACTGTTCCCACCAAGCGTGCACAATTCTCCCAAGCCCGGGAGAAAAGCGCTTCGGGGTGGTGCTCTCTCCGGGCCCTTGCCCCTGAACCTGGGGGCCAGGCAGTTGGTCCACACTCGGAGACCAAGGCAGAACCACATGCACACGTCTGTTCCTGACCCCTGCACCGGCAGAGAGCTCGGGGGAGCCAGAGTCTGTCAGGCAGCTGCTGGGCTGGCCGCCTGTGTGGGAAGGGGCAGAGCCGACCTAGGGGCAAGTTGGGCCTCTTCCTCTCCCTGCTGCCCTGAGGCTGCTGGGCCAAAGAGGTCTTGGGCATCCAGCCCCTTGCTGGTCCCTTCCCTCTGATGAGGCCCTCTGAGCTCCAGCACCTTGCAGTGTGGAGACAGCCCCTGCCAGCAACCTCCTCTCCAAGGAGGCCTCAACCGAGGCCTAGGCCTAGGGGAAAGGCACCAGCGGGGATGAGCCTGGGGAGGCGCCCGGCCATGTCTGGACCCAGTCCCCGCAGCCTGCCCCTTGGTGGGGCAGTACCCCCGGAAGCCAGGAAGGTCTCGGCAAGGCTGCCAGGGGCAGGGACACTGCTGGGTCCTGCCCCTGGCCTGTTGGGCGTCTGAGCACAACCGGCACTCTCCCGCTGGAAGACCTCCCCGTCTGCCTCCAAAAGACGGTTTGCAGGCACTCCCACCCGCTGTTCCCCCAGGCACGCACAATGCTCCGAAGCCCCGGAGAAAAGCGCTTCGGGGTGGTGCTCTCTCCGGGCCCTTGCCCCTGAGCCTGGGGGCCAGGCAGGGGGAACACACTCCCAGGCCAATGGAGAACGACATGCACACGTCTGTTCCTGCCCCCTACACCGGCAGAGAGCTCGGGGGAGCCAGAGACTGCCAGGCTGCGGCTGGGCTGGCTGCCTGTGTGGGACGGGGCAGAGCCGACCTAGGGGCAAGTTGGGCCTCTTGCTCTCACTGCTGCCCTGAGGCTGCTGGGTCAAAGAGGTCTTGGGCATCCAGCCCTTTGCTGGTGCCTTCCCTCTGACGAGGCCCTCTGAGCTCCAGCACCTTGCAGTGTGGAGACAGCCCCTGCCAGCAACCTCCTCTCCAAAGAGGCCTCAACCGAGGACTACACCCAGGGGAAAGGCACCAGCGGGGATGATCCTGGGGAGGCGCACGGACATGTCTGGACCCAGGCTCCGCAGCCTGCCCCTTGGTGGGGCAGTACCCCCGGAGGCCAGGAAGGTCTGGGAAAGTCTGGCCAGGGGCAGGGGCCCTGCTGGGTCCTGACCCTGGCCTGTGGGGCCTCTGAGCACAACCGGCCCTCTCCCACTGGAAGACCTCCCCGGCTGCCTCCAAAGTCCTGTTTGCAAACACTCCCGCCCGCTGTTCACGTCAGGCTCGCACAATGCTCCCAAGCCCGGGAGAAAAGGACTTCGGAGTGGTGCTCTCTCCGGGCCCTTGCCCCTGAGCCTGGGGGCAAGGCAGGGGGAACACACTCCCAGGCCAAGGCAGAACCACATGCCCACGTCTGTTCCTGTCCCCTGCACCGGCAGAGAGCTTGGGGGAGCCAGAGTCTGTCAGGCAGGTGCTGGGTTGGCCGCCTCTGTGGGAAGGGGCAGAGCCGACCTAGGGGCAAGTTGGGCCTCTTGCTCTCCCTGCTGCCCTGAGGCTGCTGGGCCAAAGACGTCTTGGGCATCCAGCCCCTCGCTGGTCCCTTCACTCTGACGAGGCCCTCTGAGCTCCAGCACCTTGCAGTGTGGAGACAGCCCCTGCCAGCAACCTCCTCTCCAAGGAGGCCTCAACCGAGGCCTAGGCCCAGGGGAAAGGCACCAGAGGGGATGAGCCAGGGGAGGCGCCCGAGCATGTCTGGACCCAGTTCCCGCAGCCTGCCCCTTGGTGGGGCAGTACCCCCGGAGGCCAGGAAGGTCTGGGCAAGGCTGGCCAGGGGCAGGGGCCCTGCTGGGTCCTGCCCCTGGCCTGTGGGGCCTCTGAGCACAACCGGCCCTCTCCCACTGGAAGACCTCCCCGGCTGCCTCCAAAGGCCGGTTTGCAAGCACTCCCGCCCACTGTTCCCGCCAGGCGCGCACAATGCTCCCAAGCCCGGGAGAAAAGCGCTTCGGTGTGGTGGTCTCTCCTGGCCCTTGCCCCTGAGCCTGGGGGCCAGGCAGGGGATCCACAGTCCCAGGCCAAGGCACAACAACATGCACACGTCTGTTCCTGCCCCCTCCACCGGCAGAGAGCTGGGGGGAGCCAGAGTCTGTCAGGCAGCTGCTGGGCTGGCCGCCTGTGTGGGAAGGGGCAGAGCCGACCTAGGGGCAAGTTGGGCCTCTTGCTCTCCCTGCTGCCCTGAGGCTGCTGGGCCAAAGAGGTCTTGGGCATCCAGCCCCTTGCTGGTCCCTTCCCTCTGACGAGGCCCTCTGAGCTCCAGCACCTTGCAGTGTGGAGACAGACCCTGCCAGCAACCTCCTCTCCAAGGAGGCCTCAACCGAAGCCTAGGCCCAGGGGAAAGGCACCAGCGGGGATGAGCCAGTGGAGGCGCACGGGCATATCAGGACCCAGTCCCCGCAGCCTGCCCCTTGGTGGGGCAGTACCCCCGGAGGCCAGGAAGGTCTGGGCAAGGCTGGCCAGGGGCAGGGTCCCTGCTGGGTCCTGCCCCTGGCCTGTGGGGCCTCTGAGCACAACCGGCCCTCTCCCACTGGAAGACCTCCCCGGCTGCCTTCAAAGGCGTGTTTGCCAACACTCCCGCCCGCTGTTCCCGCCAGGCACGCACAACGCTCGCAAGGCCAGGAGAAAAGCGCTTCGGGGTGTTGCTCTCTCCGGGCCCTTGCCCCTGAGCCTGGGGTCCAGGCAGTGGGTCCACACTCCCAGACCAAGGCAGAACCACATGCACACGTGTGTTCCTGACCCCTGAACCGGCAGAGAGCTCGGGGGAGCCAGAGTCTATCAGGCAGCTGCTGGGCTGGCTGCCTGTGTGGGAAGGGGCAGAGCCGACCTAGGGGCAAGTTGGGCCTCTTGCTCTCCCTGCTGCCCTGAGGCTGCTGGGCCAAAGAGGTCTTGGGCATCCAGCCCCTTGCTGGTCCCTTCCCGCTGACGAGGGCCTCTGAGCTCCAGCACCTTGCAGTGTGGAGACAGCCCCTGCCAGCAACCTCCTCTCCAAGGAGGCATCAACCGAGGCCTATGCCCAGGGGAAAGGCACCAGCGGGGATGAGCCTGGGGAGGCGCCCAGGCATGTCTGGACCCAGTCCCCGCAGCCTGCCCCTTGGTGGGGCAGTACCCCCGGAGGCCAGGAAGGTCTGGGCAAGGCTGGCCAGGGGCAGGTGACCTGCTGGGTCCTGCCCCTGGCCTGTGAGGCCTCTGAGCACAACCGGCCCTCTCCCACTGGAAGACCTCCCCGGCTGCCTCCAAAGGCCGGTTTGCAAGCGCTCCCGCCCACTGTTCCCAGCAGGCGTGCACAATGCTCCCAAGCCCGGGAGAAAAGCGCTTCAGGGTGGTGCTCTCTCCGGGCCCTTTCCCCTGAGCCTGGGGGCCAGGCAGGGGGTCCACACTCCCAGGCCAAGGCAGAACGACATGCACACGTCTGTTCCTGCCCCATGCACCGGCAGAGAGCTCGGGGCAGCCAGAGTCTGTCAGGCAGCTGCTGGGCTGGCCGCCTGTGTGGGACGGGGCTGAGCCGACCTAGGGGCAAGTTGGGCCTCTTGCTCTCCCTGCTGCCCTGAGGCTGCTGGGCCAAAGAGATCTTGGGCATCCAGCCCCTTGCTTGTCCCTTCCCTCTGACGAGGCCCTCTGAGCTCCAGCACCTTGCAGTGTGGAGACAGCCCCTGCCAGCAACCTCCTCTCCAAGGAGGCCTCAACCGAGGCCTAGGACCAGGGGAAAGGCACCAGCGGGGATGAGCCTGGGGAGGCGCCCGGGCATGTCTGGACCCAGTCCCCACAGCCTGCCCCTTGGTGGGGCAGTACCCCCGGAGGCCAGGAAGGTCTGGGCAAGGCTGGCCACGGGCAGGGGCCCTGCTGGGTCCTGCCCCTGGCCTGTGGGGCCTCTGAGCACAACCGGCCCTCTCCCACTGGAAGACTTCCCCGGCTGCCTCCAAAGGCCGGTTTGCCAACACTCCCGCCCGCTGTTCCCGCCAGGCACGCACTATTCTCCCAAGCCCGGGAGAAAAGCGCTTCGGGGTGTTGCTCTCTCCGGGCCCTTGCCCCTGAGCGTGGGGGCGAGGCAGTGGGTCTACACTCCCAGACCAACGCAGAACCACATGCACACGTCTGTTCCTGACCCCTGCACCGCAGAGAGCTCGGGGGAGCCAGAGTCTGTCAGGCAGCTGCTGGGCTGGCCGCCTGTGTGGGAAGGGGCAGAGCCGACCTAGGGGCAAGTTGGGCCTCTTCCTCTCCCTGCTGCCCTGAGGCTGCTGGGCCAAAGAGGTCTTGGGCATCCAGCCCCTTGCTGGTCCCTTCCCTCTGACGAGGCCCTCTGAGCTCCAGCACCTTGCAGTGTGGAGACAGCCCCTGCCAGCAACCTCCTCTCCAAGGAGGCCTCAACCGAGGCCTAGGCCCAGGGGAAAGGCACCAGCGGGGATGAGCCTGGGGAGGCGCCCGGGCATGTCTGGACCCAGTCCCCGCAGCCTGCCCCTTGGTGGGGCAGTACCCCCGGAGGCCAGGAGGGTCTGGGCAAGGCTGCCAGGGGCAGGGACACTGCTGGGTCCTGCCCCTGGCCTGTGGGGCGTCTGAGCACAACCGGCCCTCTCCCGCAGGAAGACCTCCCCGGCTGCCTCCAAAGGCCGGTTTGGAAGCATTCCCGCCCGCTGTTCCCGCCAGGCACGCACAATGCTCCCAAGCCCGGGAGAAAAGCGCTTCGGGGTGGTGCTCTCTCCGGGCCCTTGCCCCTGAGCCTGGGGGACAGGCAGGGGTAACACACTCCCAGGCCAAGGCAGAACGACATGCACACGTCTGTTCCTGCCCCCTACACCGGCAGAGAGTTCGGGGGAGCCAGAGACTGCCAGGCTGCTGCTGGGCTGGCTGCCTGTGTGGGACGGGGTAGAGCCGACCTAGGGGCAAGTTGGGCCTCTTGCTCTCCCTGCTGCCCTGAGGCTGCTGGGTCAAAGAGGTCTTGGGCATCCAGCCCTTTGCTGGTCCTTTCCCTCTGACGAGGCCCTCTGAGCTCCAGCACCTTGCAGTGTGCAGACAGCCCCTGCCGGCAACCTCCTCTCCAAGGAGGCCTCAATCGAGGCCTAGGCCCAGGGGAAAGGCACCAGCGGGGATGAGCCTGGGGAGGCGCCCGGGCATGTCTGGACCCAGGCCCCGCAGCCTGCCCCTTGGTGGGGTAGTACCCCCGGAGGCCAGGAAGGTCTGGGCAAGGCTGCCAGAGGCAGGGACACTGCTGGGTCCTGCCCCTGGCCTGTGGGGCCTCTGAGAACAACTGGCACTCTCCCGCTGGAAGACCTCCCCGGCTGCCTCCAAAGGCTGGTTTGCAAGCACTCAATCCCGCTGTTCACGCCAGCTGCGCACAATGCTCCCAAGCCCGGGGGAAAAGCATTTTGGGGTGGTGCTCACTCCGGGCTTTGGAAGACCTCCCCAGCTGCCTCCAAGGCCGGTTTGCAAGCACTTCTGCCTGCTGTTCCCGCCACCCGCGCACAATGCTCCCAAGCCCGGGAGAAAATCGTTTCGGGGTGGTGTTCTCTCTGGACCCAAGAAAGACCTCCCGGGCTGCCCCCAAATGCCAGTTTGCAAGCACTCCCACTCACTGTTCCCGCCATCCGTGCAAATGCTCCAAGCCCAGGAGAAAAGCCCTTCAGGGTGGTGCTCTCTCCCGGCCCTTGGAAGACCTCCCCGGCTGCCTCCAAAGGCTGGATTTCAAGTACTCCCTCCCGCTGACCCGCCAGCCGCACACAATGCTCCCAATCACGGGAGAAAAGCGCTTCGGGGTGGTGCTCTCTACGGGCCCTTGGAAGACCTCCCCGTTTGTCTCCAAAGGCCGGTTTGCAAGCACTCATGCCCGCTGTTCCCGCCAGCCGCGCACAATGCTCCCAAGCCTAGGAGAAAAGCGCTTCGGGGTGGTGCTCTCTCCCGGCCCTTGGAAGACCTCCCCGGCTGCCTCCAAAGGCCGGTTTGCAAGCACTCAATCCCGCTGTTCCCGCCAGCCGCGCACAATGCTCCCAAGCCCGGGAGAAAAGCGCTTCGGGGTGGTGCTCTCTCCCGGCCCTTGGAAGACCTCCCCGGCTGCCTCCAAAGGCTGGTTTTCAAGAACTCCCTCCCGCTGACCCGCCAGCCGCACACAATGCTCCCAAGCCCGGGAGAAAAGCATTTTGAGGTGGTCTCTCTCCGGGCCCTTGGAAGACTCCCCGGCTGCCTCTAAAGGCCGGTTTGCAAGCACTCATGTCCTCTGTTCCCGACAGCCGCGAACAATGCTCCCAATTCCGTGAGAAAAGTGCTTCGGGATGGTGCTCTCTCCGGGCCCTTGGAAGACCTCCCAAGCTGCCTCCAAAGGCCGGTTTGCAAGCACTCCCGCCCGCTGTTCCCGCCAGCCTCGCACAATGCTCCCAAGACCGGGAGAAAAGCGCTTCGGGGTGGTGTTCTCTCCGTGCCAATGGAGGACCTCCCTGGCTGCCCCCAAAGGCCGGTTTGCAAGCACTCCCACTCGCTGTTCCCGCCAGCCACGCACAATCCTCCAAAACCCCGGAGAAAAGCGCTTCGGGGTGGTGTTCTCTCCGTGCCCATGGAAGACCTCCCGGGGTGCCCCCAAAGGCCGGTTTGCAAGCACTCCCACTCGCTGTTCCCGCCATCCGCGCACAATGCTCCCAAGCCCGGGAGAAAAGCATTTTGGGGTGGTGCTCACACCGGGCCCTGGAAGACCTCCCCGGCTGCCTCCAAAGGACGGTTTTCAAGCACTCCTGCCTGCTGTTCCCGCCACCCGCGCACAATGCTCCCAAGCCCGGGAGAAAAGCGCTTCGGGGTGGTGCTCTCTACAGGCCCTTGGAAGACCTCCCCGGCTGCCTCCAAAGGCCGGTTTGCAAGGACTCCTTCCTGCTGTTCCCGCCAGCCACGCACAATGCTCCCAAGCCCGGGAGAAAAGCATTTTGGGGTGGTGCTCACACCGGGCCCTGGAAGACCTCCCCGGCTGCCTCCAAAGGACGGTTTTCAAGCACTCCTGCCTGCTGTTCCCGCCACCCGCGCAGAATGCTCCCAAGCGCGGGAGAAAAGCGCTTCGGGGTGGTGCTCTCTACAGGCCCTTGGAAGACCTCCCCGGCTGCCTCCAAAGGCCGGTTTGCAAGGACTCCTTCCTGCTGTTCCCGCCAGCCACGCACAATGCTCCCAAGCCCGGGAGAAAAGCATTTTGGGGTGGTGCTCACTCCGGGCCCTTGGAAGACCTCCCCGGCTGCCTCCAATGGCCAGTTTGCAAGCACTCATGTCCGCTGTTCCCACCAGCCGCGCACAATGCTCCCAAGCCCGGGAGAAAAGCTTTTTGGGGTGGTGCTCACACCGGGCCCTGGAAGACCTCCCCGGCTGCCTCCAAAGGCCAGTTTTCAAGCACTCCTGCCTGCTGTTCCTGCCACCTGCGCACAATGCTCCCAAGCCCGGGAGAAAAGCGCTTCGGGGTGGTGCTCTCTACAGGCCCTTGGAAGACCTCCCCGGCTGCCTCCAAAGGCCGGTTTGCAAGGACTCCTTCCTGCTGTTCCCGCCAGCCACGCACAATGCTCCCAAGCCCGGGAGAGAAGCATTTTGGGGTGGTGCTCTCTACAGGCCCTTGGAAGACCTCCCCGGCTGCCTCCAGTGGCCAGTTTGCAAGCACTCATGCCCGCTGTTCCCACCAGCCGCGCACAATGCTCCCAAGCCCGGGAGAAAAGCTTTTTGGGGTGGTGCTCACACCGGGCCCTGGAAGACCTCCCCGGCTGCCTGCAAAGGCCGGTTTTCAAGCACTCCTGCCTGCTGTTCCTGCCACCCGCGCACAATACTCCCAAGCCCGGGAGAAAAGCGCTTCGGGGTGGTGCTCTCTACAGGCCCTTGGAAGACCTCCCCCGCTGCCTCCAAAGGCCGGTTTGCAAGGACTCCTTCCTGCTGTTCTCGCCAGCCACGCACAATGCTCCCAAGCCCGGGAGAAAAGTGCTTCGGGGTGGTGATCTCTCCGGGCCCTTGGAAGTCGTCCCCGGCTGCCTCCAAAGGCCGGTTTGCAAGCACTCATGCCCGTTGTTCCCACCAGCCGCACACAATGCTCCCAAGCCCGGGAGAAAAGCATTTTGGGGTGGTGCTCACTCCGGGCCCTTGGAAGACCTCCCCGGCTGCCTCCAAAGGCCAGTTTGCAAGCAGTCCTGCCTGCTGTTCCCGCCAGCCGCGCACAATGCTCCCAAGCCCGGGAGAAAAGCGCTTCGGGGTGGTGCTCTCTCCGGGCCCTTGGAAGACGTCCCCGGCTGCCTCCAAAGGCCGGTTTGCAAGCACTCATGCCCGTTGTTCCCACCAGCCGCGCACAATGCTCCCAAGCCCGGGAGAAAAGCATTTTGGGGTGGTGCTCACTCCGGGCCCTTGGAAGACCTCCCCGGCTGCCTCCAAAGGCCAGTTTGCAAGCAGTCCTGCCTGCTGTTCCCGCCAGCCGCGCACAATGTTCCCAAGCCCGGGAGAAAAGCGCTTCGGGGTGGTGCTCTCTCCGGGCACTTTCAAGACCTCCCCGGCTGCCTCCAAAGGCCGGTTTGTAAGTACTCATTCCCGCTGCTTCCACCAGCCACGCACAATGCTCCCAAGCCCGGGAGAAAAGCATTTTGGGGTGGTGCTCTCTCCGGGCCCTTGGAAGACCTCCCGGGCTGCCTCCAAAGGCCGGTTTGCAAGCATTCATGTCCGTTGTTCCCGACAGCCGCGCACAATGCTCCCAAGCCCGAGAGAAAAGCATTTTGGGGTGGTGATCAGTCCGGCCCTTGGAAGACCTCCCCGGCTGCCTCCAAAGGACAGTTTGCAAGCACTCATGCCCGCTGTTCCCGCCAGCCGCGCACAATGCTCCCAAGACCGTGAGAAAAGCGCTTCGGGGTGGTGTTCTCTCAGGGACCTTGGAGGACCTCCCCGGCTGCCCCCAAAGGCCGGTTTGCAAGCATACCCACTCGCTGTTCCCGCCAGGCACACACAATGTTCCAAAACCCCGGAGAAAAGCGCTTCGGGGTGGTGGTCTCTCGGGCCCCTGCCGCTGAGCCTGGGGGCCAGGCAGGGGATCCACAGTCCCAGGCCAAGGCAGAACCACATGCACACGTCTGTTCCTGCCCCCTCCACCGGCAGAGAGCTGGGGGGAGCCAGAGTCTGTCAGGCAGCTGCTGGGCTGGCCACCTGTGTGGGAAGGGGCAGAGCCGACCTAGGGGCAAGTTGGGCCTCTTGCTCTCCCTGCTGCCCTGAGGCTGCTGGGCCAAAGAGGTCTTGGGCATCCAGCCCCTTGCTGGTCCCTTCCCTCTGACGAGGCCCTCTGAGCTCCAGCACCTTGCAGTGTGGAGACAGCCCCTGCCAGCAACCTCCTCTCCAAGGAGGCCTCAACCGAGGCCTAGGCCCAGGGGAAAGGCACCAGCGGAGATGAGCCAGTGGAGGCGCCCGGGCATGTCTGGACCCAGTCCCCGCAGCCTGCCCCTTGGTGGGGCAGTACCCCCGGAGGCCAGGAAGGTCTGGGCAAGGCTGCGAGGGGCAGGGGCCCTGCTGGGTCGTGCCCCTGGCCTGTGGGGCGTCTGAGCACAACCGGCACTCTCCCGCTGGAAGACCTCCCCGTCTGCCTCCAAAGGCCGGTTTGCAAGCACTCCCGCCCGCTGTTCCCGCCAGGCACGCACAATGCTCCCAAGCCCGGGAGAAAAGCGCTTCGGGGTGGTGCTCTCTCCGGGCCCTTGCCCCTGAGCCTGGGGGCCAGGCAGTTGGAACACACTCCCAGGCCAATGCAGAACGACATGCACACGTCTGTTCCTGCCCCCTACACCGGCAGAGAGCTCGGGGGAGCCAGAGACTGCCAGGCTGCTGCTGGGCTGGCTGCCTGTGTGGGACGTGGCAGAGCCGACCTAGTGGCAAGTTGGGCCTCTTGCTCTCCCTGCTGCCCTGAGGCTGCTGGGTCAAAGAGGTCTTGGGTATCCAGCCCTTTGCTGGTCCCTTCCCTCTGACGAGGCCCTCTGAGCTCCAGCACCTTGCAGTGTGGAGACAGCCCCTGCCAGCAACCTCCTCTCCAAAGAGGCCTCAACCGAGGCCTACGCCCAGGGGAAAAGCACCAGCAGGGATGATCCTGGGGAGGCGCACGGACATGTCTGGACCCAGTCCCCGCAGCCTGCCCCTTGGTGGGGCAGTACCCCCGGAGGCCAGGAAGGTCTGGGCAAGGCTGGCCAGGGGCAGGGTCCCTGCTGGGTCCTGCCCCTGGCCTGTGAGGCCTCTGAGCACAACCGGCCCTCTCCCACTGGAAGACCTCCCCAGCTGCCTCCAAAGTCCTGTTTGCAAACACTCCCGCCCGCTGTTCACGCCAGGCTCGCACAATGCTCCCAAGCCCGGGAGAAAAGCGCTTCGGGGTGGTGCTCTCTCCGGGCCCTTGCCCCTGAGCCTGGGGGCCAGGCAGTGGGTCCACACTCCCAGACCAAGGCAGAACCACATGCACACGTCTGTTCCTGACCCCTGCACCGGCAGAGAGCTCTGGGGAGCCAGAGTCTGTCAGGCAGGTGCTGGGCTGGCCGCCTGTGTGGGAAGGGGCAGAGCCGACCTAGGGGCAAGTTGGGCCTCTTCCTCTCCCTGCTGCCCTGAGGCTGCTGGGCCAAAGAGGTCTTGGGCATCCAGCCTTTTGGTGGTCCCTTCCCTCTGACGAGGCTCTCTGAGCTCCAGCACCTTGCAGTGTGGAGACAGCCCCTGCCAGCAACCTCCTCTCCAATGAGGCCTCAACCGAGGCCTAGGCCCAGGGGAAAGGCACCAGCGGGGATGAGCCTGGGGAGGCGCCCGGGCATGTCTGGACCCAGTCCCCGCAGCCTGCCCCTTGGTGGGGCAGTACCCCCGGAGGCCAGGAAGGTCTGTGCAAGGCTGCCAGGGGCAGGGACAGCGCTGGGTCCTGCCCCTGGCCTGTGGGACGTCTGAGCACAACCGGCACTCTCCCGCTGGAAGACCTCCCCGTCTGCCTCCAAAGGCCGGTTTGCAAGCACTCCCGCCCGCTGTTCCCGCCAGGCACGCACAATGCTCCCAAGCCCGGGAGAAAAGCGCTTCGGGGTGGTGCTCTCTCCGGGCCCATGCCCCTAAGCCTGCGGGCCAGGCAGTTGGAACACACTCCCAGGCCAAGACAGAACGACATGAACACGTCTGTTCCTGCCCCCTACACCGGCAGAGAGCTCGGGGGAGCCAGAGTCTCTCAGGCAGGTGCTGGGCTGGCCGCCTGTGTGGGAAGGGGCAGAGCCGACCTAGGGGCAAGTTGGGCCTCTTGCTCTCCCTGCTGCCCTGAGGCTGCTGGGCCAAAGAGGTCTTGGGCATCCAGCCCCTTGCTGGTCCCTTCCCTCTGACGAGGCCCTCTGAGCTCCAGCACCTTGCAGTATGGAGACAGCCCCTGCCAGCAACCTCCTCTCCAAGGAGGCCTCAACCGAGGCCTAGGCCCAGGGGAAAGGCACCAGCGGGGATGAGCCTGGGGAGGCGCCCGGGCATGTCTGCACCCAGTCCCCGCAGCCTGCCCCTTGGTGGGGCAGTACCCCCGGAGGCCAGGAAGGTCTGGGCAAGGCTGGCCAGGGGCAGGGGCCCTGCTGGGTCCTGCCCCTGGCCTGTGGGGTCTCTGAGCACAACCGGCCCTCTCCCATTGGAAGAACTCCCCGGCTGCCTCCAAAGGCCAGTTTGCCAACACTCCCGCCCGCTGTTCCCGCCAGGCACGCACAATGCTCCCAAGCCCGGGAGAAAAGCGCTTCGGGGTGGTGCTCTCCTCGGGCCCTTGCCCCTGAGCCTGGGGGCCAGGCAGTTGGTCCACACTCCCAGACCAAGGCAGAACCACATGCACACGTCTGTTCCTGACCCCTGCACCTGCAGAGAGCTCGGGGGAGCCAGAATCTGTCAGGCAGCTGCTGGGCTGGCCGCCTGTGTGGGAAGGGGCAGAGCCGACCTAGGGGCAAGTTGGGCCTCTTCCTCTCCCTGCTGCCCTGAGGCTGCTGGGCCAAAGAGGTCTTGGGCATCCAGCCACTTGCTGGTCCCTTCCCTCTGACGAGGCCCTCTGAGCTCCAGCACCTTGCAGTGTGGAGACAGCCCCTGCCAGCAACATCCTCTCCAAGGAGGCCTCAACCGAGGCCTAGGCCCAGGGGAAAGGCACCAGCGGGGATGAGCCTGGGGAGGCGCCCGGGCATGTCTGGACCCAGTCCCCGCAGCCTGCCCCTTGGTGGGGCAGTACCCCCGGAGGCCAGGAAGGTCTGGGCAAGGCTGGCCAGGGGCAGGGGCCCTGCTGGGTCCTCCCCATGGCCTGTGGGGCCTCTGAGCACAACCGGCCCTCTCCCACTGGAAGACCTCCCCGGCTGCCTCCAAAGGCCAGTTTGCCAACACTCCTGCCCGCTCTTCCCGCCAGGCACGCACAATGCTCCCAAGCCCGGGAGAAAAGCGCTTCGGGGTGGTGGCCTCTCCGGGCCCTTGCCCCTGAGCCTGGGGGCCAGGCAGGGGATCCACAGTCCCAGGGCAAGGCACAACAACATGCACACGTCTGTTCCTGCCCCCTCCACCGGCAGAGAGCTGGGGGGAGCCAGAGTCTGTCAGGCAGCTGCTGGGCTGGCCGCCTGTGTGGGAAGGGGCAGAGCCGACCTAGGGGCAAGTTGGGCCTCTTGCTCTCCCTGCTGCCCTGAGGCTGCTGGGCCAAAGAGGTCTTGGGCATCCAGCCCCTTGCTGGTCCCTTCCCTCTGACGAGGCCCTCTGAGCTCCAGCACCTTGCAGTGTGGAGACAGCCCCTGCCAGCAACCTCCTCTCCAAGGAGGCATCAACCGAGGCCTATGCCCAGGGGAAAGGCACCAGCGGGGATGAGCCTGGGGAGGTGCCCAGGCATGTCTGGACCCAGTCCCCGCAGCCTGCCCCTTGGTGGGGCAGTACCCCCGGAGGCCAGGAAGGTCTGGGCAAGGCTGGCCAGGGGCAGGGGCCCTGCTGGGTCCTGCCCCTGGCCTGTGGGGCCTCTGAGCACAACCGGCCCTCTCCCACTGGAAGAACTCCCCGGCTGACTCCAAGGGCCAGTTTGCCAACACTCCCGCCCGCTGTTCCCGCCAGGCACGCACAATGCTCCCAAGCCCGGGAGAAAAGCACTTCGGGGTGGTGCTCTCCTCGGGCCCTTGCCCCTGAGCCTGGGGGCCAGGCAGTTGGTCCACACTCCCAGACCAAGGCAGAACCACATGCACACGTCTGTTCCTGACCCCTGCACCGGCAGAGAGCTCGGGGGAGCCAGAGTCTGTCAGGCAGCTGCTGGGCTGGCCGCCTGTGTGGGAAGGGGCAGAGCCGAACTAGGGGCAAGTTGGGCCTCTTGCTCTCCCTGCTGCCCTGAGGCTGCTGGGCCAAAGAGGTCTTGGGCATCCAGCCCCTTGCTGGTCCCTTCCCTCTGACGAGGCCCTCTGAGCTCTAGCACCTTGCAGTGTGGAGACAGCCCCTGCCAGCAACATCCTCTCCAAGGAGGCCTCAACCGAGGCCTAGGCCCAGGGGAAAGGCACCAGCGGGGATGAGCCTGGGGAGGCGCCCGGGCATGTCTGGACCCAGTCCCCGCAGCCTGCCCCTTGGTGGGGCAGTACCCCCGGAGGCCAGGAAGATCTGGGCAAGGCTGGCCAGGGGCAGGGGCCCTGCTGGGTCCTCCCCATGGCCTGTGGGGCCTCTGAGCACAACCGGCCCTCTCCCACTGGAAGACCTTCCCGGCTGCCTCCAAAGGCCAGTTTGCCAACACTCCTGCCCGCTCTTCCCGCCAGGCACGCACAATGCTCCCAAGCCCGGGAGAAAAGCGCTTCGGGGTGGTGCTCTCTCCGGGCCCTTGCCCCTGAGCCTGTGGGCAAGGCAGGGGGAACACACTCCCAGACCAAGGCAGAAACACATGCACACGTCTGTTCCTGTCCCCTGCACCGGCAGAGAGCTCGGGGGAGCCAGAGTCTGTCAGGCAGCTGCTGGGCTGGCCGCCTGTGTGGGAAGGGGCAGAGCCGACCTAGGGGCAAGTTGGGCCTCTTGCTCTCCCTGCTGCCCTGAGGCTGCTGGGCCAAAGAGGTCTTGGGCATCCAGCCCCTTGCTGGTCCCTTCCCTCTGACGAGGCCCTCTGAGCTCCAGCACCTTGCAGTGTGGAGACAGCCCCTGCCAGCAACCTCCTCTCCAAGGAGGCCTCAACCGAGGCCTAGGCACAGGGGAAAGGCACCAGCGGGGATGAGCCAGTGGAGGCGCACGGGCATATCAGTACCCAGTCCCTGCAGCCTGCCCCTTGGTGGGGCAGTACCCCCGGAGGCCAGGAAGGTCTGGGCAAGGCTGGCCAGGGGCAGGGTCCCTGCTGGGTCCTGCCCCTGGCCTGTGGGGCCTCTGAGCACAACCGGCCCTCTCCCACTGGAAGACCTCCCCGGCTGCCTCCAAAGGCGGGTTTGCCAACACTCCCGCCCGCTGTTCCGCCAGGCACGCACAACGCTCCCAAGGCCAGGAGAAAAGCGCTTCGGGGTGTTGCTCTCTCCGGGCCCTTGCCCCTGAGCCTGGGGTCCAGGCAGTGGGTCCACACTCCCAGACCAAGGCAGAACCACATGCACACGTCTGTTCCTGACCCCTGCACCGGCAGAGAGCTCGGGGGAGCCAGAGTCTGTCAGGCAGCTGCTGGGTTGGCTGCCTGTGTGGGAAGGGGCAGAGCCGACCTAGGGGCAAGTTGGGCCTCTTGCTCTCCCTGCTGCCCTGAGGCTGCTGGGCCAAAGAGGTCTTGGGCATCCAGCCCCTTGCTGGTCCCTTTCCGCTGACGAGGCCCTCTGAGCTCCAGCACCTTGCAGTGTGGAGACAGGCCCTGCCAGCAACCTCCTCTCCAAGGAGGCATCAACCGAGGCCTATGCCCAGGGGAAAGGCACCAGCGGGGATGAGCCTGGGGAGGCGCCCAGGCATGTCTGGACCCAGTTCCCGCAGCCTGCCCCTTGGTGGGGCAGTACCCCCGGAGGCCAGGAAGGTCTGGGCAAGGCTGGCCAGGGTCATGGGACCTGCTGGGTCCTGACCCTGGCCTGTGAGGCCTCTGAGCACAGCCGGCCCTCTCCCACTGGAAGACCTCCACGGCTGCCTCCAAAGTCCTGTTTGCAAACACTCCCGCTCGCTGTTCACGCCAGGCTCGCACAATGCTCCCAAGCCCGTGAGGAAAGCGCTTCGGGGTGGTGCTCTCTCCGGGCCCTTGCCCCTGAGCCTGGGGGCAAGGCAGGGGGAACACACTCCCAGGCCAAGGCAGAACCTCATGCCCACGTCTGTTCCTGTCCCCTGCACCGGCAGAGAGCTTGGGGGAGCCAGAGTCTGTCAGGCAGCTGCTGGGTTGGCCGCCTGTGTGGGAAGGGGCAGAGCCGCCCTAGGGGCAAGTTGGGCCTCTTGCTCTCCCTGCTGCCCTGAGGCTGCTGGGCCAAAGACGTCTTGGGCATCCAGCCCCTTACTGGTCCCTTCCCTCTGACGAGGCCCTCTGAGCTCCAGCACCTTGCAGTGTGGAGACAGCCCCTGCCAGCAACCTCCTCTCCAAGGAGGCCTCAACCGAGGCCTAGGCCCAGGGGAAAGGCACCAGCGGGGATGAGCCTGGGGAGGCGCCCGGGCATGTCTGGACCCAGGCCCCGCAGCCTGCCCCTTGGTGGGGCAGTACCCCCGGAGGCCAGGAAGGTCTGGGCAAGGCTGGCCAGGGGCAGGGGCCCTGCTGCGTCCTGCCCCTGGCCTGTGGGGCCTCTGAGCACAACCGGCCCTCTCCCACTGGAAAACCTCCCCGGCTGCCTCCAAAGGCCGGTTTGCCAACACTCCCGCCCGCTGTTCCCGCCAGGCATGCACAATGCTCCCAAGCCCGGGAGAAAAGCGCTTCGGGGTGTTGCCCTCTCCGGGCCCTTGCCCCTGAGCCTGGGGTCCATGCAGTGGGTCCACACTCCCAGACCAAGGCAGAACCACATGCACTCGTCTGTTCCTGACCCCTGCACCGGCAGAGAGCTCGGGGGAGCCAGAGTCTGTCAGGCAGCTGCTGGGTTGGCTGCCTGTGTGGGAAGGGGCAGAGCCGACCTAGGGGCAAGTTGGGCCTCTTCCTCTCCCTGCTGCCCTGAGGCTGCTGGGCCAAAGACGTCTTGGGCATCCAGCCCCTTACTGGTCCCTTCCCTCTGACGAGGCCCTCTGAGCTCCAGCACCTTGCAGTGTGGAGACAGCCCCTGCCAGCAACCTACTCTCCAAGGAGGCCTCAACCGAGGCCTAGGCCCAGGGGAAAGGCACCAGCGGGGATGAGCCAGTGGAGGCGCAAGGGCATGTCTGGACCCAGTCCCCGCAGCCTGCCCCTTGGTGGGGCAGTACCCCCGGAGGCCAGGAAGGTCTGTGCAAGGCTGCCAGGGGCAGGGACAGCGCTGGGTCCTGCCCCTGGCCTGTGGGACGTCTGAGCACAACCGGCACTCTCCCGCTGGAAGACCTCCCCGTCTGCCTCCAAAGGCCGGTTTGCAAGCACTCCCGCCCGCTGTTCCCGCCAGGCACGCACAATGCTCCCAAGCCCGGTAGAAAAGCGCTTCGGGGTGGTGCTCTCTCCGGGCCCTTGCCCCTAAGCCTGCGGGCCAGGCAGGGGGAACACACTCCCAGGCCAAGACAGAACGACATGAACACGTCTGTTCCTGCCCCCTACACCGGCAGAGAGCTCGGGGGAGCCAGAGTCTCTCAGGCAGGTGCTGGGCTGGCCGCCTGTGTGGGAAGGGGCAGAGCCGACCTAGGGGCAAGTTGGGCCTCTTGATCTCCCTGCTGCCCTGAGGCTGCTGGGCCAAAGACGTCTTGGGCATCCAGCCCTTTGCTGGTCCCTTCCCTCTGACGAGGCCCTCTGAGCTCCAGCACCTTGCAGTGTGGAGACAGCACCTGCCAGCAATCTCCTCTCCAAGGAGGCCTCAACCGAGGCCTAGGCCCAGGGGAAAGGCACCAGCGGGGATGAGCCTGGGGAGGCGCCCGGGCATGTCTGGACCCAGTCCCCGCAGCCTGCCCCTTGGTGGGGCAGTACCCCTGTAGGCCAGGAAGATCTGGGCAAGGCTGACCAGGGGCAGGGGCCCTGCTGGGTCCTGCCCCTGGCCTGTGGGGCCTCTGAGCACAACCGGCCCTCTCCCACTGGAAGACCTCCCCGGCTGCCTCCAAAGGCCGGTTTGCAAGCGCTCCCGGCCACTGTTACCAGCAGGCGGGCACAATGCTCCTAAGCCCGGAAGAAAAGCGCTTCAGGGTGGTGCTCTCTCTGGGCCCTTGCCCCTGAGCCTGGGGGCAAGGCAGGGTGTCCACACTCCCAGGCCAAGGCAGAACCACATGCACACGTCTGACCTGCCCCCTGCACCGGCAGAGAGCTCGGGGGAGCCAGAGTCTGTCAGGCAGCTGCTGGGCTGGCCGCCTGTGTGGGAAGTGGCAGAGCCGACCTAGGGGCAAGTTGGGCCTCTTGCTCTCCCTGCTGCCCTGAGGCTGCTGGGCCAAAGAGGTCTTGGGCATCCAGCCCCTTGCTGGTCCCTTCCCTCTGACGAGGCCCTCTGAGCTCCAGCACCTTGCAGTGTGGAGACAGCCCCTGCCAGCAACCTCCTCTCCAAGGAGGCCTCAACCGAGGCCTAGGCCCAGGGGAAAGGCACCAGCGGGGATGAGCCTGGGGAGGCGCCCGGGCATGTCTGGACCCAGTCCCCGCAGCCTGCCCCTTGGTGGGGCAGTACCCCCGGAGGCCAGGAAGGTCTGGGCAAGGCTGGCCAGGGGCAGGGGCCCTGCTGGGTCCTGCCCCTGGCCTGTGGGGCCTCTGAGCACAACCGGCCCTCTCCCACTGGAAGAACTCCCCGGCTGCCTCCAAAGGCCAGTTTGCCAACACTCCCGCCCGCTGTTCCCGCCAGGCACGCACAATGCTCCCAAGCCCGGGAGAAAAGCGCTTCGGGGTGGTGCTCTCCTCGGGCCCTTGCCCCTGAGCCTGGGGGCCAGGCAGTTGGTCCACACTCCCAGACCAAGGCAGAACCACATGCACACGTCTGTTCCTGACCCCTGCACCGGCAGATAGCTCGGGGGAGCCAGAGTCTGTCAGGCAGCTGCTGGGCTGGCCGCCTGTGTGGGAAGGGGCAGAGCCGACCTAGGGGCAAGTTGGGCCTCTTCCTCTCCCTGCTGCCCTGAGGCTGCTGGGCCAAAGAGGTCTTGGGCATCCAGCCCCTTGCTGGTCCCTTCCCTCTGACGAGGCCCTCTGAGCTTCAGCACCTTGCAGTGTGGAGACAGCCCCTGCCAGCAACATCCTCTCCAAGGAGGCCTCAACCGAGGCCTAGGCCCAGGGGAAAGGCACCAGCGGGGATGAGCCTGGGGAGGTGCCCGGGCATGTCTGGACCCAGTCCCCGCAGCCTGCCCCTTGGTGGGGCAGTACCCCCGGAGGCCAGGAAGATCTGGGCAAGGCTGGCCAGGGGCAGGGGCCCTGCTGGGTCCTCCCCATGGCCTGTGGGGCCTCTGAGCACAACCGGCCCTCTCCCACTGGAAGACCTCCCCGGCTGCCTCCAAAGGCCAGTTTGCCAACACTCCTGCCCGCTCTTCCCGCCAGGCACGCACAATGCTCCCAAGCCCGGGAGAAAAGCGCTTCGGGGTGGTGGTCTCTCCGGGCCCTTGCCCCTGAGGCTGGGGGCCAGGCAGGGGATCCACAGTCCCAGGCCAAGGCACAACAACATGCACACGTCTGTTCCTGCCCCCTCCACCGGCAGAGAGCTGGGGGGAGCCAGAGTCTGTCAGGCAGCTGCTGGGCTGGCCGCCTGTGTGGGAAGGGGCAGAGCCGACCTAGGGGCAAGTTGGGCCTCTTGCTCTCCCTGCTGCCCTGAGGCTGCTGGGCCAAAGAGGTCTTGGGCATCCAGCCCCTTGCTGGTCCCTTCCCTCTGACGAGGCCCTCTGAGCTCCAGCACCTTGCAGTGTGGAGACAGCCCCTGCCAGCAACCTCCTCTCCAAGGAGGCCTCAACCTAGGCCTAGGCCCAGGGGAAAGGCACCAGCGGGGATGAGCCAGTGGAGGCGCACGGGCATATCAGGACCCAGTCCCCGCAGACTGCCCCTTGGTGGGGCAGTACCCCCGGAGGCCAGGAAGGTCTGGGCAAGGCTGGCCAGGGGCAGGGGCCCTGCTGGGTCCTGCCCCTGGCCTGTGGGGCCTCTGAGCACAACCGGCCCTCTCCCACTGGAAGACCTCCCCGGCTGCCTCCAAAGGCCGGTTTGCCAACACTCCCGCCCGCTCTTCCCGCCAGGCACGCACAATGCTCCCAAGCCCGGGAGAAAAGCGCTTCGGGGTGGTGCTCTCTCCGGGCCCTTGCCCCTGAGCCTGTGGGCAAGGCAGGGGGAACACACTCCCAGACCAAGGCAGAAACACATGCACACGTCTGTTCCTGTCCCCTGCACCGGCAGAGAGCTCAGGGGAGCCAGAGTCTGTCAGGCAGGTGCTGGGCTGGCCGCCTGTGTGGGAAGGGGCAGAGCCGACCTAGGGGCAAGTTGGGCCTCTTGCTCTCCCTGCTGCCCTGAGGCTGCAGGGCCAAAGACGTCTTGGGCATCCAGCCCCTTACTGGTCCCTTCCCTCTGACGAGGCCCTCTGAGCTCCAGCACCTTGCAGTGTGGAGACAGCCCCTGCCAGCAATCTCCTCTCCAAGGAGGCCTCAACCGAGGCCTAGGCCCAGGGGAAAGGCACCAGCGGGGTTGAGCCAGGGGAGGCGCCCGGGCATGTCTGGACCCTGTCCCCGCAGCCTGCCCCTTGGTGGGGCAGTACCCCCGGAGGCCAGGAAGGTCTGGGCAAGGCTGGCCAGGGGCAGGGGCCCTGCTGGGTCCTGCCCCTGGCCTGTGGGGCCTCTGAGCACAACCGGCCCTCTCCCACTGGAAGACCTCCCCGGCTGCCTCCAAAGTCCTGTTTGCAAGCACTCCCGCCCACTGTTCCCGCCAGGCGCGCACAATGCTCCCAAGCCCGGGAGAAAAGCGCTTCGGGGTTGTGGTCTCTCCGGGCCCTTGCCCCTGAGCCTGGGGGCCAGGCAGGGGATCCACAGTCCCAGGCCAAGGCACAACGACATGCACACGTCTGTTCCTGCCCCCTCCACCGGCAGAGAGCTGGGGGGAGCCAGAGTCTGTCAGGCAGCTGCTGGGCTGGCCGCCTGTGTGGGAAGGGGCAGAGCCGACCTAGGGGCAAGTTGGGCCTCTTGCTCTCCCTGCTGCCCTGAGGCTGCTGGGCCAAAGAGGTCTTGGGCATCCAGCCCCTTGCTGGTCCCTTCCCTCTGACGAGGCCCTCTGAGCTCCAGCACCTTGCAGTGTGGAGACAGCCCCTGCCAGCAACCTCCTCTCCAAGGAGGCCTCAACCGAGGCCTAGGCACAGGGGAAAGGCACCAGCGGGGATGAGCCAGTGGAGGCGCACGGGCATATCAGTACCCAGTCCCTGCAGCCTGCCCCTTGGTGGGGCAGTACCCCCGGAGGCCAGGAAGGTCTGGGCAAGGCTGGCCAGGGGCAGGGTCCCTGCTGGGTCCTGCCCCTGGCCTGTGGGGCCTCTGAGCACAACCGGCCCTCTCCCACTGGAAGACCTCCCCGGCTGCCTCCAAAGGCGGGTTTGCCAACACTCCCGCCCGCTGTTCCGCCAGGCACGCACAACGCTCCCAAGGCCAGGAGAAAAGCGCTTCGGGGTGTTGCTCTCTCCGGGCCCTTGCCCCTGAGCCTGGGGTCCAGGCAGTGGGTCCACACTCCCAGACCAAGGCAGAACCACATGCACACGTCTGTTCCTGACCCCTGCACCGGCAGACAGCTCGGGGGAGCCAGAGTCTGTCAGGCAGCTGCTGGGTTGGCTGCCTGTGTGGGAAGGGGCAGAGCCGACCTAGGGGCAAGTTGGGCCTCTTGCTCTCCCTGCTGCCCTGAGGCTGCTGGGCCAAAGAGGTCTTGGGCATCCAGCCCCTTGCTGGTCCCTTTCCGCTGACGAGGCCCTCTGAGCTCCAGCACCTTGCAGTGTGGAGACAGGCCCTGCCAGCAACCTCCTCTCCAAGGAGGCATCAACCGAGGCCTATGCCCAGGGGAAAGGCACCAGCGGGGATGAGCCTGGGGAGGCGCCCAGGCATGTCTGGACCCAGTTCCCGCAGCCTGCCCCTTGGTTGGGCAGTACCCCCGGAGGCCAGGAAGGTCTGGGCAAGGCTGGCCAGGGTCAGGGGACCTGCTGGGTCCTGCCCCTGGCCTGTGAGGCCTCTGAGCACAGCCGGCCCTCTCCCACTGGAAGACCTCCACGGCTGCCTCCAAAGTCCTGTTTGCAAACACTCCCGCTCGCTGTTCACGCCAGGCTCGCACAATGCTCCCAAGCCCGTGAGGAAAGCGCTTCGGGGTGGTGCTCTCTCCGGGCCCTTGCCCCTGAGCCTGGGGGCAAGGCAGGGGGAACACACTCCCAGGCCAAGGCAGAACCTCATGCCCACGTCTGTTCCTGTCCCCTGCACCGGCAGAGAGCTTGGGGGAGCCAGAGTCTGTCAGGCAGCTGCTGGGTTGGCCGCCTGTGTGGGAAGGGGCAGAGCCGCCCTAGGGGCAAGTTGGGCCTCTTGCTCTCCCTGCTGCCCTGAGGCTGCTGGGCCAAAGACGTCTTGGGCATCCAGCCCCTTACTGGTCCCTTCCCTCTGACGAGGCCCTCTGAGCTCCAGCACCTTGCAGTGTGGAGACAGCCCCTGCCAGCAACCTCCTCTCCAAGGAGGCCTCAACCGAGGCCTAGGCCCAGGGGAAAGGCACCAGCGGGGATGAGCCTGGGGAGGCGCCCGGGCATGTCTGGACCCAGGCCCCGCAGCCTGCCCCTTGGTGGGGCAGTACCCCCGGAGGCCAGGAAGGTCTGGGCAAGGCTGGCCAGGGGCAGGGGCCCTGCTGCGTCCTGCCCCTGGCCTGTGGGGCCTCTGAGCACAACCGGCCCTCTCCCACTGGAAAACCTCCCCGGCTGCCTCCAAAGGCCGGTTTGCCATCACTCCCGCCCGCTGTTCCCGCCAGGCATGCACAATGCTCCCAAGCCCGGGAGAAAAGCGCTTCGGGGTGTTGCCCTCTCCGGGCCCTTGCCCCTGAGCCTGGGGTCCATGCAGTGGGTCCACACTCCCAGACCAAGGCAGAACCACATGCACTCGTCTGTTCCTGACCCCTGCACCGGCAGAGAGCTCGGGGGAGCCAGAGTCTGTCAGGCAGCTGCTGGGTTGGCTGCCTGTGTGGGAAGGGGCAGAGCCGACCTAGGGGCAAGTTGGGCCTCTTCCTCTCCCTGCTGCCCTGAGGCTGCTGGGCCAAAGACGTCTTGGGCATCCAGCCCCTTACTGGTCCCTTCCCTCTGACGAGGCCCTCTGAGCTCCAGCACCTTGCAGTGTGGAGACAGCCCCTGCCAGCAACCTCCTCTCCAAGGAGGCCTCAACCGAGGCCTAGGCCCAGGGGAAAGGCACCAGCGGGGATGAGCCAGTGGAGGCGCAAGGGCATGTCTGGACCCAGTCCCCGCAGCCTGCCCCTTGGTGGGGCAGTACCCCCGGAGGCCAGGAAGGTCTGTGCAAGGCTGCCAGGGGCAGGGACAGCGCTGGGTCCTGCCCCTGGCCTGTGGGACGTCTGAGCACAACCGGCACTCTCCCGCTGGAAGACCTCCCCGTCTGCCTCCAAAGGCCGGTTTGCAAGCACTCCCGCCCGCTGTTCCCGCCAGGCACGCACAATGCTCCCAAGCCCGGTAGAAAAGCGCTTCGGGGTGGTGCTCTCTCCGGGCCCTTGCCCCTAAGCCTGCGGGCCAGGCAGGGGGAACACACTCCCAGGCCAAGACAGAACGACATGAACACGTCTGTTCCTGCCCCCTACACCGGCAGAGAGCTCGGGGGAGCCAGAGTCTCTCAGGCAGGTGCTGGGCTGGCCGCCTGTGTGGGAAGGGGCAGAGCCGACCTAGGGGCAAGTTGGGCCTCTTGATCTCCCTGCTGCCCTGAGGCTGCTGGGCCAAAGACGTCTTGGGCATCCAGCCCTTTGCTGGTCCCTTCCCTCTGACGAGGCCCTCTGAGCTCCAGCACCTTGCAGTGTGGAGACAGCACCTGCCAGCAATCTCCTCTCCAAGGAGGCCTCAACCGAGGCCTAGGCCCAGGGGAAAGGCACCAGCGGGGATGAGCCTGGGGAGGCGCCCGGGCATGTCTGGACCCAGTCCCCGCAGCCTGCCCCTTGGTGGGGCAGTACCCCTGTAGGCCAGGAAGATCTGGGCAAGGCTGACCAGGGGCAGGGGCCCTGCTGGGTCCTGCCCCTGGCCTGTGGGGCCTCTGAGCACAACCGGCCCTCTCCCACTGGAAGACCTCCCCGGCTGCCTCCAAAGGCCGGTTTGCAAGCGCTCCCGGCCACTGTTACCAGCAGGCGGGCACAATGCTCCTAAGCCCGGAAGAAAAGCGCTTCAGGGTGGTGCTCTCTCTGGGCCCTTGCCCCTGAGCCTGGGGGCAAGGCAGGGTGTCCACACTCCCAGGCCAAGGCAGAACCACATGCACACGTCTGACCTGCCCCCTGCACCGGCAGAGAGCTCGGGGGAGCCAGAGTCTGTCAGGCAGCTGCTGGGCTGGCCGCCTGTGTGGGAAGTGGCAGAGCCGACCTAGGGGCAAGTTGGGCCTCTTGCTCTCCCTGCTGCCCTGAGGCTGCTGGGCCAAAGAGGTCTTGGGCATCCAGCCCCTTGCTGGTCCCTTCCCTCTGACGAGGCCCTCTGAGCTCCAGCACCTTGCAGTGTGGAGACAGCCCCTGCCAGCAACCTCCTCTCCAAGGAGGCCTCAACCGAGGCCTAGGCCCAGGGGAAAGGCACCAGCGGGGATGAGCCTGGGGAGGCGCCCGGGCATGTCTGGACCCAGTCCCCGCAGCCTGCCCCTTGGTGGGGCAGTACCCCCGGAGGCCAGGAAGGTCTGGGCAAGGCTGGCCAGGGGCAGGGGCCCTGCTGGGTCCTGCCCCTGGCCTGTGGGGCCTCTGAGCACAACCGGCCCTCTCCCACTGGAAGAACTCCCCGGCTGCCTCCAAAGGCCAGTTTGCCAACACTCCCGCCCGCTGTTCCCGCCAGGCACGCACAATGCTCCCAAGCCCGGGAGAAAAGCGCTTCGGGGTGGTGCTCTCCTCGGGCCCTTGCCCCTGAGCCTGGGGGCCAGGCAGTTGGTCCACACTCCCAGACCAAGGCAGAACCACATGCACACGTCTGTTCCTGACCCCTGCACCGGCAGATAGCTCGGGGGAGCCAGAGTCTGTCAGGCAGCTGCTGGGCTGGCCGCCTGTGTGGGAAGGGGCAGAGCCGACCTAGGGGCAAGTTGGGCCTCTTCCTCTCCCTGCTGCCCTGAGGCTGCTGGGCCAAAGAGGTCTTGGGCATCCAGCCCCTTGCTGGTCCCTTCCCTCTGACGAGGCCCTCTGAGCTTCAGCACCTTGCAGTGTGGAGACAGCCCCTGCCAGCAACATCCTCTCCAAGGAGGCCTCAACCGAGGCCTAGGCCCAGGGGAAAGGCACCAGCGGGGATGAGCCTGGGGAGGCGCCCGGGCATGTCTGGACCCAGTCCCCGCAGCCTGCCCCTTGGTGGGGCAGTACCCCCGGAGGCCAGGAAGATCTGGGCAAGGCTGGCCAGGGGCAGGGGCCCTGCTGGGTCCTCCCCATGGCCTGTGGGGCCTCTGAGCACAACCGGCCCTCTCCCACTGGAAGACCTCCCCGGCTGCCTCCAAAGGCCAGTTTGCCAACACTCCTGCCCGCTCTTCCCGCCAGGCACGCACAATGCTCCCAAGCCCGGGAGAAAAGCGCTTCGGGGTGGTGGTCTCTCCGGGCCCTTGCCCCTGAGCCTGGGGGCCAGGCAGGGGATCCACAGTCCCAGGCCAAGGCACAACAACATGCACACGTCTGTTCCTGCCCCCTCCACCGGCAGAGAGCTGGGGGGAGCCAGAGTCTGTCAGGCAGCTGCTGGGCTGGCCGCCTGTGTGGGAAGGGGCAGAGCCGACCTAGGGGCAAGTTGGGCCTCTTGCTCTCCCTGCTGCCCTGAGGCTGCTGGGCCAAAGAGGTCTTGGGCATCCAGCCCCTTGCTGGTCCCTTCCCTCTGACGAGGCCCTCTGAGCTCCAGCACCTTGCAGTGTGGAGACAGCCCCTGCCAGCAACCTCCTCTCCAAGGAGGCCTCAACCTAGGCCTAGGCCCAGGGGAAAGGCACCAGCGGGGATGAGCCAGTGGAGGTGCACGGGCATATCAGGACCCAGTCCCCGCAGACTGCCCCTTGGTGGGGCAGTACCCCCGGAGGCCAGGAAGGTCTGGGCAAGGCTGGCCAGGGGCAGGGGCCCTGCTGGGTCCTGCCCCTGGCCTGTGGGGCCTCTGAGCACAACCGGCCCTCTCCCACTGGAAGACCTCCCCGGCTGCCTCCAAAGGCCGGTTTGCCAACACTCCCGCCCGCTGTTCCCGCCAGGCACGCACAACGCTCCCAAGCCCAGGAGAAAAGCGCTTCGGGGTGTTGCTCTCTCCGGGCCCTTGCCCCTGAGCCTGGGGTCCAGGCAGTGGGTCCACACTCCCAGACCAAGGCAGAACCACATGCACACGTCTGTTCCTGACCCCTGCACCGGCAGAGAGCTCGGGGGAGCCAGAGTCTGTCAGGCAGCTGCTGGGTTGGCTGCCTGTGTGGGAAGGGGCAGAGCCGACCTAGGGGCAAGTTGGGCCTCTTGCTCTCCCTGCTGCCCTGAGGCTGCTGGGCCAAAGAGGTCTTGGGCATCCAGCCCCTTGCTGGTCCCTTCCCTCTGACGAAGCCCTCTGAGCTCCAGCACCTTGCAGTGTGGAGACAGCCCCTGCCAGCAACCTCCTCTCCAAGGAGGCATCAACCGAGGCCTATGCCCAGGGGAAAGGCACCAGCGGGGATGAGCCTGGGGAGGCGCCCAGGCATGTCTGGACCCAGTCCCCGCAGCCTGCCCCTTGGTGGGGCAGTACCCCCGGAGGCCAGGAAGGTCTGGGCAAGGCTGGCCAGGGGCAGGGGCCCTGCTGGGTCCTGCCCCTGGCCTGTGGGGCCTCTGAGCACAACCGGCCCTCTCCCACTGGAAGACCTCCCCTGCTGACTCCAAAGGCCAGTTTGCCAACACTCCCGCCCGCTGTTCCCGCCAGGCACGCACAATGCTCCCAAGCCCGGGAGAAAAGCACTTCGGGGTGGTGCTCTCCTCGGGCCCTTGCCCCTGAGCCTGGGGGCCAGGCAGTTGGTCCACACTCCCAGACCAAGGCAGAACCACATGCACACGTCTGTTCCTGACCCCTGCACCGGCAGAGAGCTCGGGGGAGCCAGAGTCTGTCAGGCAGCTGCTGGGCTGGCCGCCTGTGTGGGAAGGGGCAGAGCCGACCTAGGGGCAAGTTGGGCCTCTTGCTCTCCCTGCTGCCCTGAGGCTGCTGGGCCAAAGAGGTCTTGGGCATCCAGCCCCTTGCTGGTCCCTTCCCTCTGACGAGGCCCTCTGAGCTCTAGCACCTTGCAGTGTGGAGACAGCCCCTGCCAGCAACATCCTCTCCAAGGAGGCCTCAACCGAGGCCTAGGCCCAGGGGAAAGGCACCAGCGGGGTTGAGCCAGGGGAGGCGCCCGGGCATGTCTGGACCCTGTCCCCGCAGCCTGCCCCTTGGTGGGGCAGTACCCCCGGAGGCCAGGAAGGTCTGGGCAAGGCTGGCCAGGGGCAGGGGCCCTGCTGGGTCCTGCACCTGGCCTGTGGGGCCTCTGAGCACAACCGGCCCTCTCCCACTGGAAGACCTCCCCGGCTGCCTCCAAAGGCCGGTTTGCAAGCACTCCCGCCCACTGTTCCCGCCAGGCGCGCACAATGCTCCCAAGCCCGGGAGAAAAGCGCTTCGGGGTGGTGGTCTCTCCGGGCCCTTGCCCCTGAGCCTGGGGGCCAGGCAGGGGGTCCACAGTCCCAGGGCAAGGCACAACAACATGCACACGTCTGTTCCTGCCCCCTCCACCGGCAGAGAGCTGGGGGGAGCCAGAGTCTGTCAGGCAGCTGCTGGGCTGGCCGCCTGTGTGGGAAGGGGCAGAGCCGACCTAGGGGCAAGTTGGGCCTCTTGCTCTCCCTGCTGCCCTGAGGCTGCTGGGACAAAGACGTCTTGGGCATCCAGCCCCTTGCTGGTCCCTTCCCTCTGACGAGGCCCTCTGAGCTCCAGCACCTTGCAGTGTGGAGACAGCCCCTGCCAGCAACCTCCTCTCCAAGGAGGCCTCAACCGAGGCCTAGGCACAGGGGAAAGGCACCAGCGGGGATGAGCCTGGGGAGGCGCCCGGGCATGTCTGGACCCAGTCCCCGCAGCCTGCCCCTTGGTGGGGCAGTACCCCCGGAGGCCAGGAAGGTCTGGGCAAGGCTGGCCAGGGGCAGGGTCCCTGCTGGGTCCTGCCCCTGGCCTGTGAGGCCTCTGAGCACAACCGGCCCTCTCCCACTGGAAGACCTCCACGGCTGCCTCCAAAGTGCTGTTTGCAAACACTCCCGCCCGCTGTTCACGCCAGGCTCGCACAATGCTCCCAAGCCCGTGAGAAAAGCGCTTCGGGGTGGTGCTCTCTCCGGGCCCTTGCCCCTGAGCCTGGGGGCAAGGCAGGGGGAACACACTCCCAGGCCAAGGCAGAACCACATGCCCACGTCTGTTCCTGTCCCCTGCACCGGCAGAGAGCTTGGGGGAGCCAGAGTCTGTCAGGCAGGTGCTGGGCTGGCCGCCTGTGTGGGAAGGGGCAGAGCCGCCCTAGGGGCAAGTTGGGCCTCTTGCTCTCCCTGCTGCCCTGAGGCTGCTGGGCCAAAGACGTCTTGGGCATCCAGCCCCTTACTGGTCCCTTCCCTCTGACGAGGCCCTCTGAGCTCCAGCACCTTGCAGTGTGGAGACAGCCCCTGCCAGCAACCTCCTCTCCAAGGAGGCCTCAAGCGAGGCCTAGGCCCAGGGGAAAGGCACCAGCGGGGATGAGCCTGGGGAGGCGCCCGGGCATGTCTGGACCCAGGCCCCGCAGCCTGCCCCTTGGTGGGGCAGTACCCCCGGAGGCCAGGAAGGTCTGGGCAAGGCTGGCCAGGGGCAGGGGCCCTGCTGCGTCCTGCCCCTGGCCTGTGGGGCCTCTGAGCACAACCGGCCCTCTCCCACTGGAAGACCTCCCCGGCTGCCTCCAAAGGCCGGTTTGCAAGCGCTCCCGCCCACTGTTCCCAGCAGGCGTGCACAATGCTCCCAAGCCCGGGAGAAAAGCGCTTCAGGGTGGTGCTCTCTCCGGGCCCTTGCCCCTGAGCCTGGGGTCAAGGCACGGTGTCCACACTCCCAGGCCAAGTCAGAACCACATGCCCACGTCTGTTCCTGCCCCCTGCACCGGCAGAGAGCTCGGGGGAGCCAGAGTCTGTCAGGCAGCTGCTGGGCTGGCCGCCTGTGTGGGAAGGGGCAGAGCCGACCTAGGGGCAAGTTGGGCCTCTTGCTCTCCCTGCTGCCCTGAGGCTGCTGGGCCAAAGAGGTCTTGGGCATCCATCCCGTTGCTGGTCCCTTCCCTCTGACGAGGCCCTCTGAGCTCCAGCACCTTGCAGTGTGGAGACAGCCCCTGCCAGCAACCTCCTCTCCAAGGAGGCCTCAACCGAGGCCTAGGCCCAGGGGAAAGGCACCAGCGGGGATGAGCCTGGGGAGGGGCCCGGGCATGTCTGGGCCCATTCCCCGCAGCCTACCCCTTGGTGGGGCTATAACCCCGGAGGCAGGAAGGTCTGGGCAAGGCTGGCCAGGGGCAGGGGCCCTGCTGGGTCCTGCCCCTGGCCTGTGGGGCCTCTGAGCACAACCGGCCCTCTCCCACTGGAAGACCTCCCCGGCTGCCTCCAAAGGCCGGTTTGCAAGCACTCCCGCCCACTGTTCCCACCAAGCGTGCACAATTCTCCCAAGCCCGGGAGAAAAGCGCTTCGGGGTGGTGCTCTCTCCGGGCCCTTGCCCCTGAACCTGGGGGCCAGGCAGTTGGTCCACACTCGGAGACCAAGGCAGAACCACATGCACACGTCTGTTCCTGACCCCTGCACCGGCAGAGAGCTCGGGGGAGCCAGAGTCTGTCAGGCAGCTGCTGGGCTGGCCGCCTGTGTGGGAAGGGGCAGAGCCGACCTAGGGGCAAGTTGGGCCTCTTCCTCTCCCTGCTGCCCTGAGGCTGCTGGGCCAAAGAGGTCTTGGGCATCCAGCCCCTTGCTGGTCCCTTCCCTCTGATGAGGCCCTCTGAGCTCCAGCACCTTGCAGTGTGGAGACAGCCCCTGCCAGCAACCTCCTCTCCAAGGAGGCCTCAACCGAGGCCTAGGCCTAGGGGAAAGGCACCAGCGGGGATGAGCCTGGGGAGGCGCCCGGCCATGTCTGGACCCAGTCCCCGCAGCCTGCCCCTTGGTGGGGCAGTACCCCCGGAAGCCAGGAAGGTCTCGGCAAGGCTGCCAGGGGCAGGGACACTGCTGGGTCCTGCCCCTGGCCTGTTGGGCGTCTGAGCACAACCGGCACTCTCCCGCTGGAAGACCTCCCCGTCTGCCTCCAAAAGACGGTTTGCAGGCACTCCCACCCGCTGTTCCCCCAGGCACGCACAATGCTCCGAAGCCCCGGAGAAAAGCGCTTCGGGGTGGTGCTCTCTCCGGGCCCTTGCCCCTGAGCCTGGGGGCCAGGCAGGGGGAACACACTCCCAGGCCAATGGAGAACGACATGCACACGTCTGTTCCTGCCCCCTACACCGGCAGAGAGCTCGGGGGAGCCAGAGACTGCCAGGCTGCGGCTGGGCTGGCTGCCTGTGTGGGACGGGGCAGAGCCGACCTAGGGGCAAGTTGGGCCTCTTGCTCTCCCTGCTGCCCTGAGGCTGCTGGGTCAAAGAGGTCTTGGGCATCCAGCCCTTTGCTGGTGCCTTCCCTCTGACGAGGCCCTCTGAGCTCCAGCACCTTGCAGTGTGGAGACAGCCCCTGCCAGCAACCTCCTCTCCAAAGAGGCCTCAACCGAGGACTACACCCAGGGGAAAGGCACCAGCGGGGATGATCCTGGGGAGGCGCACGGACATGTCTGGACCCAGGCTCCGCAGCCTGCCCCTTGGTGGGGCAGTACCCCCGGAGGCCAGGAAGGTCTGGGAAAGTCTGGCCAGGGGCAGGGGCCCTGCTGGGTCCTGACCCTGGCCTGTGGGGCCTCTGAGCACAACCGGCCCTCTCCCACTGGAAGACCTCCCCGGCTGCCTCCAAAGTCCTGTTTGCAAACACTCCCGCCCGCTGTTCACGTCAGGCTCGCACAATGCTCCCAAGCCCGGGAGAAAAGGACTTCGGAGTGGTGCTCTCTCCGGGCCCTTGCCCCTGAGCCTGGGGGCAAGGCAGGGGGAACACACTCCCAGGCCAAGGCAGAACCACATGCCCACGTCTGTTCCTGTCCCCTGCACCGGCAGAGAGCTTGGGGGAGCCAGAGTCTGTCAGGCAGGTGCTGGGTTGGCCGCCTCTGTGGGAAGGGGCAGAGCCGACCTAGGGGCAAGTTGGGCCTCTTGCTCTCCCTGCTGCCCTGAGGCTGCTGGGCCAAAGACGTCTTGGGCATCCAGCCCCTCGCTGGTCCCTTCACTCTGACGAGGCCCTCTGAGCTCCAGCACCTTGCAGTGTGGAGACAGCCCCTGCCAGCAACCTCCTCTCCAAGGAGGCCTCAACCGAGGCCTAGGCCCAGGGGAAAGGCACCAGAGGGGATGAGCCAGGGGAGGCGCCCGAGCATGTCTGGACCCAGTTCCCGCAGCCTGCCCCTTGGTGGGGCAGTACCCCCGGAGGCCAGGAAGGTCTGGGCAAGGCTGGCCAGGGGCAGGGGCCCTGCTGGGTCCTGCCCCTGGCCTGTGGGGCCTCTGAGCACAACCGGCCCTCTCCCACTGGAAGACCTCCCCGGCTGCCTCCAAAGGCCGGTTTGCAAGCACTCCCGCCCACTGTTCCCGCCAGGCGCGCACAATGCTCCCAAGCCCGGGAGAAAAGCGCTTCGGTGTGGTGGTCTCTCCTGGCCCTTGCCCCTGAGCCTGGGGGCCAGGCAGGGGATCCACAGTCCCAGGCCAAGGCACAACAACATGCACACGTCTGTTCCTGCCCCCTCCACCGGCAGAGAGCTGGGGGGAGCCAGAGTCTGTCAGGCAGCTGCTGGGCTGGCCGCCTGTGTGGGAAGGGGCAGAGCCGACCTAGGGGCAAGTTGGGCCTCTTGCTCTCCCTGCTGCCCTGAGGCTGCTGGGCCAAAGAGGTCTTGGGCATCCAGCCCCTTGCTGGTCCCTTCCCTCTGACGAGGCCCTCTGAGCTCCAGCACCTTGCAGTGTGGAGACAGACCCTGCCAGCAACCTCCTCTCCAAGGAGGCCTCAACCGAAGCCTAGGCCCAGGGGAAAGGCACCAGCGGGGATGAGCCAGTGGAGGCGCACGGGCATATCAGGACCCAGTCCCCGCAGCCTGCCCCTTGGTGGGGCAGTACCCCCGGAGGCCAGGAAGGTCTGGGCAAGGCTGGCCAGGGGCAGGGTCCCTGCTGGGTCCTGCCCCTGGCCTGTGGGGCCTCTGAGCACAACCGGCCCTCTCCCACTGGAAGACCTCCCCGGCTGCCTTCAAAGGCGTGTTTGCCAACACTCCCGCCCGCTGTTCCCGCCAGGCACGCACAACGCTCGCAAGGCCAGGAGAAAAGCGCTTCGGGGTGTTGCTCTCTCCGGGCCCTTGCCCCTGAGCCTGGGGTCCAGGCAGTGGGTCCACACTCCCAGACCAAGGCAGAACCACATGCACACGTGTGTTCCTGACCCCTGAACCGGCAGAGAGCTCGGGGGAGCCAGAGTCTATCAGGCAGCTGCTGGGCTGGCTGCCTGTGTGGGAAGGGGCAGAGCCGACCTAGGGGCAAGTTGGGCCTCTTGCTCTCCCTGCTGCCCTGAGGCTGCTGGGCCAAAGAGGTCTTGGGCATCCAGCCCCTTGCTGGTCCCTTCCCGCTGACGAGGGCCTCTGAGCTCCAGCACCTTGCAGTGTGGAGACAGCCCCTGCCAGCAACCTCCTCTCCAAGGAGGCATCAACCGAGGCCTATGCCCAGGGGAAAGGCACCAGCGGGGATGAGCCTGGGGAGGCGCCCAGGCATGTCTGGACCCAGTCCCCGCAGCCTGCCCCTTGGTGGGGCAGTACCCCCGGAGGCCAGGAAGGTCTGGGCAAGGCTGGCCAGGGGCAGGTGACCTGCTGGGTCCTGCCCCTGGCCTGTGAGGCCTCTGAGCACAACCGGCCCTCTCCCACTGGAAGACCTCCCCGGCTGCCTCCAAAGGCCGGTTTGCAAGCGCTCCCGCCCACTGTTCCCAGCAGGCGTGCACAATGCTCCCAAGCCCGGGAGAAAAGCGCTTCAGGGTGGTGCTCTCTCCGGGCCCTTTCCCCTGAGCCTGGGGGCCAGGCAGGGGGTCCACACTCCCAGGCCAAGGCAGAACGACATGCACACGTCTGTTCCTGCCCCATGCACCGGCAGAGAGCTCGGGGCAGCCAGAGTCTGTCAGGCAGCTGCTGGGCTGGCCGCCTGTGTGGGACGGGGCTGAGCCGACCTAGGGGCAAGTTGGGCCTCTTGCTCTCCCTGCTGCCCTGAGGCTGCTGGGCCAAAGAGATCTTGGGCATCCAGCCCCTTGCTTGTCCCTTCCCTCTGACGAGGCCCTCTGAGCTCCAGCACCTTGCAGTGTGGAGACAGCCCCTGCCAGCAACCTCCTCTCCAAGGAGGCCTCAACCGAGGCCTAGGACCAGGGGAAAGGCACCAGCGGGGATGAGCCTGGGGAGGCGCCCGGGCATGTCTGGACCCAGTCCCCACAGCCTGCCCCTTGGTGGGGCAGTACCCCCGGAGGCCAGGAAGGTCTGGGCAAGGCTGGCCACGGGCAGGGGCCCTGCTGGGTCCTGCCCCTGGCCTGTGGGGCCTCTGAGCACAACCGGCCCTCTCCCACTGGAAGACTTCCCCGGCTGCCTCCAAAGGCCGGTTTGCCAACACTCCCGCCCGCTGTTCCCGCCAGGCACGCACTATTCTCCCAAGCCCGGGAGAAAAGCGCTTCGGGGTGTTGCTCTCTCCGGGCCCTTGCCCCTGAGCGTGGGGGCGAGGCAGTGGGTCTACACTCCCAGACCAACGCAGAACCACATGCACACGTCTGTTCCTGACCCCTGCACCGCAGAGAGCTCGGGGGAGCCAGAGTCTGTCAGGCAGCTGCTGGGCTGGCCGCCTGTGTGGGAAGGGGCAGAGCCGACCTAGGGGCAAGTTGGGCCTCTTCCTCTCCCTGCTGCCCTGAGGCTGCTGGGCCAAAGAGGTCTTGGGCATCCAGCCCCTTGCTGGTCCCTTCCCTCTGACGAGGCCCTCTGAGCTCCAGCACCTTGCAGTGTGGAGACAGCCCCTGCCAGCAACCTCCTCTCCAAGGAGGCCTCAACCGAGGCCTAGGCCCAGGGGAAAGGCACCAGCGGGGATGAGCCTGGGGAGGCGCCCGGGCATGTCTGGACCCAGTCCCCGCAGCCTGCCCCTTGGTGGGGCAGTACCCCCGGAGGCCAGGAGGGTCTGGGCAAGGCTGCCAGGGGCAGGGACACTGCTGGGTCCTGCCCCTGGCCTGTGGGGCGTCTGAGCACAACCGGCCCTCTCCCGCAGGAAGACCTCCCCGGCTGCCTCCAAAGGCCGGTTTGGAAGCATTCCCGCCCGCTGTTCCCGCCAGGCACGCACAATGCTCCCAAGCCCGGGAGAAAAGCGCTTCGGGGTGGTGCTCTCTCCGGGCCCTTGCCCCTGAGCCTGGGGGACAGGCAGGGGTAACACACTCCCAGGCCAAGGCAGAACGACATGCACACGTCTGTTCCTGCCCCCTACACCGGCAGAGAGTTCGGGGGAGCCAGAGACTGCCAGGCTGCTGCTGGGCTGGCTGCCTGTGTGGGACGGGGTAGAGCCGACCTAGGGGCAAGTTGGGCCTCTTGCTCTCCCTGCTGCCCTGAGGCTGCTGGGTCAAAGAGGTCTTGGGCATCCAGCCCTTTGCTGGTCCTTTCCCTCTGACGAGGCCCTCTGAGCTCCAGCACCTTGCAGTGTGCAGACAGCCCCTGCCGGCAACCTCCTCTCCAAGGAGGCCTCAATCGAGGCCTAGGCCCAGGGGAAAGGCACCAGCGGGGATGAGCCTGGGGAGGCGCCCGGGCATGTCTGGACCCAGGCCCCGCAGCCTGCCCCTTGGTGGGGTAGTACCCCCGGAGGCCAGGAAGGTCTGGGCAAGGCTGCCAGAGGCAGGGACACTGCTGGGTCCTGCCCCTGGCCTGTGGGGCCTCTGAGAACAACTGGCACTCTCCCGCTGGAAGACCTCCCCGGCTGCCTCCAAAGGCTGGTTTGCAAGCACTCAATCCCGCTGTTCACGCCAGCTGCGCACAATGCTCCCAAGCCCGGGGGAAAAGCATTTTGGGGTGGTGCTCACTCCGGGCTTTGGAAGACCTCCCCAGCTGCCTCCAAGGCCGGTTTGCAAGCACTTCTGCCTGCTGTTCCCGCCACCCGCGCACAATGCTCCCAAGCCCGGGAGAAAATCGTTTCGGGGTGGTGTTCTCTCTGGACCCAAGAAAGACCTCCCGGGCTGCCCCCAAATGCCAGTTTGCAAGCACTCCCACTCACTGTTCCCGCCATCCGTGCAAATGCTCCAAGCCCAGGAGAAAAGCCCTTCAGGGTGGTGCTCTCTCCCGGCCCTTGGAAGACCTCCCCGGCTGCCTCCAAAGGCTGGATTTCAAGTACTCCCTCCCGCTGACCCGCCAGCCGCACACAATGCTCCCAATCACGGGAGAAAAGCGCTTCGGGGTGGTGCTCTCTACGGGCCCTTGGAAGACCTCCCCGTTTGTCTCCAAAGGCCGGTTTGCAAGCACTCATGCCCGCTGTTCCCGCCAGCCGCGCACAATGCTCCCAAGCCTAGGAGAAAAGCGCTTCGGGGTGGTGCTCTCTCCCGGCCCTTGGAAGACCTCCCCGGCTGCCTCCAAAGGCCGGTTTGCAAGCACTCAATCCCGCTGTTCCCGCCAGCCGCGCACAATGCTCCCAAGCCCGGGAGAAAAGCGCTTCGGGGTGGTGCTCTCTCCCGGCCCTTGGAAGACCTCCCCGGCTGCCTCCAAAGGCTGGTTTTCAAGAACTCCCTCCCGCTGACCCGCCAGCCGCACACAATGCTCCCAAGCCCGGGAGAAAAGCATTTTGAGGTGGTCTCTCTCCGGGCCCTTGGAAGACTCCCCGGCTGCCTCTAAAGGCCGGTTTGCAAGCACTCATGTCCTCTGTTCCCGACAGCCGCGAACAATGCTCCCAATTCCGTGAGAAAAGTGCTTCGGGATGGTGCTCTCTCCGGGCCCTTGGAAGACCTCCCAAGCTGCCTCCAAAGGCCGGTTTGCAAGCACTCCCGCCCGCTGTTCCCGCCAGCCTCGCACAATGCTCCCAAGACCGGGAGAAAAGCGCTTCGGGGTGGTGTTCTCTCCGTGCCAATGGAGGACCTCCCTGGCTGCCCCCAAAGGCCGGTTTGCAAGCACTCCCACTCGCTGTTCCCGCCAGCCACGCACAATCCTCCAAAACCCCGGAGAAAAGCGCTTCGGGGTGGTGTTCTCTCCGTGCCCATGGAAGACCTCCCGGGGTGCCCCCAAAGGCCGGTTTGCAAGCACTCCCACTCGCTGTTCCCGCCATCCGCGCACAATGCTCCCAAGCCCGGGAGAAAAGCATTTTGGGGTGGTGCTCACACCGGGCCCTGGAAGACCTCCCCGGCTGCCTCCAAAGGACGGTTTTCAAGCACTCCTGCCTGCTGTTCCCGCCACCCGCGCAGAATGCTCCCAAGCGCGGGAGAAAAGCGCTTCGGGGTGGTGCTCTCTACAGGCCCTTGGAAGACCTCCCCGGCTGCCTCCAAAGGCCGGTTTGCAAGGACTCCTTCCTGCTGTTCCCGCCAGCCACGCACAATGCTCCCAAGCCCGGGAGAAAAGCATTTTGGGGTGGTGCTCACACCGGGCCCTGGAAGACCTCCCCGGCTGCCTCCAAAGGACGGTTTTCAAGCACTCCTGCCTGCTGTTCCCGCCACCCGCGCAGAATGCTCCCAAGCGCGGGAGAAAAGCGCTTCGGGGTGGTGCTCTCTACAGGCCCTTGGAAGACCTCCCCGGCTGCCTCCAAAGGCCGGTTTGCAAGGACTCCTTCCTGCTGTTCCCGCCAGCCACGCACAATGCTCCCAAGCCCGGGAGAAAAGCATTTTGGGGTGGTGCTCACTCCGGGCCCTTGGAAGACCTCCCCGGCTGCCTCCAATGGCCAGTTTGCAAGCACTCATGTCCGCTGTTCCCACCAGCCGCGCACAATGCTCCCAAGCCCGGGAGAAAAGCTTTTTGGGGTGGTGCTCACACCGGGCCCTGGAAGACCTCCCCGGCTGCCTCCAAAGGCCAGTTTTCAAGCACTCCTGCCTGCTGTTCCTGCCACCTGCGCACAATGCTCCCAAGCCCGGGAGAAAAGCGCTTCGGGGTGGTGCTCTCTACAGGCCCTTGGAAGACCTCCCCGGCTGCCTCCAAAGGCCGGTTTGCAAGGACTCCTTCCTGCTGTTCCCGCCAGCCACGCACAATGCTCCCAAGCCCGGGAGAGAAGCATTTTGGGGTGGTGCTCTCTACAGGCCCTTGGAAGACCTCCCCGGCTGCCTCCAGTGGCCAGTTTGCAAGCACTCATGCCCGCTGTTCCCACCAGCCGCGCACAATGCTCCCAAGCCCGGGAGAAAAGCTTTTTGGGGTGGTGCTCACACCGGGCCCTGGAAGACCTCCCCGGCTGCCTGCAAAGGCCGGTTTTCAAGCACTCCTGCCTGCTGTTCCTGCCACCCGCGCACAATACTCCCAAGCCCGGGAGAAAAGCGCTTCGGGGTGGTGCTCTCTACAGGCCCTTGGAAGACCTCCCCCGCTGCCTCCAAAGGCCGGTTTGCAAGGACTCCTTCCTGCTGTTCTCGCCAGCCACGCACAATGCTCCCAAGCCCGGGAGAAAAGTGCTTCGGGGTGGTGATCTCTCCGGGCCCTTGGAAGTCGTCCCCGGCTGCCTCCAAAGGCCGGTTTGCAAGCACTCATGCCCGTTGTTCCCACCAGCCGCACACAATGCTCCCAAGCCCGGGAGAAAAGCATTTTGGGGTGGTGCTCACTCCGGGCCCTTGGAAGACCTCCCCGGCTGCCTCCAAAGGCCAGTTTGCAAGCAGTCCTGCCTGCTGTTCCCGCCAGCCGCGCACAATGCTCCCAAGCCCGGGAGAAAAGCGCTTCGGGGTGGTGCTCTCTCCGGGCCCTTGGAAGACGTCCCCGGCTGCCTCCAAAGGCCGGTTTGCAAGCACTCATGCCCGTTGTTCCCACCAGCCGCGCACAATGCTCCCAAGCCCGGGAGAAAAGCATTTTGGGGTGGTGCTCACTCCGGGCCCTTGGAAGACCTCCCCGGCTGCCTCCAAAGGCCAGTTTGCAAGCAGTCCTGCCTGCTGTTCCCGCCAGCCGCGCACAATGTTCCCAAGCCCGGGAGAAAAGCGCTTCGGGGTGGTGCTCTCTCCGGGCACTTTCAAGACCTCCCCGGCTGCCTCCAAAGGCCGGTTTGTAAGTACTCATTCCCGCTGCTTCCACCAGCCACGCACAATGCTCCCAAGCCCGGGAGAAAAGCATTTTGGGGTGGTGCTCTCTCCGGGCCCTTGGAAGACCTCCCGGGCTGCCTCCAAAGGCCGGTTTGCAAGCATTCATGTCCGTTGTTCCCGACAGCCGCGCACAATGCTCCCAAGCCCGAGAGAAAAGCATTTTGGGGTGGTGATCAGTCCGGCCCTTGGAAGACCTCCCCGGCTGCCTCCAAAGGACAGTTTGCAAGCACTCATGCCCGCTGTTCCCGCCAGCCGCGCACAATGCTCCCAAGACCGTGAGAAAAGCGCTTCGGGGTGGTGTTCTCTCAGGGACCTTGGAGGACCTCCCCGGCTGCCCCCAAAGGCCGGTTTGCAAGCATACCCACTCGCTGTTCCCGCCAGGCACACACAATGTTCCAAAACCCCGGAGAAAAGCGCTTCGGGGTGGTGGTCTCTCGGGCCCCTGCCGCTGAGCCTGGGGGCCAGGCAGGGGATCCACAGTCCCAGGCCAAGGCAGAACCACATGCACACGTCTGTTCCTGCCCCCTCCACCGGCAGAGAGCTGGGGGGAGCCAGAGTCTGTCAGGCAGCTGCTGGGCTGGCCACCTGTGTGGGAAGGGGCAGAGCCGACCTAGGGGCAAGTTGGGCCTCTTGCTCTCCCTGCTGCCCTGAGGCTGCTGGGCCAAAGAGGTCTTGGGCATCCAGCCCCTTGCTGGTCCCTTCCCTCTGACGAGGCCCTCTGAGCTCCAGCACCTTGCAGTGTGGAGACAGCCCCTGCCAGCAACCTCCTCTCCAAGGAGGCCTCAACCGAGGCCTAGGCCCAGGGGAAAGGCACCAGCGGAGATGAGCCAGTGGAGGCGCCCGGGCATGTCTGGACCCAGTCCCCGCAGCCTGCCCCTTGGTGGGGCAGTACCCCCGGAGGCCAGGAAGGTCTGGGCAAGGCTGCGAGGGGCAGGGGCCCTGCTGGGTCGTGCCCCTGGCCTGTGGGGCGTCTGAGCACAACCGGCACTCTCCCGCTGGAAGACCTCCCCGTCTGCCTCCAAAGGCCGGTTTGCAAGCACTCCCGCCCGCTGTTCCCGCCAGGCACGCACAATGCTCCCAAGCCCGGGAGAAAAGCGCTTCGGGGTGGTGCTCTCTCCGGGCCCTTGCCCCTGAGCCTGGGGGCCAGGCAGTTGGAACACACTCCCAGGCCAATGCAGAACGACATGCACACGTCTGTTCCTGCCCCCTACACCGGCAGAGAGCTCGGGGGAGCCAGAGACTGCCAGGCTGCTGCTGGGCTGGCTGCCTGTGTGGGACGTGGCAGAGCCGACCTAGTGGCAAGTTGGGCCTCTTGCTCTCCCTGCTGCCCTGAGGCTGCTGGGTCAAAGAGGTCTTGGGTATCCAGCCCTTTGCTGGTCCCTTCCCTCTGACGAGGCCCTCTGAGCTCCAGCACCTTGCAGTGTGGAGACAGCCCCTGCCAGCAACCTCCTCTCCAAAGAGGCCTCAACCGAGGCCTACGCCCAGGGGAAAAGCACCAGCAGGGATGATCCTGGGGAGGCGCACGGACATGTCTGGACCCAGTCCCCGCAGCCTGCCCCTTGGTGGGGCAGTACCCCCGGAGGCCAGGAAGGTCTGGGCAAGGCTGGCCAGGGGCAGGGTCCCTGCTGGGTCCTGCCCCTGGCCTGTGAGGCCTCTGAGCACAACCGGCCCTCTCCCACTGGAAGACCTCCCCAGCTGCCTCCAAAGTCCTGTTTGCAAACACTCCCGCCCGCTGTTCACGCCAGGCTCGCACAATGCTCCCAAGCCCGGGAGAAAAGCGCTTCGGGGTGGTGCTCTCTCCGGGCCCTTGCCCCTGAGCCTGGGGGCCAGGCAGTGGGTCCACACTCCCAGACCAAGGCAGAACCACATGCACACGTCTGTTCCTGACCCCTGCACCGGCAGAGAGCTCTGGGGAGCCAGAGTCTGTCAGGCAGGTGCTGGGCTGGCCGCCTGTGTGGGAAGGGGCAGAGCCGACCTAGGGGCAAGTTGGGCCTCTTCCTCTCCCTGCTGCCCTGAGGCTGCTGGGCCAAAGAGGTCTTGGGCATCCAGCCTTTTGGTGGTCCCTTCCCTCTGACGAGGCTCTCTGAGCTCCAGCACCTTGCAGTGTGGAGACAGCCCCTGCCAGCAACCTCCTCTCCAATGAGGCCTCAACCGAGGCCTAGGCCCAGGGGAAAGGCACCAGCGGGGATGAGCCTGGGGAGGCGCCCGGGCATGTCTGGACCCAGTCCCCGCAGCCTGCCCCTTGGTGGGGCAGTACCCCCGGAGGCCAGGAAGGTCTGTGCAAGGCTGCCAGGGGCAGGGACAGCGCTGGGTCCTGCCCCTGGCCTGTGGGACGTCTGAGCACAACCGGCACTCTCCCGCTGGAAGACCTCCCCGTCTGCCTCCAAAGGCCGGTTTGCAAGCACTCCCGCCCGCTGTTCCCGCCAGGCACGCACAATGCTCCCAAGCCCGGGAGAAAAGCGCTTCGGGGTGGTGCTCTCTCCGGGCCCATGCCCCTAAGCCTGCGGGCCAGGCAGTTGGAACACACTCCCAGGCCAAGACAGAACGACATGAACACGTCTGTTCCTGCCCCCTACACCGGCAGAGAGCTCGGGGGAGCCAGAGTCTCTCAGGCAGGTGCTGGGCTGGCCGCCTGTGTGGGAAGGGGCAGAGCCGACCTAGGGGCAAGTTGGGCCTCTTGCTCTCCCTGCTGCCCTGAGGCTGCTGGGCCAAAGAGGTCTTGGGCATCCAGCCCCTTGCTGGTCCCTTCCCTCTGACGAGGCCCTCTGAGCTCCAGCACCTTGCAGTATGGAGACAGCCCCTGCCAGCAACCTCCTCTCCAAGGAGGCCTCAACCGAGGCCTAGGCCCAGGGGAAAGGCACCAGCGGGGATGAGCCTGGGGAGGCGCCCGGGCATGTCTGCACCCAGTCCCCGCAGCCTGCCCCTTGGTGGGGCAGTACCCCCGGAGGCCAGGAAGGTCTGGGCAAGGCTGGCCAGGGGCAGGGGCCCTGCTGGGTCCTGCCCCTGGCCTGTGGGGTCTCTGAGCACAACCGGCCCTCTCCCATTGGAAGAACTCCCCGGCTGCCTCCAAAGGCCAGTTTGCCAACACTCCCGCCCGCTGTTCCCGCCAGGCACGCACAATGCTCCCAAGCCCGGGAGAAAAGCGCTTCGGGGTGGTGCTCTCCTCGGGCCCTTGCCCCTGAGCCTGGGGGCCAGGCAGTTGGTCCACACTCCCAGACCAAGGCAGAACCACATGCACACGTCTGTTCCTGACCCCTGCACCTGCAGAGAGCTCGGGGGAGCCAGAATCTGTCAGGCAGCTGCTGGGCTGGCCGCCTGTGTGGGAAGGGGCAGAGCCGACCTAGGGGCAAGTTGGGCCTCTTCCTCTCCCTGCTGCCCTGAGGCTGCTGGGCCAAAGAGGTCTTGGGCATCCAGCCACTTGCTGGTCCCTTCCCTCTGACGAGGCCCTCTGAGCTCCAGCACCTTGCAGTGTGGAGACAGCCCCTGCCAGCAACATCCTCTCCAAGGAGGCCTCAACCGAGGCCTAGGCCCAGGGGAAAGGCACCAGCGGGGATGAGCCTGGGGAGGCGCCCGGGCATGTCTGGACCCAGTCCCCGCAGCCTGCCCCTTGGTGGGGCAGTACCCCCGGAGGCCAGGAAGGTCTGGGCAAGGCTGGCCAGGGGCAGGGGCCCTGCTGGGTCCTCCCCATGGCCTGTGGGGCCTCTGAGCACAACCGGCCCTCTCCCACTGGAAGACCTCCCCGGCTGCCTCCAAAGGCCAGTTTGCCAACACTCCTGCCCGCTCTTCCCGCCAGGCACGCACAATGCTCCCAAGCCCGGGAGAAAAGCGCTTCGGGGTGGTGGCCTCTCCGGGCCCTTGCCCCTGAGCCTGGGGGCCAGGCAGGGGATCCACAGTCCCAGGGCAAGGCACAACAACATGCACACGTCTGTTCCTGCCCCCTCCACCGGCAGAGAGCTGGGGGGAGCCAGAGTCTGTCAGGCAGCTGCTGGGCTGGCCGCCTGTGTGGGAAGGGGCAGAGCCGACCTAGGGGCAAGTTGGGCCTCTTGCTCTCCCTGCTGCCCTGAGGCTGCTGGGCCAAAGAGGTCTTGGGCATCCAGCCCCTTGCTGGTCCCTTCCCTCTGACGAGGCCCTCTGAGCTCCAGCACCTTGCAGTGTGGAGACAGCCCCTGCCAGCAACCTCCTCTCCAAGGAGGCATCAACCGAGGCCTATGCCCAGGGGAAAGGCACCAGCGGGGATGAGCCTGGGGAGGTGCCCAGGCATGTCTGGACCCAGTCCCCGCAGCCTGCCCCTTGGTGGGGCAGTACCCCCGGAGGCCAGGAAGGTCTGGGCAAGGCTGGCCAGGGGCAGGGGCCCTGCTGGGTCCTGCCCCTGGCCTGTGGGGCCTCTGAGCACAACCGGCCCTCTCCCACTGGAAGAACTCCCCGGCTGACTCCAAGGGCCAGTTTGCCAACACTCCCGCCCGCTGTTCCCGCCAGGCACGCACAATGCTCCCAAGCCCGGGAGAAAAGCACTTCGGGGTGGTGCTCTCCTCGGGCCCTTGCCCCTGAGCCTGGGGGCCAGGCAGTTGGTCCACACTCCCAGACCAAGGCAGAACCACATGCACACGTCTGTTCCTGACCCCTGCACCGGCAGAGAGCTCGGGGGAGCCAGAGTCTGTCAGGCAGCTGCTGGGCTGGCCGCCTGTGTGGGAAGGGGCAGAGCCGAACTAGGGGCAAGTTGGGCCTCTTGCTCTCCCTGCTGCCCTGAGGCTGCTGGGCCAAAGAGGTCTTGGGCATCCAGCCCCTTGCTGGTCCCTTCCCTCTGACGAGGCCCTCTGAGCTCTAGCACCTTGCAGTGTGGAGACAGCCCCTGCCAGCAACATCCTCTCCAAGGAGGCCTCAACCGAGGCCTAGGCCCAGGGGAAAGGCACCAGCGGGGATGAGCCTGGGGAGGCGCCCGGGCATGTCTGGACCCAGTCCCCGCAGCCTGCCCCTTGGTGGGGCAGTACCCCCGGAGGCCAGGAAGATCTGGGCAAGGCTGGCCAGGGGCAGGGGCCCTGCTGGGTCCTCCCCATGGCCTGTGGGGCCTCTGAGCACAACCGGCCCTCTCCCACTGGAAGACCTTCCCGGCTGCCTCCAAAGGCCAGTTTGCCAACACTCCTGCCCGCTCTTCCCGCCAGGCACGCACAATGCTCCCAAGCCCGGGAGAAAAGCGCTTCGGGGTGGTGCTCTCTCCGGGCCCTTGCCCCTGAGCCTGTGGGCAAGGCAGGGGGAACACACTCCCAGACCAAGGCAGAAACACATGCACACGTCTGTTCCTGTCCCCTGCACCGGCAGAGAGCTCGGGGGAGCCAGAGTCTGTCAGGCAGCTGCTGGGCTGGCCGCCTGTGTGGGAAGGGGCAGAGCCGACCTAGGGGCAAGTTGGGCCTCTTGCTCTCCCTGCTGCCCTGAGGCTGCTGGGCCAAAGAGGTCTTGGGCATCCAGCCCCTTGCTGGTCCCTTCCCTCTGACGAGGCCCTCTGAGCTCCAGCACCTTGCAGTGTGGAGACAGCCCCTGCCAGCAACCTCCTCTCCAAGGAGGCCTCAACCGAGGCCTAGGCACAGGGGAAAGGCACCAGCGGGGATGAGCCAGTGGAGGCGCACGGGCATATCAGTACCCAGTCCCTGCAGCCTGCCCCTTGGTGGGGCAGTACCCCCGGAGGCCAGGAAGGTCTGGGCAAGGCTGGCCAGGGGCAGGGTCCCTGCTGGGTCCTGCCCCTGGCCTGTGGGGCCTCTGAGCACAACCGGCCCTCTCCCACTGGAAGACCTCCCCGGCTGCCTCCAAAGGCGGGTTTGCCAACACTCCCGCCCGCTGTTCCGCCAGGCACGCACAACGCTCCCAAGGCCAGGAGAAAAGCGCTTCGGGGTGTTGCTCTCTCCGGGCCCTTGCCCCTGAGCCTGGGGTCCAGGCAGTGGGTCCACACTCCCAGACCAAGGCAGAACCACATGCACACGTCTGTTCCTGACCCCTGCACCGGCAGAGAGCTCGGGGGAGCCAGAGTCTGTCAGGCAGCTGCTGGGTTGGCTGCCTGTGTGGGAAGGGGCAGAGCCGACCTAGGGGCAAGTTGGGCCTCTTGCTCTCCCTGCTGCCCTGAGGCTGCTGGGCCAAAGAGGTCTTGGGCATCCAGCCCCTTGCTGGTCCCTTTCCGCTGACGAGGCCCTCTGAGCTCCAGCACCTTGCAGTGTGGAGACAGGCCCTGCCAGCAACCTCCTCTCCAAGGAGGCATCAACCGAGGCCTATGCCCAGGGGAAAGGCACCAGCGGGGATGAGCCTGGGGAGGCGCCCAGGCATGTCTGGACCCAGTTCCCGCAGCCTGCCCCTTGGTGGGGCAGTACCCCCGGAGGCCAGGAAGGTCTGGGCAAGGCTGGCCAGGGTCATGGGACCTGCTGGGTCCTGACCCTGGCCTGTGAGGCCTCTGAGCACAGCCGGCCCTCTCCCACTGGAAGACCTCCACGGCTGCCTCCAAAGTCCTGTTTGCAAACACTCCCGCTCGCTGTTCACGCCAGGCTCGCACAATGCTCCCAAGCCCGTGAGGAAAGCGCTTCGGGGTGGTGCTCTCTCCGGGCCCTTGCCCCTGAGCCTGGGGGCAAGGCAGGGGGAACACACTCCCAGGCCAAGGCAGAACCTCATGCCCACGTCTGTTCCTGTCCCCTGCACCGGCAGAGAGCTTGGGGGAGCCAGAGTCTGTCAGGCAGCTGCTGGGTTGGCCGCCTGTGTGGGAAGGGGCAGAGCCGCCCTAGGGGCAAGTTGGGCCTCTTGCTCTCCCTGCTGCCCTGAGGCTGCTGGGCCAAAGACGTCTTGGGCATCCAGCCCCTTACTGGTCCCTTCCCTCTGACGAGGCCCTCTGAGCTCCAGCACCTTGCAGTGTGGAGACAGCCCCTGCCAGCAACCTCCTCTCCAAGGAGGCCTCAACCGAGGCCTAGGCCCAGGGGAAAGGCACCAGCGGGGATGAGCCTGGGGAGGCGCCCGGGCATGTCTGGACCCAGGCCCCGCAGCCTGCCCCTTGGTGGGGCAGTACCCCCGGAGGCCAGGAAGGTCTGGGCAAGGCTGGCCAGGGGCAGGGGCCCTGCTGCGTCCTGCCCCTGGCCTGTGGGGCCTCTGAGCACAACCGGCCCTCTCCCACTGGAAAACCTCCCCGGCTGCCTCCAAAGGCCGGTTTGCCAACACTCCCGCCCGCTGTTCCCGCCAGGCATGCACAATGCTCCCAAGCCCGGGAGAAAAGCGCTTCGGGGTGTTGCCCTCTCCGGGCCCTTGCCCCTGAGCCTGGGGTCCATGCAGTGGGTCCACACTCCCAGACCAAGGCAGAACCACATGCACTCGTCTGTTCCTGACCCCTGCACCGGCAGAGAGCTCGGGGGAGCCAGAGTCTGTCAGGCAGCTGCTGGGTTGGCTGCCTGTGTGGGAAGGGGCAGAGCCGACCTAGGGGCAAGTTGGGCCTCTTCCTCTCCCTGCTGCCCTGAGGCTGCTGGGCCAAAGACGTCTTGGGCATCCAGCCCCTTACTGGTCCCTTCCCTCTGACGAGGCCCTCTGAGCTCCAGCACCTTGCAGTGTGGAGACAGCCCCTGCCAGCAACCTACTCTCCAAGGAGGCCTCAACCGAGGCCTAGGCCCAGGGGAAAGGCACCAGCGGGGATGAGCCAGTGGAGGCGCAAGGGCATGTCTGGACCCAGTCCCCGCAGCCTGCCCCTTGGTGGGGCAGTACCCCCGGAGGCCAGGAAGGTCTGTGCAAGGCTGCCAGGGGCAGGGACAGCGCTGGGTCCTGCCCCTGGCCTGTGGGACGTCTGAGCACAACCGGCACTCTCCCGCTGGAAGACCTCCCCGTCTGCCTCCAAAGGCCGGTTTGCAAGCACTCCCGCCCGCTGTTCCCGCCAGGCACGCACAATGCTCCCAAGCCCGGTAGAAAAGCGCTTCGGGGTGGTGCTCTCTCCGGGCCCTTGCCCCTAAGCCTGCGGGCCAGGCAGGGGGAACACACTCCCAGGCCAAGACAGAACGACATGAACACGTCTGTTCCTGCCCCCTACACCGGCAGAGAGCTCGGGGGAGCCAGAGTCTCTCAGGCAGGTGCTGGGCTGGCCGCCTGTGTGGGAAGGGGCAGAGCCGACCTAGGGGCAAGTTGGGCCTCTTGATCTCCCTGCTGCCCTGAGGCTGCTGGGCCAAAGACGTCTTGGGCATCCAGCCCTTTGCTGGTCCCTTCCCTCTGACGAGGCCCTCTGAGCTCCAGCACCTTGCAGTGTGGAGACAGCACCTGCCAGCAATCTCCTCTCCAAGGAGGCCTCAACCGAGGCCTAGGCCCAGGGGAAAGGCACCAGCGGGGATGAGCCTGGGGAGGCGCCCGGGCATGTCTGGACCCAGTCCCCGCAGCCTGCCCCTTGGTGGGGCAGTACCCCTGTAGGCCAGGAAGATCTGGGCAAGGCTGACCAGGGGCAGGGGCCCTGCTGGGTCCTGCCCCTGGCCTGTGGGGCCTCTGAGCACAACCGGCCCTCTCCCACTGGAAGACCTCCCCGGCTGCCTCCAAAGGCCGGTTTGCAAGCGCTCCCGGCCACTGTTACCAGCAGGCGGGCACAATGCTCCTAAGCCCGGAAGAAAAGCGCTTCAGGGTGGTGCTCTCTCTGGGCCCTTGCCCCTGAGCCTGGGGGCAAGGCAGGGTGTCCACACTCCCAGGCCAAGGCAGAACCACATGCACACGTCTGACCTGCCCCCTGCACCGGCAGAGAGCTCGGGGGAGCCAGAGTCTGTCAGGCAGCTGCTGGGCTGGCCGCCTGTGTGGGAAGTGGCAGAGCCGACCTAGGGGCAAGTTGGGCCTCTTGCTCTCCCTGCTGCCCTGAGGCTGCTGGGCCAAAGAGGTCTTGGGCATCCAGCCCCTTGCTGGTCCCTTCCCTCTGACGAGGCCCTCTGAGCTCCAGCACCTTGCAGTGTGGAGACAGCCCCTGCCAGCAACCTCCTCTCCAAGGAGGCCTCATCCGAGGCCTAGGCCCAGGGGAAAGGCACCAGCGGGGATGAGCCTGGGGAGGCGCCCGGGCATGTCTGGACCCAGTCCCCGCAGCCTGCCCCTTGGTGGGGCAGTACCCCCGGAGGCCAGGAAGGTCTGGGCAAGGCTGGCCAGGGGCAGGGGCCCTGCTGGGTCCTGCCCCTGGCCTGTGGGGCCTCTGAGCACAACCGGCCCTCTCCCACTGGAAGAACTCCCCGGCTGCCTCCAAAGGCCAGTTTGCCAACACTCCCGCCCGCTGTTCCCGCCAGGCACGCACAATGCTCCCAAGCCCGGGAGAAAAGCGCTTCGGGGTGGTGCTCTCCTCGGGCCCTTGCCCCTGAGCCTGGGGGCCAGGCAGTTGGTCCACACTCCCAGACCAAGGCAGAACCACATGCACACGTCTGTTCCTGACCCCTGCACCGGCAGATAGCTCGGGGGAGCCAGAGTCTGTCAGGCAGCTGCTGGGCTGGCCGCCTGTGTGGGAAGGGGCAGAGCCGACCTAGGGGCAAGTTGGGCCTCTTCCTCTCCCTGCTGCCCTGAGGCTGCTGGGCCAAAGAGGTCTTGGGCATCCAGCCCCTTGCTGGTCCCTTCCCTCTGACGAGGCCCTCTGAGCTTCAGCACCTTGCAGTGTGGAGACAGCCCCTGCCAGCAACATCCTCTCCAAGGAGGCCTCAACCGAGGCCTAGGCCCAGGGGAAAGGCACCAGCGGGGATGAGCCTGGGGAGGTGCCCGGGCATGTCTGGACCCAGTCCCCGCAGCCTGCCCCTTGGTGGGGCAGTACCCCCGGAGGCCAGGAAGATCTGGGCAAGGCTGGCCAGGGGCAGGGGCCCTGCTGGGTCCTCCCCATGGCCTGTGGGGCCTCTGAGCACAACCGGCCCTCTCCCACTGGAAGACCTCCCCGGCTGCCTCCAAAGGCCAGTTTGCCAACACTCCTGCCCGCTCTTCCCGCCAGGCACGCACAATGCTCCCAAGCCCGGGAGAAAAGCGCTTCGGGGTGGTGGTCTCTCCGGGCCCTTGCCCCTGAGGCTGGGGGCCAGGCAGGGGATCCACAGTCCCAGGCCAAGGCACAACAACATGCACACGTCTGTTCCTGCCCCCTCCACCGGCAGAGAGCTGGGGGGAGCCAGAGTCTGTCAGGCAGCTGCTGGGCTGGCCGCCTGTGTGGGAAGGGGCAGAGCCGACCTAGGGGCAAGTTGGGCCTCTTGCTCTCCCTGCTGCCCTGAGGCTGCTGGGCCAAAGAGGTCTTGGGCATCCAGCCCCTTGCTGGTCCCTTCCCTCTGACGAGGCCCTCTGAGCTCCAGCACCTTGCAGTGTGGAGACAGCCCCTGCCAGCAACCTCCTCTCCAAGGAGGCCTCAACCTAGGCCTAGGCCCAGGGGAAAGGCACCAGCGGGGATGAGCCAGTGGAGGCGCACGGGCATATCAGGACCCAGTCCCCGCAGACTGCCCCTTGGTGGGGCAGTACCCCCGGAGGCCAGGAAGGTCTGGGCAAGGCTGGCCAGGGGCAGGGGCCCTGCTGGGTCCTGCCCCTGGCCTGTGGGGCCTCTGAGCACAACCGGCCCTCTCCCACTGGAAGACCTCCCCGGCTGCCTCCAAAGGCCGGTTTGCCAACACTCCCGCCCGCTCTTCCCGCCAGGCACGCACAATGCTCCCAAGCCCGGGAGAAAAGCGCTTCGGGGTGGTGCTCTCTCCGGGCCCTTGCCCCTGAGCCTGTGGGCAAGGCAGGGGGAACACACTCCCAGACCAAGGCAGAAACACATGCACACGTCTGTTCCTGTCCCCTGCACCGGCAGAGAGCTCAGGGGAGCCAGAGTCTGTCAGGCAGGTGCTGGGCTGGCCGCCTGTGTGGGAAGGGGCAGAGCCGACCTAGGGGCAAGTTGGGCCTCTTGCTCTCCCTGCTGCCCTGAGGCTGCAGGGCCAAAGACGTCTTGGGCATCCAGCCCCTTACTGGTCCCTTCCCTCTGACGAGGCCCTCTGAGCTCCAGCACCTTGCAGTGTGGAGACAGCCCCTGCCAGCAATCTCCTCTCCAAGGAGGCCTCAACCGAGGCCTAGGCCCAGGGGAAAGGCACCAGCGGGGTTGAGCCAGGGGAGGCGCCCGGGCATGTCTGGACCCTGTCCCCGCAGCCTGCCCCTTGGTGGGGCAGTACCCCCGGAGGCCAGGAAGGTCTGGGCAAGGCTGGCCAGGGGCAGGGGCCCTGCTGGGTCCTGCCCCTGGCCTGTGGGGCCTCTGAGCACAACCGGCCCTCTCCCACTGGAAGACCTCCCCGGCTGCCTCCAAAGTCCTGTTTGCAAGCACTCCCGCCCACTGTTCCCGCCAGGCGCGCACAATGCTCCCAAGCCCGGGAGAAAAGCGCTTCGGGGTTGTGGTCTCTCCGGGCCCTTGCCCCTGAGCCTGGGGGCCAGGCAGGGGATCCACAGTCCCAGGCCAAGGCACAACGACATGCACACGTCTGTTCCTGCCCCCTCCACCGGCAGAGAGCTGGGGGGAGCCAGAGTCTGTCAGGCAGCTGCTGGGCTGGCCGCCTGTGTGGGAAGGGGCAGAGCCGACCTAGGGGCAAGTTGGGCCTCTTGCTCTCCCTGCTGCCCTGAGGCTGCTGGGCCAAAGAGGTCTTGGGCATCCAGCCCCTTGCTGGTCCCTTCCCTCTGACGAGGCCCTCTGAGCTCCAGCACCTTGCAGTGTGGAGACAGCCCCTGCCAGCAACCTCCTCTCCAAGGAGGCCTCAACCGAGGCCTAGGCACAGGGGAAAGGCACCAGCGGGGATGAGCCAGTGGAGGCGCACGGGCATATCAGTACCCAGTCCCTGCAGCCTGCCCCTTGGTGGGGCAGTACCCCCGGAGGCCAGGAAGGTCTGGGCAAGGCTGGCCAGGGGCAGGGTCCCTGCTGGGTCCTGCCCCTGGCCTGTGGGGCCTCTGAGCACAACCGGCCCTCTCCCACTGGAAGACCTCCCCGGCTGCCTCCAAAGGCGGGTTTGCCAACACTCCCGCCCGCTGTTCCGCCAGGCACGCACAACGCTCCCAAGGCCAGGAGAAAAGCGCTTCGGGGTGTTGCTCTCTCCGGGCCCTTGCCCCTGAGCCTGGGGTCCAGGCAGTGGGTCCACACTCCCAGACCAAGGCAGAACCACATGCACACGTCTGTTCCTGACCCCTGCACCGGCAGACAGCTCGGGGGAGCCAGAGTCTGTCAGGCAGCTGCTGGGTTGGCTGCCTGTGTGGGAAGGGGCAGAGCCGACCTAGGGGCAAGTTGGGCCTCTTGCTCTCCCTGCTGCCCTGAGGCTGCTGGGCCAAAGAGGTCTTGGGCATCCAGCCCCTTGCTGGTCCCTTTCCGCTGACGAGGCCCTCTGAGCTCCAGCACCTTGCAGTGTGGAGACAGGCCCTGCCAGCAACCTCCTCTCCAAGGAGGCATCAACCGAGGCCTATGCCCAGGGGAAAGGCACCAGCGGGGATGAGCCTGGGGAGGCGCCCAGGCATGTCTGGACCCAGTTCCCGCAGCCTGCCCCTTGGTTGGGCAGTACCCCCGGAGGCCAGGAAGGTCTGGGCAAGGCTGGCCAGGGTCAGGGGACCTGCTGGGTCCTGCCCCTGGCCTGTGAGGCCTCTGAGCACAGCCGGCCCTCTCCCACTGGAAGACCTCCACGGCTGCCTCCAAAGTCCTGTTTGCAAACACTCCCGCTCGCTGTTCACGCCAGGCTCGCACAATGCTCCCAAGCCCGTGAGGAAAGCGCTTCGGGGTGGTGCTCTCTCCGGGCCCTTGCCCCTGAGCCTGGGGGCAAGGCAGGGGGAACACACTCCCAGGCCAAGGCAGAACCTCATGCCCACGTCTGTTCCTGTCCCCTGCACCGGCAGAGAGCTTGGGGGAGCCAGAGTCTGTCAGGCAGCTGCTGGGTTGGCCGCCTGTGTGGGAAGGGGCAGAGCCGCCCTAGGGGCAAGTTGGGCCTCTTGCTCTCCCTGCTGCCCTGAGGCTGCTGGGCCAAAGACGTCTTGGGCATCCAGCCCCTTACTGGTCCCTTCCCTCTGACGAGGCCCTCTGAGCTCCAGCACCTTGCAGTGTGGAGACAGCCCCTGCCAGCAACCTCCTCTCCAAGGAGGCCTCAACCGAGGCCTAGGCCCAGGGGAAAGGCACCAGCGGGGATGAGCCTGGGGAGGCGCCCGGGCATGTCTGGACCCAGGCCCCGCAGCCTGCCCCTTGGTGGGGCAGTACCCCCGGAGGCCAGGAAGGTCTGGGCAAGGCTGGCCAGGGGCAGGGGCCCTGCTGCGTCCTGCCCCTGGCCTGTGGGGCCTCTGAGCACAACCGGCCCTCTCCCACTGGAAAACCTCCCCGGCTGCCTCCAAAGGCCGGTTTGCCATCACTCCCGCCCGCTGTTCCCGCCAGGCATGCACAATGCTCCCAAGCCCGGGAGAAAAGCGCTTCGGGGTGTTGCCCTCTCCGGGCCCTTGCCCCTGAGCCTGGGGTCCATGCAGTGGGTCCACACTCCCAGACCAAGGCAGAACCACATGCACTCGTCTGTTCCTGACCCCTGCACCGGCAGAGAGCTCGGGGGAGCCAGAGTCTGTCAGGCAGCTGCTGGGTTGGCTGCCTGTGTGGGAAGGGGCAGAGCCGACCTAGGGGCAAGTTGGGCCTCTTCCTCTCCCTGCTGCCCTGAGGCTGCTGGGCCAAAGACGTCTTGGGCATCCAGCCCCTTACTGGTCCCTTCCCTCTGACGAGGCCCTCTGAGCTCCAGCACCTTGCAGTGTGGAGACAGCCCCTGCCAGCAACCTCCTCTCCAAGGAGGCCTCAACCGAGGCCTAGGCCCAGGGGAAAGGCACCAGCGGGGATGAGCCAGTGGAGGCGCAAGGGCATGTCTGGACCCAGTCCCCGCAGCCTGCCCCTTGGTGGGGCAGTACCCCCGGAGGCCAGGAAGGTCTGTGCAAGGCTGCCAGGGGCAGGGACAGCGCTGGGTCCTGCCCCTGGCCTGTGGGACGTCTGAGCACAACCGGCACTCTCCCGCTGGAAGACCTCCCCGTCTGCCTCCAAAGGCCGGTTTGCAAGCACTCCCGCCCGCTGTTCCCGCCAGGCACGCACAATGCTCCCAAGCCCGGTAGAAAAGCGCTTCGGGGTGGTGCTCTCTCCGGGCCCTTGCCCCTAAGCCTGCGGGCCAGGCAGGGGGAACACACTCCCAGGCCAAGACAGAACGACATGAACACGTCTGTTCCTGCCCCCTACACCGGCAGAGAGCTCGGGGGAGCCAGAGTCTCTCAGGCAGGTGCTGGGCTGGCCGCCTGTGTGGGAAGGGGCAGAGCCGACCTAGGGGCAAGTTGGGCCTCTTGATCTCCCTGCTGCCCTGAGGCTGCTGGGCCAAAGACGTCTTGGGCATCCAGCCCTTTGCTGGTCCCTTCCCTCTGACGAGGCCCTCTGAGCTCCAGCACCTTGCAGTGTGGAGACAGCACCTGCCAGCAATCTCCTCTCCAAGGAGGCCTCAACCGAGGCCTAGGCCCAGGGGAAAGGCACCAGCGGGGATGAGCCTGGGGAGGCGCCCGGGCATGTCTGGACCCAGTCCCCGCAGCCTGCCCCTTGGTGGGGCAGTACCCCTGTAGGCCAGGAAGATCTGGGCAAGGCTGACCAGGGGCAGGGGCCCTGCTGGGTCCTGCCCCTGGCCTGTGGGGCCTCTGAGCACAACCGGCCCTCTCCCACTGGAAGACCTCCCCGGCTGCCTCCAAAGGCCGGTTTGCAAGCGCTCCCGGCCACTGTTACCAGCAGGCGGGCACAATGCTCCTAAGCCCGGAAGAAAAGCGCTTCAGGGTGGTGCTCTCTCTGGGCCCTTGCCCCTGAGCCTGGGGGCAAGGCAGGGTGTCCACACTCCCAGGCCAAGGCAGAACCACATGCACACGTCTGACCTGCCCCCTGCACCGGCAGAGAGCTCGGGGGAGCCAGAGTCTGTCAGGCAGCTGCTGGGCTGGCCGCCTGTGTGGGAAGTGGCAGAGCCGACCTAGGGGCAAGTTGGGCCTCTTGCTCTCCCTGCTGCCCTGAGGCTGCTGGGCCAAAGAGGTCTTGGGCATCCAGCCCCTTGCTGGTCCCTTCCCTCTGACGAGGCCCTCTGAGCTCCAGCACCTTGCAGTGTGGAGACAGCCCCTGCCAGCAACCTCCTCTCCAAGGAGGCCTCAACCGAGGCCTAGGCCCAGGGGAAAGGCACCAGCGGGGATGAGCCTGGGGAGGCGCCCGGGCATGTCTGGACCCAGTCCCCGCAGCCTGCCCCTTGGTGGGGCAGTACCCCCGGAGGCCAGGAAGGTCTGGGCAAGGCTGGCCAGGGGCAGGGGCCCTGCTGGGTCCTGCCCCTGGCCTGTGGGGCCTCTGAGCACAACCGGCCCTCTCCCACTGGAAGAACTCCCCGGCTGCCTCCAAAGGCCAGTTTGCCAACACTCCCGCCCGCTGTTCCCGCCAGGCACGCACAATGCTCCCAAGCCCGGGAGAAAAGCGCTTCGGGGTGGTGCTCTCCTCGGGCCCTTGCCCCTGAGCCTGGGGGCCAGGCAGTTGGTCCACACTCCCAGACCAAGGCAGAACCACATGCACACGTCTGTTCCTGACCCCTGCACCGGCAGATAGCTCGGGGGAGCCAGAGTCTGTCAGGCAGCTGCTGGGCTGGCCGCCTGTGTGGGAAGGGGCAGAGCCGACCTAGGGGCAAGTTGGGCCTCTTCCTCTCCCTGCTGCCCTGAGGCTGCTGGGCCAAAGAGGTCTTGGGCATCCAGCCCCTTGCTGGTCCCTTCCCTCTGACGAGGCCCTCTGAGCTTCAGCACCTTGCAGTGTGGAGACAGCCCCTGCCAGCAACATCCTCTCCAAGGAGGCCTCAACCGAGGCCTAGGCCCAGGGGAAAGGCACCAGCGGGGATGAGCCTGGGGAGGCGCCCGGGCATGTCTGGACCCAGTCCCCGCAGCCTGCCCCTTGGTGGGGCAGTACCCCCGGAGGCCAGGAAGATCTGGGCAAGGCTGGCCAGGGGCAGGGGCCCTGCTGGGTCCTCCCCATGGCCTGTGGGGCCTCTGAGCACAACCGGCCCTCTCCCACTGGAAGACCTCCCCGGCTGCCTCCAAAGGCCAGTTTGCCAACACTCCTGCCCGCTCTTCCCGCCAGGCACGCACAATGCTCCCAAGCCCGGGAGAAAAGCGCTTCGGGGTGGTGGTCTCTCCGGGCCCTTGCCCCTGAGCCTGGGGGCCAGGCAGGGGATCCACAGTCCCAGGCCAAGGCACAACAACATGCACACGTCTGTTCCTGCCCCCTCCACCGGCAGAGAGCTGGGGGGAGCCAGAGTCTGTCAGGCAGCTGCTGGGCTGGCCGCCTGTGTGGGAAGGGGCAGAGCCGACCTAGGGGCAAGTTGGGCCTCTTGCTCTCCCTGCTGCCCTGAGGCTGCTGGGCCAAAGAGGTCTTGGGCATCCAGCCCCTTGCTGGTCCCTTCCCTCTGACGAGGCCCTCTGAGCTCCAGCACCTTGCAGTGTGGAGACAGCCCCTGCCAGCAACCTCCTCTCCAAGGAGGCCTCAACCTAGGCCTAGGCCCAGGGGAAAGGCACCAGCGGGGATGAGCCAGTGGAGGTGCACGGGCATATCAGGACCCAGTCCCCGCAGACTGCCCCTTGGTGGGGCAGTACCCCCGGAGGCCAGGAAGGTCTGGGCAAGGCTGGCCAGGGGCAGGGGCCCTGCTGGGTCCTGCCCCTGGCCTGTGGGGCCTCTGAGCACAACCGGCCCTCTCCCACTGGAAGACCTCCCCGGCTGCCTCCAAAGGCCGGTTTGCCAACACTCCCGCCCGCTGTTCCCGCCAGGCACGCACAACGCTCCCAAGCCCAGGAGAAAAGCGCTTCGGGGTGTTGCTCTCTCCGGGCCCTTGCCCCTGAGCCTGGGGTCCAGGCAGTGGGTCCACACTCCCAGACCAAGGCAGAACCACATGCACACGTCTGTTCCTGACCCCTGCACCGGCAGAGAGCTCGGGGGAGCCAGAGTCTGTCAGGCAGCTGCTGGGTTGGCTGCCTGTGTGGGAAGGGGCAGAGCCGACCTAGGGGCAAGTTGGGCCTCTTGCTCTCCCTGCTGCCCTGAGGCTGCTGGGCCAAAGAGGTCTTGGGCATCCAGCCCCTTGCTGGTCCCTTCCCTCTGACGAAGCCCTCTGAGCTCCAGCACCTTGCAGTGTGGAGACAGCCCCTGCCAGCAACCTCCTCTCCAAGGAGGCATCAACCGAGGCCTATGCCCAGGGGAAAGGCACCAGCGGGGATGAGCCTGGGGAGGCGCCCAGGCATGTCTGGACCCAGTCCCCGCAGCCTGCCCCTTGGTGGGGCAGTACCCCCGGAGGCCAGGAAGGTCTGGGCAAGGCTGGCCAGGGGCAGGGGCCCTGCTGGGTCCTGCCCCTGGCCTGTGGGGCCTCTGAGCACAACCGGCCCTCTCCCACTGGAAGACCTCCCCTGCTGACTCCAAAGGCCAGTTTGCCAACACTCCCGCCCGCTGTTCCCGCCAGGCACGCACAATGCTCCCAAGCCCGGGAGAAAAGCACTTCGGGGTGGTGCTCTCCTCGGGCCCTTGCCCCTGAGCCTGGGGGCCAGGCAGTTGGTCCACACTCCCAGACCAAGGCAGAACCACATGCACACGTCTGTTCCTGACCCCTGCACCGGCAGAGAGCTTGGGGGAGCCAGAGTCTGTCAGGCAGGTGCTGGGCTGGCCGCCTGTGTGGGAAGGGGCAGAGCCGCCCTAGGGGCAAGTTGGGCCTCTTGCTCTCCCTGCTGCCCTGAGGCTGCTGGGCCAAAGACGTCTTGGGCATCCAGCCCCTTACTGGTCCCTTCCCTCTGACGAGGCCCTCTGAGCTCCAGCACCTTGCAGTGTGGAGACAGCCCCTGCCAGCAACCTCCTCTCCAAGGAGGCCTCAAGCGAGGCCTAGGCCCAGGGGAAAGGCACCAGCGGGGATGAGCCTGGGGAGGCGCCCGGGCATGTCTGGACCCAGGCCCCGCAGCCTGCCCCTTGGTGGGGCAGTACCCCCGGAGGCCAGGAAGGTCTGGGCAAGGCTGGCCAGGGGCAGGGGCCCTGCTGCGTCCTGCCCCTGGCCTGTGGGGCCTCTGAGCACAACCGGCCCTCTCCCACTGGAAGACCTCCCCGGCTGCCTCCAAAGGCCGGTTTGCAAGCGCTCCCGCCCACTGTTCCCAGCAGGCGTGCACAATGCTCCCAAGCCCGGGAGAAAAGCGCTTCAGGGTGGTGCTCTCTCCGGGCCCTTGCCCCTGAGCCTGGGGTCAAGGCACGGTGTCCACACTCCCAGGCCAAGTCAGAACCACATGCCCACGTCTGTTCCTGCCCCCTGCACCGGCAGAGAGCTCGGGGGAGCCAGAGTCTGTCAGGCAGCTGCTGGGCTGGCCGCCTGTGTGGGAAGGGGCAGAGCCGACCTAGGGGCAAGTTGGGCCTCTTGCTCTCCCTGCTGCCCTGAGGCTGCTGGGCCAAAGAGGTCTTGGGCATCCATCCCGTTGCTGGTCCCTTCCCTCTGACGAGGCCCTCTGAGCTCCAGCACCTTGCAGTGTGGAGACAGCCCCTGCCAGCAACCTCCTCTCCAAGGAGGCCTCAACCGAGGCCTAGGCCCAGGGGAAAGGCACCAGCGGGGATGAGCCTGGGGAGGGGCCCGGGCATGTCTGGGCCCATTCCCCGCAGCCTACCCCTTGGTGGGGCTATAACCCCGGAGGCAGGAAGGTCTGGGCAAGGCTGGCCAGGGGCAGGGGCCCTGCTGGGTCCTGCCCCTGGCCTGTGGGGCCTCTGAGCACAACCGGCCCTCTCCCACTGGAAGACCTCCCCGGCTGCCTCCAAAGGCCGGTTTGCAAGCACTCCCGCCCACTGTTCCCACCAAGCGTGCACAATTCTCCCAAGCCCGGGAGAAAAGCGCTTCGGGGTGGTGCTCTCTCCGGGCCCTTGCCCCTGAACCTGGGGGCCAGGCAGTTGGTCCACACTCGGAGACCAAGGCAGAACCACATGCACACGTCTGTTCCTGACCCCTGCACCGGCAGAGAGCTCGGGGGAGCCAGAGTCTGTCAGGCAGCTGCTGGGCTGGCCGCCTGTGTGGGAAGGGGCAGAGCCGACCTAGGGGCAAGTTGGGCCTCTTCCTCTCCCTGCTGCCCTGAGGCTGCTGGGCCAAAGAGGTCTTGGGCATCCAGCCCCTTGCTGGTCCCTTCCCTCTGATGAGGCCCTCTGAGCTCCAGCACCTTGCAGTGTGGAGACAGCCCCTGCCAGCAACCTCCTCTCCAAGGAGGCCTCAACCGAGGCCTAGGCCTAGGGGAAAGGCACCAGCGGGGATGAGCCTGGGGAGGCGCCCGGCCATGTCTGGACCCAGTCCCCGCAGCCTGCCCCTTGGTGGGGCAGTACCCCCGGAAGCCAGGAAGGTCTCGGCAAGGCTGCCAGGGGCAGGGACACTGCTGGGTCCTGCCCCTGGCCTGTTGGGCGTCTGAGCACAACCGGCACTCTCCCGCTGGAAGACCTCCCCGTCTGCCTCCAAAAGACGGTTTGCAAGCACTCCCACCCGCTGTTCCCCCAGGCACGCACAATGCTCCGAAGCCCCGGAGAAAAGCGCTTCGGGGTGGTGCTCTCTCCGGGCCCTTGCCCCTGAGCCTGGGGGCCAGGCAGGGGGAACACACTCCCAGGCCAATGGAGAACGACATGCACACGTCTGTTCCTGCCCCCTACACCGGCAGAGAGCTCGGGGGAGCCAGAGACTGCCAGGCTGCGGCTGGGCTGGCTGCCTGTGTGGGACGGGGCAGAGCCGACCTAGGGGCAAGTTGGGCCTCTTGCTCTCCCTGCTGCCCTGAGGCTGCTGGGTCAAAGAGGTCTTGGGCATCCAGCCCTTTGCTGGTGCCTTCCCTCTGACGAGGCCCTCTGAGCTCCAGCACCTTGCAGTGTGGAGACAGCCCCTGCCAGCAACCTCCTCTCCAAAGAGGCCTCAACCGAGGACTACACCCAGGGGAAAGGCACCAGCGGGGATGATCCTGGGGAGGCGCACGGACATGTCTGGACCCAGGCTCCGCAGCCTGCCCCTTGGTGGGGCAGTACCCCCGGAGGCCAGGAAGGTCTGGGAAAGTCTGGCCAGGGGCAGGGGCCCTGCTGGGTCCTGACCCTGGCCTGTGGGGCCTCTGAGCACAACCGGCCCTCTCCCACTGGAAGACCTCCCCGGCTGCCTCCAAAGTCCTGTTTGCAAACACTCCCGCCCGCTGTTCACGTCAGGCTCGCACAATGCTCCCAAGCCCGGGAGAAAAGGACTTCGGAGTGGTGCTCTCTCCGGGCCCTTGCCCCTGAGCCTGGGGGCAAGGCAGGGGGAACACACTCCCAGGCCAAGGCAGAACCACATGCCCACGTCTGTTCCTGTCCCCTGCACCGGCAGAGAGCTTGGGGGAGCCAGAGTCTGTCAGGCAGGTGCTGGGTTGGCCGCCTCTGTGGGAAGGGGCAGAGCCGACCTAGGGGCAAGTTGGGCCTCTTGCTCTCCCTGCTGCCCTGAGGCTGCTGGGCCAAAGACGTCTTGGGCATCCAGCCCCTCGCTGGTCCCTTCACTCTGACGAGGCCCTCTGAGCTCCAGCACCTTGCAGTGTGGAGACAGCCCCTGCCAGCAACCTCCTCTCCAAGGAGGCCTCAACCGAGGCCTAGGCCCAGGGGAAAGGCACCAGAGGGGATGAGCCAGGTGAGGCGCCCGAGCATGTCTGGACCCAGTTCCCGCAGCCTGCCCCTTGGTGGGGCAGTACCCCCGGAGGCCAGGAAGGTCTGGGCAAGGCTGGCCAGGGGCAGGGGCCCTGCTGGGTCCTGCCCCTGGCCTGTGGGGCCTCTGAGCACAACCGGCCCTCTCCCACTGGAAGACCTCCCCGGCTGCCTCCAAAGGCCGGTTTGCAAGCACTCCCGCCCACTGTTCCCGCCAGGCGCGCACAATGCTCCCAAGCCCGGGAGAAAAGCGCTTCGGTGTGGTGGTCTCTCCTGGCCCTTGCCCCTGAGCCTGGGGGCCAGGCAGGGGATCCACAGTCCCAGGCCAAGGCACAACAACATGCACACGTCTGTTCCTGCCCCCTCCACCGGCAGAGAGCTGGGGGGAGCCAGAGTCTGTCAGGCAGCTGCTGGGCTGGCCGCCTGTGTGGGAAGGGGCAGAGCCGACCTAGGGGCAAGTTGGGCCTCTTGCTCTCCCTGCTGCCCTGAGGCTGCTGGGCCAAAGAGGTCTTGGGCATCCAGCCCCTTGCTGGTCCCTTCCCTCTGACGAGGCCCTCTGAGCTCCAGCACCTTGCAGTGTGGAGACAGACCCTGCCAGCAACCTCCTCTCCAAGGAGGCCTCAACCGAAGCCTAGGCCCAGGGGAAAGGCACCAGCGGGGATGAGCCAGTGGAGGCGCACGGGCATATCAGGACCCAGTCCCCGCAGCCTGCCCCTTGGTGGGGCAGTACCCCCGGAGGCCAGGAAGGTCTGGGCAAGGCTGGCCAGGGGCAGGGTCCCTGCTGGGTCCTGCCCCTGGCCTGTGGGGCCTCTGAGCACAACCGGCCCTCTCCCACTGGAAGACCTCCCCGGCTGCCTTCAAAGGCGTGTTTGCCAACACTCCCGCCCGCTGTTCCCGCCAGGCACGCACAACGCTCGCAAGGCCAGGAGAAAAGCGCTTCGGGGTGTTGCTCTCTCCGGGCCCTTGCCCCTGAGCCTGGGGTCCAGGCAGTGGGTCCACACTCCCAGACCAAGGCAGAACCACATGCACACGTGTGTTCCTGACCCCTGAACCGGCAGAGAGCTCGGGGGAGCCAGAGTCTATCAGGCAGCTGCTGGGCTGGCTGCCTGTGTGGGAAGGGGCAGAGCCGACCTAGGGGCAAGTTGGGCCTCTTGCTCTCCCTGCTGCCCTGAGGCTGCTGGGCCAAAGAGGTCTTGGGCATCCAGCCCCTTGCTGGTCCCTTCCCGCTGACGAGGGCCTCTGAGCTCCAGCACCTTGCAGTGTGGAGACAGCCCCTGCCAGCAACCTCCTCTCCAAGGAGGCATCAACCGAGGCCTATGCCCAGGGGAAAGGCACCAGCGGGGATGAGCCTGGGGAGGCGCCCAGGCATGTCTGGACCCAGTCCCCGCAGCCTGCCCCTTGGTGGGGCAGTACCCCCGGAGGCCAGGAAGGTCTGGGCAAGGCTGGCCAGGGGCAGGTGACCTGCTGGGTCCTGCCCCTGGCCTGTGAGGCCTCTGAGCACAACCGGCCCTCTCCCACTGGAAGACCTCCACGGCTGCCTCCAAAGTCCTGTTTGAAAACACTCCCGCCCGCTGTTCACGCCAGGCTCGCACAATGCTCCCAAGCCCGGGAGAAAAGCGCTTCGGGGTGGTGCTCTCTCCGGGCCCTTGCCCCTGACCCTGGGGGCAAGGCAGGGGGAACACACTCCCAGGCCAAGGCAGAACCACATGCCCACGTCTGTTCCTGTCCCCTGCACCGGCAGAGAGCTTGGGGGAGCCAGAATCTGTCAGGCAGCTGCTGAGTTGGCCGCCTGTGTGGGAAGGGGCAGAGCCGCCCTAGGGGCAAGTTGGGCCTCTTGCTCTCCCTGCTGCCCTGAGGCTGCTGGGCCAAAGACGTCTTGGGCATCCAGCCCCTTACTGGTCCCTTCCCTCTGACGAGGCCCTCTGAGCTCCAGCACCTTGCAGTGTGGAGACAGCCCCTGCCAGCAACCTCCTCTCCAAGGAGGCCTCAACCGAGGCCTAGGCCCAGGGGAAAGGCACCAGCGGGGATGAGCCTGGGGAGGCGCCCGGGCATGTCTGGACCCAGGCCCCGCAGCCTGCCCCTTGGTGGGGCAGTACCCCCGGAGGCCAGGAAGGTCTGGGCAAGGCTGGCCAGGGGCAGGGGCCCTGCTGCGTCCTGCCCCTGGCCTGTGGGGCCTCTGAGCACAACCGGCCCTCTCCCACTGGAAGACCTCCCCGGCTGCCTCCAAAGGCCGGTTTGCAAGCGCTCCCGCCCACTGTTCCCAGCAGGCGTGCACAATGCTCCCAAGCCCGGGAGAAAAGCGCTTCAGGGTGGTGCTCTCTCCGGGCCCTTGCCCCTGAGCCTGGGGCAAGGCAGGGTGTCCACACTCCCAGGACAAGGCAGAACCACATGCACACGTCTGATCTGCCCCCTGCACCGGCAGAGAGCTCGGGGGAGCCAGAGTCTGTCAGGCAGCTGCTGGGCTGGCCGCCTGTGTGGGAAGGGGCAGAGCCGACCTAGGGGCAAGTTGGGCCTCTTGCTCTCCCTGCTGCACTGAGGCTGCTGGGCCAAAGAGGTCTTGGGCATCCAGCCCCTTGCTGGTCCCTTCCCTCTGACGAGGCCCTCTGAGCTCCAGCACCTTGCAGTGTGGAGACAGCCCCTGCCAGCAACCTCCTCTCCAAGGAGGCCTCAACTGAGGCCTAGGCCCAGGGGAAAGGCACCAGCGGGGATGAGCCTGGGGAGGTGCCCGGCCATGTCTGGACCCAGTCCCCGCAGCCTGCCCCTTGGTGGGGCAGTACCCCCGGAGGCCAGGAGGGTCTGGGCAAGGCTGCCAGGGGCAGGGACACTGCCGGGTCCTGCCCCTGGCCTGTGGGGCGTCTGAGCACAACCGGCACTCTCCCGCTGGAAGACCTCCCCGGCTGCCTCCAAAGGCCGGTTTGCAAGCACTCCCGCCCGCTGTTCCCGCCAGGCACGCACAATGCTCCCAAGCCCGGGAGAAAAGCGCTTCGGGGTGGTGCTCTCTCCGGGCCCTTGCCCCTGAGCCTGGGGGACAGGCAGGGGGAACACACTCCCAGGCCAAGGCAGAACGACATGCACACGTCTGTTCCTGCCCCCTATACCGGCAGAGAGTTCGGGGGAGCCAGAGACTGCCAGGCTGCTGCTGGGCTGGCTGCCTGTGTGGGACGGGGTAGAGCCGACCTAGGGGCAAGTTGGGCCTCTTGCTCTCCCTGCTGCCCTGAGGCTGCTGGGTCAAAGAGGTCTTGGGCATCCAGCCCTTTGCTGGTCCTTTCCCTCTGACGAGGCCCTCTGAGCTCCAGCACCTTGCAGTGTGCAGACAGCCCCTGCCGGCAACCTCCTCTCCAAGGAGGCCTCAACCGAGGCCTAGGCCCAGGGGAAAGGCACCAGCGGGGATGAGCCTGGGGAGGCGCCCGGGCATGTCTGGACCCAGGCCCCGCAGCCTGCCCCTTGGTGGGGTAGTACCCCCGGAGGCCAGGAAGGTCTGGGCAAGGCTGCCAGAGGCAGGGACACTGCTGGGTCCTGCCCCTGGCCTGTGGGGCCTCTGAGAACAACTGGCACTCTCCCGCTGGAAGACCTCCCCGGCTGCCTCCAAAGGCTGGTTTGCAAGCACTCAATCCCGCTGTTCACGCCAGCTGCGCACAATGCTCCCAAGCCCGGGAGAAAAGCATTTTGGGGTGGTGCTCACTCCGGGCTTTGGAAGACCTCCCCGGCTGCCTCCAAGGCCGGTTTGCAAGCACTTCTGCCTGCTGTTCCCGCCACCCGCGCACAATGCTCCCAAGCCCGGGAGAAAAGCGTTTCGGGGTGGTGTTCTCTCTGGACCCAAGAAAGACCTCCCGGGCTGCCCCCAAATGCCGGTTTGCAAGCACTCCCACTCGCTGTTCCCGCCATCCGTGCAAATGCTCCAAGCCCAGGAGAAAAGCCCTTCAGGGTGGTGCTCTCTCCCGGCCCTTGGAAGACCTCCCCGGCTGCCTCCAAAGGCTGGATTTCAAGTACTCCCTCCCGCTGTCCCGCCAGCCGCACACAATGCTCCCAATCACGGGAGAAAAGCGCTTCGGGGTGGTGCTCTCTACGGGCCCTTGGAAGACCTCCCCGTTTGTCTCCAAAGGCCGGTTTGCAAGCACTCAATCCCGCTGTTCCCGCCAGCCGCACACAATGCTCCCAAGCCCGGGAGAAAAGCATTTTGAGGTGGTCTCTCTCCGGGCCCTTGGAAGACTCCCCGGCTGCCTCTAAAGGCCGGTTTGCAAGCACTCATGTCCTCTGTTCCCGACAGCCGCGAACAATGCTCCCAATTCCGTGAGAAAAGTGCTTCGGGATGGTGCTCTCTCCGGGCCCTTGGAAGACCTCCCAAGCTGCCTCCAAAGGCCGGTTTGCAAGCACTCCCGCCCGCTGTTCCCGCCAGCCTCGCACAATGCTCCCAAGCCCGGGAGAAAAGCGCTTCGGGGTGGTGTTCTCTCCGTGCCAATGGAGGACCTCCCTGGCTGCCCCCAAAGGCCGGTTTGCAAGCACTCCCACTCGCTGTTCCCGCCAGCCACGCACAATCCTCCAAAACCCCGGAGAAAAGCGCTTCGGGGTGGTGTTCTCTCCGTGCCCATGGAAGACCTCCCGGGGTGCCCCCAAAGGCCGGTTTGCAAGCACTCCCACTCGCTGTTCCCGCCATCCGCGCACAATGCTCCCAAGCCCGGGAGAAAAGCATTTTGGGGTGGTGCTCACACCGGGCCCTGGAAGACCTCCCCGGCTGCCTCCAAAGGACGGTTTTCAAGCACTCCTGCCTGCTGTTCCCGCCACCCGCGCACAATGCTCCCAAGCGCGGGAGAAAAGCGCTTCGGGGTGGTGCTCTCTACAGGCCCTTGGAAGACCTCCCCGGCTGCCTCCAAAGGCCGGTTTGCAAGGACTCCTTCCTGCTGTTCCCGCCATCCGCGCACAATGCTCCCAAGCCCGGGAGAAAAGCATTTTGGGGTGGTGCTCACACCGGGCCCTGGAAGACCTCCCCGGCTGCCTCCAAAGGACGGTTTTCAAGCACTCCTGCCTGCTGTTCCCGCCACCCGCGCAGAATGCTCCCAAGCGCGGGAGAAAAGCGCTTCGGGGTGGTGCTCTCTACAGGCCCTTGGAAGACCTCCCCGGCTGCCTCCAAAGGCCGGTTTGCAAGGACTCCTTCCTGCTGTTCCCGCCAGCCACGCACAATGCTCCCAAGCCCGGGAGAAAAGCATTTTGGGGTGGTGCTCACTCCGGGCCCTTGGAAGACCTCCCCGGCTGCCACCAATGGCCAGTTTGCAAGCACTCATGTCCGCTGTTCCCACCAGCCGCGCACAATGCTCCCAAGCCCGGGAGAAAAGCTTTTTGGGGTGGTGCTCACACCGGGCCCTGGAAGACCTCCCCAGCTGCCTGCAAAGGCCGGTTTTCAAGCACTCCTGCCTGCTGTTCCCGCCGCCTGCGCACAATGATCCCAAGCCCGGGAGAAAAGCGCTTCGGGGTGGTGCTCTCTACAGGCCCTTGGAAGACCTCCCCGGCTGCCTCCAAAGGCCGGTTTGCAAGGACTCCTTCCTGCTGTTCCCGCCAGCCACGCACAATGCTCCCAAGCCCGGGAGAGAAGCATTTTGGGGTGGTGCTCTCTACAGGCCCTTGGAAGACCTCCCCGGCTGCCTCCAGTGGCCAGTTTGCAAGCACTCATGCCCGCTGTTCCCACCAGCCGCGCACAATGCTCCCAAGCCCGGGAGAAAAGCTTTTTGGGGTGGTGCTCACACCGGGCCCTGGAAGACCTCCCCGGCTGCCTGCAAAGGCCGGTTTTCAAGCACTCCTGCCTGCTGTTCCTGCCACCTGCGCACAATACTCCCAAGCCCGGGAGAAAAGCGCTTCGGGGTGGTGCTCTCTACAGGCCCTTGGAAGACCTCCCCCGCTGCCTCCAAAGGCCGGTTTGCAAGGACTCCTTCCTGCTGTTCCCGCCAGCCACGCACAATGCTCCCAAGCCCGGGAGAAAAGTGCTTCGGGGTGGTGATCTCTCCGGGCCCTTGGAAGTCGTCCCCGGCTGCCTCCAAAGGCCGGTTTGCAAGCACTCATGCCCGTTGTTCCCACCAGCCGCGCACAATGCTCCCAAGCCCGGGAGAAAAGCATTTTGGGGTGGTGCTCTCTCCGCGCCCTTGGAAGACGTCCCCGGCTGCCTCCAAAGTCCTGTTTGCAAACACTCCCGCCCGCTGTTCACGCCAGGCTCGCACAATGCTCCCAAGCCCGGGAGAAAAGCGCATTGGGGTGGTTCTCTCTCCGAGCCCTTGCCCCTGAGCCTGGGGGCAAGGCACGGGGAACACACTCCCTGGCCAAGGCAGAACCACATGCCCACGTCTGTTCCTGTCCCCTGCACCGGCAGAGAGCTTGGGGGAGCCAGAGTCTGGCAGGCAGCTGCTGGGTTGGCTGCCTGTGTGGGAAGGGGCAGAGCCGACCTAGGGGCAAGTTGGGCCTCTTGCTCTCCCTGCTGCCCTGAGGCTGCTGGGCCAAAGACGTCTTGGGCATCCAGCCCCTTACTGGTCCCTTCCCTCTGACGAGGCCCTCTGAGCTCCAGCACCTTGCAGTGTGGAGACAGCCCCTGCCAGCAACCTCCTCTCCAAGGAGGCCTCAACCGAGGCCTAGGCCCAGGGGAAAGGCACCAGCGGGGATGAGCCAGGGGAGGCACCCGAGCATGTCTGGACCCAGTCCCCGCAGCCTGCCCCTTGGTGGGGCAGTACCCCCGGAGGCCAGGAAGGTCTGGGCAAGGCTGGCCAGGGGCAGGGGCCCTGCTGCGTCCTGCCCCTGGCCTGTGGGGCCTCTGAGCACAACCGGCCCTCTCCCACTGGAAGACCTCCCCGGCTGCCTCCAAAGGCCGGTTTGCAAGCGCTCCCGCCCACTGTTCCCAGCAGGCGTGCACAATGCTCCCAAGCCCGGGAGAAAAGCGCTTCAGGGTGGTGCTCTCTCCGGGCCCTTGCCCCTGAGCCTGGGGTCAAGGCACGGTGTCCACACTCCCAGGCCAAGTCAGAACCACATGCCCACGTCTGTTCCTGCCCCCTGCACCGGCAGAGAGCTCGGGGAGCCAGAGTCTGTCAGGCAGCTGCTGGGCTGGCCGCCTGTGTGGGAAGGGGCAGAGCCGACCTAGGGGCAAGTTGGGCCTCTTGCTCTCCCTGCTGCCCTGAGGCTGCTGGGCCAAAGAGGTCTTGGGCATCCATCCCGTTGCTGGTCCCTTCCCTCTGACGAGGCCCTCTGAGCTCCAGCACCTTGCAGTGTGGAGACAGCCCCTGCCAGCAACCTCCTCTCCAAGGAGGCCTCAACCGAGGCCTAGGCCCAGGGGAAAGGCACCAGCGGGGATGAGCCTGGGGAGGCGCCCGGGCATGTCTGGGCCCATTCCCCGCAGCCTACCCCTTGGTGGGGCTGTAACCCCGGAGGCAGGAAGGTCTGGGCAAGGCTGGCCAGGGGCAGGGGCCCTGCTGGGTCCTGCCCCTGGCCTGTGGGGCCTCTGAGCACAACCGGCCCTCTCCCACTGGAAGACCTCCCCGGCTGCCTCCAAAGGCCGGTTTGCAAGCACTCCCGCCCACTGTTCCCACCAAGCGTGCACAATTCTCCCAAGCCCGGGAGAAAAGCGCTTCGGGGTGGTGCTCTCTCCGGGCCCTTGCCCCTGAACCTGGGGGCCAGGCAGTTGGTCCACACTCGGAGACCAAGGCAGAACCACATGCACACGTCTGTTCCTGACCCCTGCACCGGCAGAGAGCTCGGGGGAGCCAGAGTCTGTCAGGCAGCTGCTGGGCTGGCCGCCTGTGTGGGAAGGGGCAGAGCCGACCTAGGGGCAAGTTGGGCCTCTTCCTCTCCCTGCTGCCCTGAGGCTGCTGGGCCAAAGAGGTCTTGGGCATCCAGCCCCTTGCTGGTCCCTTCCCTCTGATGAGGCCCTCTGAGCTCCAGCACCTTGCAGTGTGGAGACAGCCCCTGCCAGCAACCTCCTCTCCAAGGAGGCCTCAACCGAGGCCTAGGCCTAGGGGAAAGGCACCAGCGGGGATGAGCCTGGGGAGGCGCCCGGCGATGTCTGGACCCAGTCCCCGCAGCCTGCCCCTTGGTGGGGCAGTACCCCCGGAAGCCAGGAAGGTCTCGGCAAGGCTGCCAGGGGCAGGGACACTGCTGGGTCCTGCCCCTGGCCTGTTGGGCGTCTGAGCACAACCGGCACTCTCCCGCTGGAAGACCTCCCCGTCTGCCTCCAAAAGACGGTTTGCAAGCACTCCCACCCGCTGTTCCCCCAGGCACGCACAATGCTCCGAAGCCCGGGAGAAAAGCGCTTCGGGGTGGTGCTCTCTCCGGGCCCTTGCCCCTGAGCCTGGGGCCAGGCAGGGGGAACACACTCCCAGGCCAATGGAGAACGACATGCACACGTCTGTTCCTGCCCCCTACACCGGCAGAGAGCTCGGGGGAGCCAGAGACTGCCAGGCTGCGGCTGGGCTGGCTGCCTGTGTGGGACGGGGCAGAGCCGACCTAGGGCAAGTTGGGCCTCTTGCTCTCCCTGCTGCCCTGAGGCTGCTGGGTCAAAGAGGTCTTGGGCATCCAGCCCTTTGCTGGTGCCTTCCCTCTGACGAGGCCCTCTGAGCTCCAGCACCTTGCAGTGTGGAGACAGCCCCTGCCAGCAACCTCCTCTCCAAAGAGGCCTCAACCGAGGACTACACCCAGGGGAAAGGCACCAGCGGGGATGATCGTGGGGAGGCGCACGGACATGTCTGGACCCAGTCTCCGCAGCCTGCCCCTTGGTGGGGCAGTACCCCCGGAGGCCAGGAAGGTCTGGGCAAGTCTGGCCAGGGGCAGGGGCCCTGCTGGGTCCTGACCCTGGCCTGTGGGGCCTCTGAGCACAACCGGCCCTCTCCCACTGGAAGACCTCCCCGGCTGCCTCCAAAGTCCTGTTTGCAAACACTCCCGCCCGCTGTTCACGTCAGGCTCGCACAATGCTCCCAAGCCCGGGAGAAAAGGACTTCGGAGTGGTGCTCTCTCCGGGCCCTTGCCCCTGAGCCTGGGGGCAAGGCAGGGGGAACACAATCCCAGGCCAAGGCAGAACCACATGCCCACGTCTGTTCCTGTCCCCTGCACCGGCAGAGAGCTTGGGGGAGCCAGAGTCTGTCAGGCAGGTGCTGGGTTGGCCGCCTCTGTGGGAAGGGGCAGAGCCGACCTAGGGGCAAGTTGGGCCTCTTGCTCTCCCTGCTGCCCTGAGGCTGCTGGGCCAAAGACGTCTTGGGCATCCAGCCCCTCGCTGGTCCCTTCACTCTGACGAGGCCCTCTGAGCTCCAGCACCTTGCAGTGTGGAGACAGCCCCTGCCAGCAACCTCCTCTCCAAGGAGGCCTCAACCGAGGCCTAGGCCCAGGGGAAAGGCACCAGAGGGGATGAGCCAGGGGAGGCGCCCGAGCATGTCTGGACCCAGTTCCCGCAGCCTGCCCCTTGGTGGGGCAGTACCCCCGGAGGCCAGGAAGGTCTGGGCAAGGCTGGCCAGGGGCAGGGGCCCTGCTGGGTCCTGCCCCTGGCCTGTGGGGCCTCTGAGCACAACCGGCCCTCTCCCACTGGAAGACCTCCCCGGCTGCCTCCAAAGGCCGGTTTGCAAGCACTCCCGCCCACTGTTCCCGCCAGGCGCGCACAATGCTCCCAAGCCCGGGAGAAAAGCGCTTCAGTGTGGTGGTCTCTCCTGGCCCTTGCCCCTGAGCCTGGGGGCCAGGCAGGGGATCCACAGTCCCAGGCCAATGCACAACAACATGCACACGTCTGTTCCTGCCCCCTCCACCGGCAGAGAGCTGGGGGGAGCCAGAGTCTGTCAGGCAGCTGCTGGGCTGGCCGCCTGTGTGGGAAGGGGCAGAGCCGACCTAGGGGCAAGTTGGGCCTCTTGCTCTCCCTGCTGCCCTGAGGCTGCTGTGCCAAAGAGGTCTTGGGCATCCAGCCCCTTGCTGGTCCCTTCCCTCTGACGAGGCCCTCTGAGCTCCAGCACCTTGCAGTGTGGAGACAGACCCTGCCAGCAACCTCCTCTCCAAGGAGGCCTCAACCGAAGCCTAGGCCCAGGGGAAAGACACCAGCGGGGATGAGCCAGTGGAGGCGCACGGGCATATCAGGACCCAGTCCCCGCAGCCTGCCCCTTGGTGGGGCAGTACCCCCGGAGGCCAGGAAGGTCTGGGCAAGGCTGGCCAGGGGCAGGGTCCCTGCTGGGTCCTGCCCCTGGCCTGTGGGGCCTCTGAGCACAACCGGCCCTCTCCCACTGGAAGACCTCCCCGGCTGCCTTCAAAGGCGGGTTTGCCAACACTCCCGCCCGCTGTTCCCGCCAGGCACGCACAACGCTCGCAAGGCCAGGAGAAAAGCGCTTCGGGGTGTTGCTCTCTCCGGGCCCTTGCCCCTGAGCCTGGGGTCCAGGCAGTGGGTCCACACTCCCAGACCAAGGCAGAACCACATGCACACGTGTGTTCCTGACCCCTGAACCGGCAGAGAGCTCGGGGGAGCCAGAGTCTATCAGGCAGCTGCTGGGCTGGCTGCCTGTGTGGGAAGGGGCAGAGCCGACCTAGGGGCAAGTTGGGCCTCTTGCTCTCCCTGCTGCCCTGAGGCTGCTGGGCCAAAGAGGTCTTGGGCATCCAGCCCCTTGCTGGTCGCTTCCCGCTGACGAGGCCCTCTGAGCTCCAGCACCTTGCAGTGTGGAGACAGCCCCTGCCAGCAACCTCCTCTCCAAGGAGGCATCAACCGAGGCCTATGCCCAGGGGAAAGGCACCAGCGGGGATGAGCCTGGGGAGGCGCCCGGGCATGTCTGGACCCAGGCCCCGCAGCCTGCCCCTTGGTGGGGCAGTACCCCCGGAGGCCAGGAAGGTCTGGGCAAGGCTGGCCAGGGGCAGGGGCCCTGCTGCGTCCTGCCCCTGGCCTGTGGGGCCTCTGAGCACAACCGGCCCTCTCCCACTGGAAGACCTCCCCGGCTGCCTCCAAAGGCCGGTTTGCAAGCGCTCCCGCCCACTGTTCCCAGCAGGCGTGCACAATGCTCCCAAGCCCGGGAGAAAAGCGCTTCAGGGTGGTGCTCTCTCCGGGCCCTTGCCCCTGAGCCTGGGGCAAGGCAGGGTGTCCACACTCCCAGGACAAGGCAGAACCACATGCACACGTCTGATCTGCCCCCTGCACCGGCAGAGAGCTCGGGGGAGCCAGAGTCTGTCAGGCAGCTGCTGGGCTGGCCGCCTGTGTGGGAAGGGGCAGAGCCGACCTAGGGGCAAGTTGGGCCTCTTGCTCTCCCTGCTGCACTGAGGCTGCTGGGCCAAAGAGGTCTTGGGCATCCAGCCCCTTGCTGGTCCCTTCCCTCTGACGAGGCCCTCTGAGCTCCAGCACCTTGCAGTGTGGAGACAGCCCCTGCCAGCAACCTCCTCTCCAAGGAGGCCTCAACTGAGGCCTAGGCCCAGGGGAAAGGCACCAGCGGGGATGAGCCTGGGGAGGTGCCCGGCCATGTCTGGACCCAGTCCCCGCAGCCTGCCCCTTGGTGGGGCAGTACCCCCGGAGGCCAGGAGGGTCTGGGCAAGGCTGCCAGGGGCAGGGACACTGCTGGGTCCTGCCCCTGGCCTGTGGGGCGTCTGAGCACAACCGGCACTCTCCCGCTGGAAGACCTCCCCGGCTGCCTCCAAAGGCCGGTTTGCAAGCACTCCCGCCCGCTGTTCCCGCCAGGCACGCACAATGCTCCCAAGCCCGGGAGAAAAGCGCTTCGGGGTGGTGCTCTCTCCGGGCCCTTGCCCCTGAGCCTGGGGGACAGGCAGGGGGAACACACTCCCAGGCCAAGGCAGAACGACATGCACACGTCTGTTCCTGCCCCCTACACCGGCAGAGAGTTCGGGGGAGCCAGAGACTGCCAGGCTGCTGCTGGGCTGGCTGCCTGTGTGGGACGGGGTAGAGCCGACCTAGGGGCAAGTTGGGCCTCTTGCTCTCCCTGCTGCCCTGAGGCTGCTGGGTCAAAGAGGTCTTGGGCATCCAGCCCTTTGCTGGTCCTTTCCCTCTGACGAGGCCCTCTGAGCTCCAGCACCTTGCAGTGTGCAGACAGCCCCTGCCGGCAACCTCCTCTCCAAGGAGGCCTCAACCGAGGCCTAGGCCCAGGGGAAAGGCACCAGCGGGGATGAGCCTTGGGAGGCGCCCGGGCATGTCTGGACCCAGGCCCCGCAGCCTGCCCCTTGGTGGGGTAGTACCCCCGGAGGCCAGGAAGGTCTGGGCAAGGCTGCCAGAGGCAGGGACACTGCTGGGTCCTGCCCCTGGCCTGTGGGGCCTCTGAGAACAACTGGCACTCTCCCGCTGGAAGACCTCCCCGGCTGCCTCCAAAGGCTGGTTTGCAAGCACTCAATCCCGCTGTTCACGCCAGCTGCGCACAATGCTCCCAAGCCCGGGAGAAAAGCATTTTGGGGTGGTGCTCACTCCGGGCTTTGGAAGACCTCCCCGGCTGCCTCCAAGGCCGGTTTGCAAGCACTTCTGCCTGCTGTTCCCGCCACCCGCGCACAATGCTCCCAAGCCCGGGAGAAAAGCGTTTCGGGGTGGTGTTCTCTCTGGACCCAAGAAAGACCTCCCGGGCTGCCCCCAAATGCCGGTTTGCAAGCACTCCCACTCACTGTTCCCGCCATCCGTGCAAATGCTCCAAGCCCAGGAGAAAAGCCCTTCAGGGTGGTGCTCTCTCCCGGCCCTTGGAAGACCTCCCCGGCTGCCTCCAAAGGCTGGATTTCAAGTACTCCCTCCCGCTGTCCCGCCAGCCGCACACAATGCTCCCAATCACGGGAGAAAAGCGCTTCGGGGTGGTGCTCTCTACGGGCCCTTGGAAGACCTCCCCGTTTGTCTCCAAAGGCCGGTTTGCAAGCACTCATGCCCGCTGTTCCCGCCAGCCGGGCACAATGCTCCCAAGCCTAGGAGAAAAGCGCTTCGGGGTGGTGCTCTCTCCCGGCCCTTGGAAGACCTCCCCGGCTGCCTCCAAAGGCCGGTTTGCAAGCACTCAATCCCGCTGTTCCCGCCAGCCGCGCACAATGCTCCCAAGCCCGGGAGAAAAGCGCTTCGGGGTGGTGCTCTCTCCCGGCCCTTGGAAGACCTCCCCGGCTGCCTCCAAAGGCTGGTTTTCAAGAACTCCCTCCCGCTGACCCGCCAGCCGCACACAATGCTCCCAAGCCCGGGAGAAAAGCATTTTGAGGTGGTCTCTCTCCGGGCCCTTGGAAGACTCCCCGGCTGCCTCTAAAGGCCGGTTTGCAAGCACTCATGTCCTCTGTTCCCGACAGCCGCGAACAATGCTCCCAATTCCGTGAGAAAAGTGCTTCGGGATGGTGCTCTCTCCGGGCCCTTGGAAGACCTCCCAAGCTGCCTCCAAAGGCCGGTTTGCAAGCACTCCCGCCCGCTGTTCCCGCCAGCCTCGCACAATGCTCCCAAGCCCGGGAGAAAAGCGCTTCGGGGTGGTGTTCTCTCCGTGCCAATGGAGGACCTCCCTGGCTGCCCCCAAAGGCCGGTTTGCAAGCACTCCCACTCGCTGTTCCCGCCAGCCACGCACAATCCTCCAAAACCCCGGAGAAAAGCGCTTCGGGGTGGTGTTCTCTCCGTGCCCATGGAAGACCTCCCGGGGTGCCCCCAAAGGCCGGTTTGCAAGCACTCACACTCGCTGTTCCCGCCATCCGCGCACAATGCTCCCAAGCCCGGGAGAAAAGCATTTTGGGGTGGTGCTCACACCGGGCCCTGGAAGACCTCCCCGGCTGCCTCCCAAGGACGGTTTTCAAGGACTCCTGCCTGCTGTTCCCGCCACCCGCGCACAATGCTCCCAAGCCCGGGAGAAAAGCGCTTCGGGGTGGTGCTCTCTACAGGCCCTTGGAAGACCTCCCCGGCTGCCTCCAAAGGCCGGTTTGCAAGGACTCCTTCCTGCTGTTCCCGCCATCCGCGCACAATGCTCCCAAGCCCGGGAGAAAAGCATTTTGGGGTGGTGCTCACACCGGGCCCTGGAAGACCTCCCCGGCTGCCTCCAAAGGACGGTTTTCAAGCACTCCTGCCTGCTGTTCCCGCCACCCGCGCAGAATGCTCCCAAGCGCGGGAGAAAAGCGCTTCGGGGTGGTGCTCTCTACAGGCCCTTGGAAGACCTCCCCGGCTGCCTCCAAAGGCCGGTTTGCAAGGACTCCTTCCTGCTGTTCCGCCAGCCGCGCACAATGCTCCCAAGCCCGGGAGAAAAGCATTTTGGGGTGGTGCTCACTCCGGGCCCTTGGAAGACCTCCCCGGCTGCCTCCAATGGCCAGTTTGCAAGCACTCATGTCCGCTGTTCCCACCAGCCGCGCACAATGCTCCCAAGCCCGGGAGAAAAGCTTTTTGGGGTGGTGCTCACACCGGGCCCTGGAAGACCTCCCCAGCTGCCTGCAAAGGCCGGTTTTCAAGCACTCCTGCCTGCTGTTCCCGTCAGCCGCGCACAATGCTCCCAAGCCCGGGAGAAAAGCTTTTTGGGGTGGTGCTCACACCGGGCCCTGGAAGACCTCCCCGGCTGCCTCCAAAGGACGGTTTTCAAGCACTCCTGCCTGCTGTTCCCGCCACCTGCGCACAATGATCCCAAGCCCGGGAGAAAAGCGCTTCGGGGTGGTGCTCTCTACAGGCCCTTGGAAGACCTCCCCGGCTGCCTCCAAAGGCCGGTTTGCAAGGACTCCTTCCTGCTGTTCCCGCCAGCCACGCACAATGCTCCCAAGCCCGGGAGAGAAGCATTTTGGGGTGGTGCTCTCTACAGGCCCTTGGAAGACCTCCCCGGTTGCCTCCAGTGGCCAGTTTGCAAGCACTCATGCCCGCTGTTCCCACCAGCCGCGCACAATGCTCCCAAGCCCGGGAGAAAAGCTTTTTGGGGTGGTGCTCACACCGGGCCCTGGAAGACCTCCCCGGCTGCCTGCAAAGGCCGGTTTTCAAGCACTCCTGCCTGCTGTTCCTGCCACCTGCGCACAATACTCCCAAGCCCGGGAGAAAAGCGCTTCGGGGTGGTGCTCTCTACAGGCCCTTGGAAGACCTCCCCCGCTGCCTCCAAAGGCCGGTTTGCAAGGACTCCTTCCTGCTGTTCCCGCCAGCCACGCACAATGCTCCCAAGCCCGGGAGAAAAGTGCTTCGGGGTGGTGATCTCTCCGGGCCCTTGGAAGTCGTCCCCGGCTGCCTCCAAAGGCCGGTTTGCAAGCACTCATGCCCGTTGTTCCCACCAGCCGCGCACAATGCTCCCAAGCCCGGGAGAAAAGCGCTTCGGGGTGGTGCTCTCTCCGGGCCCTTGCCCCTGAGCCTGGGGGCCAGGCAGTGGGTCCACACTCCCAGACCAAGGCAGAACCACATGCACACGTCTGTTCCTGACCCCTGCACCGGCAGAGAGCTCGGGGGAGCCAGAGTCTGTCAGGCAGCTGCTGGGCTGGCCGCCTGTGTGGGAAGGGGCAGAGCCGACCTAGGGGCAAGTTGGGCCTCTTCCTCTCCCTGCTGCCCTGAGGCTGCTGGGCCAAAGAGGTCTTGGGCATCCAGCCCCTTGCTGGTCCCTTCCCTCTGACGAGGCCCTCTGAGCTCCAGCACCTTGCAGTGTGGAGACAGCCCCTGCCAGCAACCTCCTCTCCAATGAGGCCTCAACCGAGGCCTAGGCCCAGGGGAAAGGCACCAGCGGGGATGAGCCTGGGGAGGCGCCCGGGCATGTCTGGACCCAGTCCCCGCAGCCTGCCCCTTGGTGGGGCAGTACCCCGGAGGCCAGGAAGGTCTGTGCAAGGCTGCCAGGGGCAGGGACAGCGCTGGGTCCTGCCCCTGGCCTGTGGGACGTCTGAGCACAACCGGCACTCTCCCGCTGGAAGACCTCCCCGGCTGCCTCCAAAGGCCGGTTTGCAAGCACTCCCGCCCGCTGTTCCCGCCAGGCACGCACAATGCTCCCAAGCCCGGGAGAAAAGCGCTTCGGGGTGGTGCTCTCTCCGGGCCCTTGCCCCTAAGCCTGCGGGCCAGGCAGGGGGAACACACTCCCAGGCCAAGACAGAACGACATGAACACGTCTGTTCCTGCCCCCTACACCGGCAGAGAGCTCGGGGGAGCCAGAGTCTCTCAGGCAGGTGCTGGGCTGGCCGCCTGTGTGGGAAGGGGCAGAGCCGACCTAGGGGCAAGTTGGGCCTCTTGCTCTCCCTGCTGCCCTGAGGCTGCTGGGCCAAAGACGTCTTGGGCATCCAGCCCTTTGCTGGTCCCTTCCCTCTGACGAGGCCCTCTGAGCTCCAGCACCTTGCAGTGTGGAGACAGCACCTGCCAGCAATCTCCTCTCCAAGGAGGCCTCAACCGAGGCCTAGGCCCAGGGGAAAGGCACCAGCGGGGATGAGCCTGGGGAGGCGCCCGGGCATGTCTGGACCCAGTCCCCGCAGCCTGCCCCTTGGTGGGGCAGTATCACTGGAGGCCAGGAAGGTCTGGGCAAGGCTGACCAGGGGCAGGGGACCTGCTGGGTCCTGCCCCTGGCCTGTGGGGCCTCTGAGCACAACCGGCCCTCTCCCACTGGAAGACCTCCCCGGCTGCCTCCAAAGGCCATTTTGCACGCACTCCCGCCCACTCTTCCCACCAAGCGCGCACAATGCTCCCAAGCCCGGGAGAAAAGCGCTTCGGGGTGGTGCTCTCTCCGGGCCCTTGCCCCTGAGACTGGGGGCCAGGCAGGGGGTCCACACTCCCAGGCCAAGGCAGAACCACATGCACACGTCTGTTCCTGACCCCTGCACCGGCAGAGAGCTCGGGGGAGCCAGAGTCTGTCAGGCAGCTGCTGGGCTGGCCGCCTTTGTGGGAAGGGGCAGAGCCGACCTAGGTTCAAGTAGGGCCTCTTGCTCTCCCTGCTGCCCTGAGGCTGCTGGGCCAAAGAGGTCTTGGGCATCCAGCCCTTTGCTTGTCCCTTCCCTCTGACGAGGCCCTCTGAGCTCCAGCACCTTGCAGTGTGGAGACAGCCCCTGCCAGCAACCTCCTCTCCAAGGAGGCCTCAACCGAGGCCTAGGCCCAGGGGAAAGGCACCAGCGGGGATGAGCCAGGGGAGGCGCCCGAGCATGTCTGGACCCAGTCCCCGCAGCCTGCCCCTTGGTGGGGCAGTACCCCCGGAGGCCATTAAGGTCTGGGTAAGACTGGCCAGGGGCAGGGGCCCTGCTGGGTCCTGCCCCTGGCCTGTGGGGCCTCTGAGCACAACCGGCCCTCTCCCACTGGAAGACCTCCCCGGCTGCCTCCAAAGGCCGGTTTGCAAGCGCTCCCGGCCACTGTTACCAGCAGGCGGGCACAATGCTCCTAAGCCCGGAAGAAAAGCGCTTCGGGGTGGTGCTCTCCTCGGGCCCTTGCCCCTGAGCCTGGGGGCCAGGCAGTTGGTCCACACTCCCAGACCAAGGCAGAACCACATGCACACGTCTGTTCCTGACCCCTGCACCGGCAGAGAGCTCGGGGGAGCCAGAATCTGTCAGGCAGCTGCTGGGCTGGCCGCCTGTGTGGGAAGGGGCAGAGCCGACCTAGGGGCAAGTTGGGCCTCTTCCTCTCCCTGCTGCCCTGAGGCTGCTGTGCCAAAGAGGTCTTGGGCATCCAGCCCCTTGCTGGTCCCTTCCCTCTGACGAGGCCCTCTGAGCTCCAGCACCTTGCAGTGTGGAGACAGCCCCTGCCAGCAACCTCCTCTCCAAGGAGGCCTCAACCTAGGCCTAGGCCCAGGGGAAAGGCACCAGCGGGGATGAGCCAGTGGAGGCGCACGGGCATATCAGGACCCAGTCCACGCAGCCTGCCCCTTGGTGGGGCAGTACCCCCGGAGGCCAGGAAGGTCTGGGCAAGGCTGGCCAGGGGCAGGGTCCCTGCTGGGTCCTGCCCCTGGCCTGTGGGGCCTCTGAGCACAACCGGCCCTCTCCCACTGGAAGACCTCCCCGGCTGCCTCCAAAGGCGGGTTTGCCAACACTCCCGCCCGCTGTTCCCGCCAGGCACGCACAACGCTCCCAAGGCCAGGAGAAAAGCGCTTCGGGGTGTTGCTCTCTCCGGGCCCTTGCCCCTGAGCCTGGGGTCCAGGCAGTGGGTCCACACTCCCAGACCAAGGCAGAACCACATGCACACGTCTGTTCCTGACCCCTGCACCGGCAGAGAGCTCGGGGGAGCCAGAGTCTGTCAGGCAGCTGCTGGGTTGGCTGCCTGTGTGGGAAGGGGCAGAGCCGACCTAGGGGCAAGTTGGGCCTCTTGCTCTCCCTGCTGCCCTGAGGCTGCTGGGCCAAAGAGGTCTTGGGCATCCAGCCCCTTGCTGGTCCCTTCCCTCTGACGAGGCCCTCTGAGCTCCAGCACCTTGCAGTGTGGAGACAGCCCCTGCCAGCAACCTCCTCTCCAAGGAGGCCTCAACCGAGGCCTAGGCCCAGGGGAAAGGCACCAGCGGGGATGAGCCTGGGGAGGCGCCCGGGCATGTCTGGACCCAGGCCCCGCAGCCTGCCCCTTGGTGGGGCAGTACCCCCGGAGGCCAGGAAGGTCTGGGCAAGGCTGGCCAGGGGCAGGGGCCCTGCTGCGTCCTGCCCCTGGCCTGTGGGGCCTCTGAGCACAACCGGCCCTCTCCCACTGGAAGACCTCCCCGGCTGCCTCCAAAGGCCGGTTTGCAAGCGCTCCCGCCCACTGTTCCCAGCAGGCGAGCACAATGCTCCCAAGCCCGGGAGAAAAGCGCTTCAGGGTGGTGCTCTCTCCGGGCCCTTTCCCCTGAGCCTGGGGGCCAGGCAGGGGGTCCACACTCCCAGGCCAAGGCAGAACGACATGCACACGTCTGTTCCTGCCCCCTACACCGGCAGAGAGTTCGGGGGAGCCAGAGACTGCCAGGCTGCTGCTGGGCTGGCTGCCTGTGTGGGACGGGGTAGAGCCGACCTAGGGGCAAGTTGGGCCTCTTGCTCTCCCTGCTGCCCTGAGGCTGCTGGGTCAAAGAGGTCTTGGGCATCCAGCCCTTTGCTGGTCCTTTCCCTCTGACGAGGCCCTCTGAGCTCCAGCACCTTGCAGTGTGCAGACAGCCCCTGCCGGCAACCTCCTCTCCAAGGAGGCCTCAATCGAGGCCTAGGCCCAGGGGAAAGGCACCAGCGGGGATGAGCCTGGGGAGGCGCCCGGGCATGTCTGGACCCAGGCCCCGCAGCCTGCCCCTTGGTGGGGTAGTACCCCCGGAGGCCAGGAAGGTCTGGGCAAGGCTGCCAGAGGCAGGGACACTGCTGGGTCCTGCCCCTGGCCTGTGGGGCCTCTGAGAACAACTGGCACTCTCCCGCTGGAAGACCTCCCCGGCTGCCTCCAAAGGCTGGTTTGCAAGCACTCAATCCCGCTGTTCACGCCAGCTGCGCACAATGCTCCCAAGCCCGGGGGAAAAGCATTTTGGGGTGGTGCTCACTCCGGGCTTTGGAAGACCTCCCCAGCTGCCTCCAAGGCCGGTTTGCAAGCACTTCTGCCTGCTGTTCCCGCCACCCGCGCACAATGCTCCCAAGCCCGGGAGAAAATCGTTTCGGGGTGGTGTTCTCTCTGGACCCAAGAAAGACCTCCCGGGCTGCCCCCAAATGCCAGTTTGCAAGCACTCCCACTCACTGTTCCCGCCATCCGTGCAAATGCTCCAAGCCCAGGAGAAAAGCCCTTCAGGGTGGTGCTCTCTCCCGGCCCTTGGAAGACCTCCCCGGCTGCCTCCAAAGGCTGGATTTCAAGTACTCCCTCCCGCTGACCCGCCAGCCGCACACAATGCTCCCAATCACGGGAGAAAAGCGCTTCGGGGTGGTGCTCTCTACGGGCCCTTGGAAGACCTCCCCGTTTGTCTCCAAAGGCCGGTTTGCAAGCACTCATGCCCGCTGTTCCCGCCAGCCGCGCACAATGCTCCCAAGCCTAGGAGAAAAGCGCTTCGGGGTGGTGCTCTCTCCCGGCCCTTGGAAGACCTCCCCGGCTGCCTCCAAAGGCCGGTTTGCAAGCACTCAATCCCGCTGTTCCCGCCAGCCGCGCACAATGCTCCCAAGCCCGGGAGAAAAGCGCTTCGGGGTGGTGCTCTCTCCCGGCCCTTGGAAGACCTCCCCGGCTGCCTCCAAAGGCTGGTTTTCAAGAACTCCCTCCCGCTGACCCGCCAGCCGCACACAATGCTCCCAAGCCCGGGAGAAAAGCATTTTGAGGTGGTCTCTCTCCGGGCCCTTGGAAGACTCCCCGGCTGCCTCTAAAGGCCGGTTTGCAAGCACTCATGTCCTCTGTTCCCGACAGCCGCGAACAATGCTCCCAATTCCGTGAGAAAAGTGCTTCGGGATGGTGCTCTCTCCGGGCCCTTGGAAGACCTCCCAAGCTGCCTCCAAAGGCCGGTTTGCAAGCACTCCCGCCCGCTGTTCCCGCCAGCCTCGCACAATGCTCCCAATCCCGGGAGAAAAGCGCTTCGGGGTGGTGTTCTCTCCGTGCCAATGGAGGACCTCCCTGGCTGCCCCCAAAGGCCGGTTTGCAAGCACTCCCACTCGCTGTTCCCGCCAGCCACGCACAATCCTCCAAAACCCCGGAGAAAAGCGCTTCGGGGTGGTGTTCTCTCCGTGCCCATGGAAGACCTCCCGGGGTGCCCCCAAAGGCCGGTTTGCAAGCACTCCCACTCGCTGTTCCCGCCATCCGCGCACAATGCTCCCAAGCCCGGGAGAAAAGCTTTTTGGGGTGGTGCTCACACCGGGCCCTGGAAGACCTCCCCGGCTGCCTCCAAAGGCCAGTTTTCAAGCACTCCTGCCTGCTGTTCCCGCCACCTGCGCACAATGCTCCCAAGCCCGGGAGAAAAGCGCTTCGGGGTGGTGCTCTCTACAGGCCCTTGGAAGACCTCCCCGGCTGCCTCCAAAGGCCGGTTTGCAAGGACTCCTTCCTGCTGTTCCCGCCAGCCACGCACAATGCTCCCAAGCCCGGGAGAGAAGCATTTTGGGGTGGTGCTCTCTACAGGCCCTTGGAAGACCTCCCCGGCTGCCTCCAGTGGCCAGTTTGCAAGCACTCATGCCCGCTGTTCCCACCAGCCGCGCACAATGCTCCCAAGCCCGGGAGAAAAGCTTTTTGGGGTGGTGCTCACACCGGGCCCTGGAAGACCTCCCCGGCTGCCTGCAAAGGCCGGTTTTCAAGCACTCCTGCCTGCTGTTCCTGCCACCCGCGCACAATACTCCCAAGCCCGGGAGAAAAGCGCTTCGGGGTGGTGCTCTCTACAGGCCCTTGGAAGACCTCCCCCGCTGCCTCCAAAGGCCGGTTTGCAAGGACTCCTTCCTGCTGTTCTCGCCAGCCACGCACAATGCTCCCAAGCCCGGGAGAAAAGTGCTTCGGGGTGGTGATCTCTCCGGGCCCTTGGAAGTCGTCCCCGGCTGCCTCCAAAGGCCGGTTTGCAAGCACTCATGCCCGTTGTTCCCACCAGCCGCACACAATGCTCCCAAGCCCGGGAGAAAAGCATTTTGGGGTGGTGCTCACTCCGGGCCCTTGGAAGACCTCCCCGGCTGCCTCCAAAGGCCAGTTTGCAAGCAGTCCTGCCTGCTGTTCCCGCCAGCCGCGCACAATGCTCCCAAGCCCGGGAGAAAAGCGCTTCGGGGTGGTGCTCTCTCCGGGCCCTTGGAAGACGTCCCCGGCTGCCTCCAAAGGCCGGTTTGCAAGCACTCATGCCCGTTGTTCCCACCAGCCGCGCACAATGCTCCCAAGCCCGGGAGAAAAGCATTTTGGGGTGGTGCTCACTCCGGGCCCTTGGAAGACCTCCCCGGCTGCCTCCAAAGGCCAGTTTGCAAGCAGTCCTGCCTGCTGTTCCCGCCAGCCGCGCACAATGTTCCCAAGCCCGGGAGAAAAGCGCTTCGGGGTGGTGCTCTCTCCGGGCACTTTCAAGACCTCCCCGGCTGCCTCCAAAGGCCGGTTTGTAAGTACTCATTCCCGCTGCTTCCACCAGCCACGCACAATGCTCCCAAGCCCGGGAGAAAAGCATTTTGGGGTGGTGCTCTCTCCGGGCCCTTGGAAGACCTCCCGGGCTGCCTCCAAAGGCCGGTTTGCAAGCATTCATGTCCGTTGTTCCCGACAGCCGCGCACAATGCTCCCAAGCCCGAGAGAAAAGCATTTTGGGGTGGTGATCAGTCCGGCCCTTGGAAGACCTCCCCGGCTGCCTCCAAAGGACAGTTTGCAAGCACTCATGCCCGCTGTTCCCGCCAGCCGCGCACAATGCTCCCAAGACCGTGAGAAAAGCGCTTCGGGGTGGTGTTCTCTCAGGGACCTTGGAGGACCTCCCCGGCTGCCCCCAAAGGCCGGTTTGCAAGCATACCCACTCGCTGTTCCCGCCAGGCACACACAATGTTCCAAAACCCCGGAGAAAAGCGCTTCGGGGTGGTGGTCTCTCCGGGCCCCTGCCGCTGAGCCTGGGGGCCAGGCAGGGGATCCACAGTCCCAGGCCAAGGCAGAACCACATGCACACGTCTGTTCCTGCCCCCTCCACCGGCAGAGAGCTGGGGGGAGCCAGAGTCTGTCAGGCAGCTGCTGGGCTGGCCACCTGTGTGGGAAGGGGCAGAGCCGACCTAGGGGCAAGTTGGGCCTCTTGCTCTCCCTGCTGCCCTGAGGCTGCTGGGCCAAAGAGGTCTTGGGCATCCAGCCCCTTGCTGGTCCCTTCCCTCTGACGAGGCCCTCTGAGCTCCAGCACCTTGCAGTGTGGAGACAGCCCCTGCCAGCAACCTCCTCTCCAAGGAGGCCTCAACCGAGGCCTAGGCCCAGGGGAAAGGCACCAGCGGAGATGAGCCAGTGGAGGCGCCCGGGCATGTCTGGACCCAGTCCCCGCAGCCTGCCCCTTGGTGGGGCAGTACCCCCGGAGGCCAGGAAGGTCTGGGCAAGGCTGCGAGGGGCAGGGGCCCTGCTGGGTCGTGCCCCTGGCCTGTGGGGCGTCTGAGCACAACCGGCACTCTCCCGCTGGAAGACCTCCCCGTCTGCCTCCAAAGGCCGGTTTGCAAGCACTCCCGCCCGCTGTTCCCGCCAGGCACGCACAATGCTCCCAAGCCCGGGAGAAAAGCGCTTCGGGGTGGTGCTCTCTCCGGGCCCTTGCCCCTGAGCCTGGGGGCCAGGCAGTTGGAACACACTCCCAGGCCAATGCAGAACGACATGCACACGTCTGTTCCTGCCCCCTACACCGGCAGAGAGCTCGGGGGAGCCAGAGACTGCCAGGCTGCTGCTGGGCTGGCTGCCTGTGTGGGACGTGGCAGAGCCGACCTAGTGGCAAGTTGGGCCTCTTGCTCTCCCTGCTGCCCTGAGGCTGCTGGGTCAAAGAGGTCTTGGGTATCCAGCCCTTTGCTGGTCCCTTCCCTCTGACGAGGCCCTCTGAGCTCCAGCACCTTGCAGTGTGGAGACAGCCCCTGCCAGCAACCTCCTCTCCAAAGAGGCCTCAACCGAGGCCTACGCCCAGGGGAAAAGCACCAGCAGGGATGATCCTGGGGAGGCGCACGGACATGTCTGGACCCAGTCCCCGCAGCCTGCCCCTTGGTGGGGCAGTACCCCCGGAGGCCAGGAAGGTCTGGGCAAGGCTGGCCAGGGGCAGGGTCCCTGCTGGGTCCTGCCCCTGGCCTGTGAGGCCTCTGAGCACAACCGGCCCTCTCCCACTGGAAGACCTCCCCAGCTGCCTCCAAAGTCCTGTTTGCAAACACTCCCGCCCGCTGTTCACGCCAGGCTCGCACAATGCTCCCAAGCCCGGGAGAAAAGCGCTTCGGGGTGGTGCTCTCTCCGGGCCCTTGCCCCTGAGCCTGGGGGCCAGGCAGTGGGTCCACACTCCCAGACCAAGGCAGAACCACATGCACACGTCTGTTCCTGACCCCTGCACCGGCAGAGAGCTCTGGGGAGCCAGAGTCTGTCAGGCAGGTGCTGGGCTGGCCGCCTGTGTGGGAAGGGGCAGAGCCGACCTAGGGGCAAGTTGGGCCTCTTCCTCTCCCTGCTGCCCTGAGGCTGCTGGGCCAAAGAGGTCTTGGGCATCCAGCCTTTTGGTGGTCCCTTCCCTCTGACGAGGCTCTCTGAGCTCCAGCACCTTGCAGTGTGGAGACAGCCCCTGCCAGCAACCTCCTCTCCAATGAGGCCTCAACCGAGGCCTAGGCCCAGGGGAAAGGCACCAGCGGGGATGAGCCTGGGGAGGCGCCCGGGCATGTCTGGACCCAGTCCCCGCAGCCTGCCCCTTGGTGGGGCAGTACCCCCGGAGGCCAGGAAGGTCTGTGCAAGGCTGCCAGGGGCAGGGACAGCGCTGGGTCCTGCCCCTGGCCTGTGGGACGTCTGAGCACAACCGGCACTCTCCCGCTGGAAGACCTCCCCGTCTGCCTCCAAAGGCCGGTTTGCAAGCACTCCCGCCCGCTGTTCCCGCCAGGCACGCACAATGCTCCCAAGCCCGGGAGAAAAGCGCTTCGGGGTGGTGCTCTCTCCGGGCCCATGCCCCTAAGCCTGCGGGCCAGGCAGTTGGAACACACTCCCAGGCCAAGACAGAACGACATGAACACGTCTGTTCCTGCCCCCTACACCGGCAGAGAGCTCGGGGGAGCCAGAGTCTCTCAGGCAGGTGCTGGGCTGGCCGCCTGTGTGGGAAGGGGCAGAGCCGACCTAGGGGCAAGTTGGGCCTCTTGCTCTCCCTGCTGCCCTGAGGCTGCTGGGCCAAAGAGGTCTTGGGCATCCAGCCCCTTGCTGGTCCCTTCCCTCTGACGAGGCCCTCTGAGCTCCAGCACCTTGCAGTATGGAGACAGCCCCTGCCAGCAACCTCCTCTCCAAGGAGGCCTCAACCGAGGCCTAGGCCCAGGGGAAAGGCACCAGCGGGGATGAGCCTGGGGAGGCGCCCGGGCATGTCTGGACCCAGTCCCCGCAGCCTGCCCCTTGGTGGGGCAGTACCCCCGGAGGCCAGGAAGGTCTGGGCAAGGCTGGCCAGGGGCAGGGGCCCTGCTGGGTCCTGCCCCTGGCCTGTGGGGTCTCTGAGCACAACCGGCCCTCTCCCATTGGAAGAACTCCCCGGCTGCCTCCAAAGGCCAGTTTGCCAACACTCCCGCCCGCTGTTCCCGCCAGGCACGCACAATGCTCCCAAGCCCGGGAAAAAAGCGCTTCGGGGTGGTGCTCTCCTCGGGCCCTTGCCCCTGAGCCTGGGGGCCAGGCAGTTGGTCCACACTCCCAGACCAAGGCAGAACCACATGCACACGTCTGTTCCTGACCCCTGCACCTGCAGAGAGCTCGGGGGAGCCAGAATCTGTCAGGCAGCTGCTGGGCTGGCCGCCTGTGTGGGAAGGGGCAGAGCCGACCTAGGGGCAAGTTGGGCCACTTCCTCTCCCTGCTGCCCTGAGGCTGCTGGGCCAAAGAGGTCTTGGGCATCCAGCCACTTGCTGGTCCCTTCCCTCTGACGAGGCCCTCTGAGCTCCAGCACCTTGCAGTGTGGAGACAGCCCCTGCCAGCAACATCCTCTCCAAGGAGGCCTCAACCGAGGCCTAGGCCCAGGGGAAAGGCACCAGCGGGGATGAGCCTGGGGAGGCGCCCGGGCATGTCTGGACCCAGTCCCCGCAGCCTGCCCCTTGGTGGGGCAGTACCCCCGGAGGCCAGGAAGGTCTGGGCAAGGCTGGCCAGGGGCAGGGGCCCTGCTGGGTCCTCCCCATGGCCTGTGGGGCCTCTGAGCACAACCGGCCCTCTCCCACTGGAAGACCTCCCCGGCTGCCTCCAAAGGCCAGTTTGCCAACACTCCTGCCCGCTCTTCCCGCCAGGCACGCACAATGCTCCCAAGCCCGGGAGAAAAGCGCTTCGGGGTGGTGGCCTCTCCGGGCCCTTGCCCCTGAGCCTGGGGGCCAGGCAGGGGATCCACAGTCCCAGGGCAAGGCACAACAACATGCACACGTCTGTTCCTGCCCCCTCCACCGGCAGAGAGCTGGGGGGAGCCAGAGTCTGTCAGGCAGCTGCTGGGCTGGCCGCCTGTGTGGGAAGGGGCAGAGCCGACCTAGGGGCAAGTTGGGCCTCTTGCTCTCCCTGCTGCCCTGAGGCTGCTGGGCCAAAGAGGTCTTGGGCATCCAGCCCCTTGCTGGTCCCTTCCCTCTGACGAGGCCCTCTGAGCTCCAGCACCTTGCAGTGTGGAGACAGCCCCTGCCAGCAACCTCCTCTCCAAGGAGGCATCAACCGAGGCCTATGCCCAGGGGAAAGGCACCAGCGGGGATGAGCCTGGGGAGGTGCCCAGGCATGTCTGGACCCAGTCCCCGCAGCCTGCCCCTTGGTGGGGCAGTACCCCCGGAGGCCAGGAAGGTCTGGGCAAGGCTGGCCAGGGGCAGGGGCCCTGCTGGGTCCTGCCCCTGGCCTGTGGGGCCTCTGAGCACAACCGGCCCTCTCCCACTGGAAGAACTCCCCGGCTGACTCCAAGGGCCAGTTTGCCAACACTCCCGCCCGCTGTTCCCGCCAGGCACGCACAATGCTCCCAAGCCCGGGAGAAAAGCACTTCGGGGTGGTGCTCTCCTCGGGCCCTTGCCCCTGAGCCTGGGGGCCAGGCAGTTGGTCCACACTCCCAGACCAAGGCAGAACCACATGCACACGTCTGTTCCTGACCCCTGCACCGGCAGAGAGCTCGGGGGAGCCAGAGTCTGTCAGGCAGCTGCTGGGCTGGCCGCCTGTGTGGGAAGGGGCAGAGCCGAACTAGGGGCAAGTTGGGCCTCTTGCTCTCCCTGCTGCCCTGAGGCTGCTGGGCCAAAGAGGTCTTGGGCATCCAGCCCCTTGCTGGTCCCTTCCCTCTGACGAGGCCCTCTGAGCTCTAGCACCTTGCAGTGTGGAGACAGCCCCTGCCAGCAACATCCTCTCCAAGGAGGCCTCAACCGAGGCCTAGGCCCAGGGGAAAGGCACCAGCGGGGATGAGCCTGGGGAGGCGCCCGGGCATGTCTGGACCCAGTCCCCGCAGCCTGCCCCTTGGTGGGGCAGTACCCCCGGAGGCCAGGAAGATCTGGGCAAGGCTGGCCAGGGGCAGGGGCCCTGCTGGGTCCTCCCCATGGCCTGTGGGGCCTCTGAGCACAACCGGCCCTCTCCCACTGGAAGACCTTCCCGGCTGCCTCCAAAGGCCAGTTTGCCAACACTCCTGCCCGCTCTTCCCGCCAGGCACGCACAATGCTCCCAAGCCCGGGAGAAAAGCGCTTCGGGGTGGTGCTCTCTCCGGGCCCTTGCCCCTGAGCCTGTGGGCAAGGCAGGGGGAACACACTCCCAGACCAAGGCAGAAACACATGCACACGTCTGTTCCTGTCCCCTGCACCGGCAGAGAGCTCGGGGGAGCCAGAGTCTGTCAGGCAGCTGCTGGGCTGGCCGCCTGTGTGGGAAGGGGCAGAGCCGACCTAGGGGCAAGTTGGGCCTCTTGCTCTCCCTGCTGCCCTGAGGCTGCTGGGCCAAAGAGGTCTTGGGCATCCAGCCCCTTGCTGGTCCCTTCCCTCTGACGAGGCCCTCTGAGCTCCAGCACCTTGCAGTGTGGAGACAGCCCCTGCCAGCAACCTCCTCTCCAAGGAGGCCTCAACCGAGGCCTAGGCACAGGGGAAAGGCACCAGCGGGGATGAGCCAGTGGAGGCGCACGGGCATATCAGTACCCAGTCCCTGCAGCCTGCCCCTTGGTGGGGCAGTACCCCCGGAGGCCAGGAAGGTCTGGGCAAGGCTGGCCAGGGGCAGGGTCCCTGCTGGGTCCTGCCCCTGGCCTGTGGGGCCTCTGAGCACAACCGGCCCTCTCCCACTGGAAGACCTCCCCGGCTGCCTCCAAAGGCGGGTTTGCCAACACTCCCGCCCGCTGTTCCGCCAGGCACGCACAACGCTCCCAAGGCCAGGAGAAAAGCGCTTCGGGGTGTTGCTCTCTCCGGGCCCTTGCCCCTGAGCCTGGGGTCCATGCAGTGGGTCCACACTCCCAGACCAAGGCAGAACCACATGCACTCGTCTGTTCCTGACCCCTGCACCGGCAGAGAGCTCGGGGGAGCCAGAGTCTGTCAGGCAGCTGCTGGGTTGGCTGCCTGTGTGGGAAGGGGCAGAGCCGACCTAGGGGCAAGTTGGGCCTCTTGCTCTCCCTGCTGCCCTGAGGCTGCTGGGCCAAAGAGGTCTTGGGCATCCAGCCCCTTGCTGGTCCCTTTCCGCTGACGAGGCCCTCTGAGCTCCAGCACCTTGCAGTGTGGAGACAGGCCCTGCCAGCAACCTCCTCTCCAAGGAGGCATCAACCGAGGCCTATGCCCAGGGGAAAGGCACCAGCGGGGATGAGCCTGGGGAGGCGCCCAGGCATGTCTGGACCCAGTTCCCGCAGCCTGCCCCTTGGTGGGGCAGTACCCCCGGAGGCCAGGAAGGTCTGGGCAAGGCTGGCCAGGGTCAGGGGACCTGCTGGGTCCTGCCCCTGGCCTGTGAGGCCTCTGAGCACAGCCGGCCCTCTCCCACTGGAAGACCTCCACGGCTGCCTCCAAAGTCCTGTTTGCAAACACTCCCGCTCGCTGTTCACGCCAGGCTCGCACAATGCTCCCAAGCCCGTGAGGAAAGCGCTTCGGGGTGGTGCTCTCTCCGGGCCCTTGCCCCTGAGCCTGGGGGCAAGGCAGGGGGAACACACTCCCAGGCCAAGGCAGAACCTCATGCCCACGTCTGTTCCTGTCCCCTGCACCGGCAGAGAGCTTGGGGGAGCCAGAGTCTGTCAGGCAGCTGCTGGGTTGGCCGCCTGTGTGGGAAGGGGCAGAGCCGCCCTAGGGGCAAGTTGGGCCTCTTGCTCTCCCTGCTGCCCTGAGGCTGCTGGGCCAAAGACGTCTTGGGCATCCAGCCCCTTACTGGTCCCTTCCCTCTGACGAGGCCCTCTGAGCTCCAGCACCTTGCAGTGTGGAGACAGCCCCTGCCAGCAACCTCCTCTCCAAGGAGGCCTCAACCGAGGCCTAGGCCCAGGGGAAAGGCACCAGCGGGGATGAGCCTGGGGAGGCGCCCGGGCATGTCTGGACCCAGGCCCCGCAGCCTGCCCCTTGGTGGGGCAGTACCCCCGGAGGCCAGGAAGGTCTGGGCAAGGCTGGCCAGGGGCAGGGGCCCTGCTGCGTCCTGCCCCTGGCCTGTGGGGCCTCTGAGCACAACCGGCCCTCTCCCACTGGAAAACCTCCCCGGCTGCCTCCAAAGGCCGGTTTGCCAACACTCCCGCCCGCTGTTCCCGCCAGGCATGCACAATGCTCCCAAGCCCGGGAGAAAAGCGCTTCGGGGTGTTGCCCTCTCCGGGCCCTTGCCCCTGAGCCTGGGGTCCATGCAGTGGGTCCACACTCCCAGACCAAGGCAGAACCACATGCACTCGTCTGTTCCTGACCCCTGCACCGGCAGAGAGCTCGGGGGAGCCAGAGTCTGTCAGGCAGCTGCTGGGTTGGCTGCCTGTGTGGGAAGGGGCAGAGCCGACCTAGGGGCAAGTTGGGCCTCTTCCTCTCCCTGCTGCCCTGAGGCTGCTGGGCCAAAGACGTCTTGGGCATCCAGCCCCTTACTGGTCCCTTCCCTCTGACGAGGCCCTCTGAGCTCCAGCACCTTGCAGTGTGGAGACAGCCCCTGCCAGCAACCTACTCTCCAAGGAGGCCTCAACCGAGGCCTAGGCCCAGGGGAAAGGCACCAGCGGGGATGAGCCAGTGGAGGCGCAAGGGCATGTCTGGACCCAGTCCCCGCAGCCTGCCCCTTGGTGGGGCAGTACCCCCGGAGGCCAGGAAGGTCTGTGCAAGGCTGCCAGGGGCAGGGACAGCGCTGGGTCCTGCCCCTGGCCTGTGGGACGTCTGAGCACAACCGGCACTCTCCCGCTGGAAGACCTCCCCGTCTGCCTCCAAAGGCCGGTTTGCAAGCACTCCCGCCCGCTGTTCCCGCCAGGCACGCACAATGCTCCCAAGCCCGGTAGAAAAGCGCTTCGGGGTGGTGCTCTCTCCGGGCCCTTGCCCCTAAGCCTGCGGGCCAGGCAGGGGGAACACACTCCCAGGCCAAGACAGAACGACATGAACACGTCTGTTCCTGCCCCCTACACCGGCAGAGAGCTCGGGGGAGCCAGAGTCTCTCAGGCAGGTGCTGGGCTGGCCGCCTGTGTGGGAAGGGGCAGAGCCGACCTAGGGGCAAGTTGGGCCTCTTGATCTCCCTGCTGCCCTGAGGCTGCTGGGCCAAAGACGTCTTGGGCATCCAGCCCTTTGCTGGTCCCTTCCCTCTGACGAGGCCCTCTGAGCTCCAGCACCTTGCAGTGTGGAGACAGCACCTGCCAGCAATCTCCTCTCCAAGGAGGCCTCAACCGAGGCCTAGGCCCAGGGGAAAGGCACCAGCGGGGATGAGCCTGGGGAGGCGCCCGGGCATGTCTGGACCCAGTCCCCGCAGCCTGCCCCTTGGTGGGGCAGTACCCCTGTAGGCCAGGAAGATCTGGGCAAGGCTGACCAGGGGCAGGGGCCCTGCTGGGTCCTGCCCCTGGCCTGTGGGGCCTCTGAGCACAACCGGCCCTCTCCCACTGGAAGACCTCCCCGGCTGCCTCCAAAGGCCGGTTTGCAAGCGCTCCCGGCCACTGTTACCAGCAGGCGGGCACAATGCTCCTAAGCCCGGAAGAAAAGCGCTTCAGGGTGGTGCTCTCTCTGGGCCCTTGCCCCTGAGCCTGGTGGCAAGGCAGGGTGTCCACACTCCCAGGCCAAGGCAGAACCACATGCACACGTCTGACCTGCCCCCTGCACCGGCAGAGAGCTCGGGGGAGCCAGAGTCTGTCAGGCAGCTGCTGGGCTGGCCGCCTGTGTGGGAAGTGGCAGAGCCGACCTAGGGGCAAGTTGGGCCTCTTGCTCTCCCTGCTGCCCTGAGGCTGCTGGGCCAAAGAGGTCTTGGGCATCCAGCCCCTTGCTGGTCCCTTCCCTCTGACGAGGCCCTCTGAGCTCCAGCACCTTGCAGTGTGGAGACAGCCCCTGCCAGCAACCTCCTCTCCAAGGAGGCCTCAACCGAGGCCTAGGCCCAGGGGAAAGGCACCAGCGGGGATGAGCCTGGGGAGGCGCCCGGGCATGTCTGGACCCAGTCCCCGCAGCCTGCCCCTTGGTGGGGCAGTACCCCCGGAGGCCAGGAAGGTCTGGGCAAGGCTGGCCAGGGGCAGGGGCCCTGCTGGGTCCTGCCCCTGGCCTGTGGGGCCTCTGAGCACAACCGGCCCTCTCCCACTGGAAGAACTCCCCGGCTGCCTCCAAAGGCCAGTTTGCCAACACTCCCGCCCGCTGTTCCCGCCAGGCACGCACAATGCTCCCAAGCCCGGGAGAAAAGCGCTTCGGGGTGGTGCTCTCCTCGGGCCCTTGCCCCTGAGCCTGGGGGCCAGGCAGTTGGTCCACACTCCCAGACCAAGGCAGAACCACATGCACACGTCTGTTCCTGACCCCTGCACCGGCAGATAGCTCGGGGGAGCCAGAGTCTGTCAGGCAGCTGCTGGGCTGGCCGCCTGTGTGGGAAGGGGCAGAGCCGACCTAGGGGCAAGTTGGGCCTCTTCCTCTCCCTGCTGCCCTGAGGCTGCTGGGCCAAAGAGGTCTTGGGCATCCAGCCCCTTGCTGGTCCCTTCCCTCTGACGAGGCCCTCTGAGCTTCAGCACCTTGCAGTGTGGAGACAGCCCCTGCCAGCAACATCCTCTCCAAGGAGGCCTCAACCGAGGCCTAGGCCCAGGGGAAAGGCACCAGCGGGGATGAGCCTGGGGAGGCGCCCGGGCATGTCTGGACCCAGTCCCCGCAGCCTGCCCCTTGGTGGGGCAGTACCCCCGGAGGCCAGGAAGATCTGGGCAAGGCTGGCCAGGGGCAGGGGCCCTGCTGGGTCCTCCCCATGGCCTGTGGGGCCTCTGAGCACAACCGGCCCTCTCCCACTGGAAGACCTCCCCGGCTGCCTCCAAAGGCCAGTTTGCCAACACTCCTGCCCGCTCTTCCCGCCAGGCACGCACAATGCTCCCAAGCCCGGGAGAAAAGCGCTTCGGGGTGGTGGTCTCTCCGGGCCCTTGCCCCTGAGGCTGGGGGCCAGGCAGGGGATCCACAGTCCCAGGCCAAGGCACAACAACATGCACACGTCTGTTCCTGCCCCCTCCACCGGCAGAGAGCTGGGGGGAGCCAGAGTCTGTCAGGCAGCTGCTGGGCTGGCCGCCTGTGTGGGAAGGGGCAGAGCCGACCTAGGGGCAAGTTGGGCCTCTTGCTCTCCCTGCTGCCCTGAGGCTGCTGGGCCAAAGAGGTCTTGGGCATCCAGCCCCTTGCTGGTCCCTTCCCTCTGACGAGGCCCTCTGAGCTCCAGCACCTTGCAGTGTGGAGACAGCCCCTGCCAGCAACCTCCTCTCCAAGGAGGCCTCAACCTAGGCCTAGGCCCAGGGGAAAGGCACCAGCGGGGATGAGCCAGTGGAGGCGCACGGGCATATCAGGACCCAGTCCCCGCAGACTGCCCCTTGGTGGGGCAGTACCCCCGGAGGCCAGGAAGGTCTGGGCAAGGCTGGCCAGGGGCAGGGTCCCTGCTGGGTCCTGCCCCTGGCCTGTGGGGCCTCTGAGCACAACCGGCCCTCTCCCACTGGAAGACCTCCCCGGCTGCCTCCAAAGGCCGGTTTGCCAACACTCCCGCCCGCTCTTCCCGCCAGGCACGCACAATGCTCCCAAGCCCGGGAGAAAAGCGCTTCGGGGTGGTGCTCTCTCCGGGCCCTTGCCCCTGAGCCTGTGGGCAAGGCAGGGGGAACACACTCCCAGACCAAGGCAGAAACACATGCACACGTCTGTTCCTGTCCCCTGCACCGGCAGAGAGCTCAGGGGAGCCAGAGTCTGTCAGGCAGGTGCTGGGCTGGCCGCCTGTGTGGGAAGGGGCAGAGCCGACCTAGGGGCAAGTTGGGCCTCTTGCTCTCCCTGCTGCCCTGAGGCTGCAGGGCCAAAGACGTCTTGGGCATCCAGCCCCTTACTGGTCCCTTCCCTCTGACGAGGCCCTCTGAGCTCCAGCACCTTGCAGTGTGGAGACAGCCCCTGCCAGCAATCTCCTCTCCAAGGAGGCCTCAACCGAGGCCTAGGCCCAGGGGAAAGGCACCAGCGGGGTTGAGCCAGGGGAGGCGCCCGGGCATGTCTGGACCCTGTCCCCGCAGCCTGCCCCTTGGTGGGGCAGTACCCCCGGAGGCCAGGAAGGTCTGGGCAAGGCTGGCCAGGGGCAGGGGCCCTGCTGGGTCCTGCCCCTGGCCTGTGGGGCCTCTGAGCACAACCGGCCCTCTCCCACTGGAAGACCTCCCCGGCTGCCTCCAAAGTCCTGTTTGCAAGCACTCCCGCCCACTGTTCCCGCCAGGCGCGCACAATGCTCCCAAGCCCGGGAGAAAAGCGCTTCGGGGTTGTGGTCTCTCCGGGCCCTTGCCCCTGAGCCTGGGGGCCAGGCAGGGGATCCACAGTCCCAGGCCAAGGCACAACGACATGCACACGTCTGTTCCTGCCCCCTCCACCGGCAGAGAGCTGGGGGGAGCCAGAGTCTGTCAGGCAGCTGCTGGGCTGGCCGCCTGTGTGGGAAGGGGCAGAGCCGACCTAGGGGCAAGTTGGGCCTCTTGCTCTCCCTGCTGCCCTGAGGCTGCTGGGCCAAAGAGGTCTTGGGCATCCAGCCCCTTGCTGGTCCCTTCCCTCTGACGAGGCCCTCTGAGCTCCAGCACCTTGCAGTGTGGAGACAGCCCCTGCCAGCAACCTCCTCTCCAAGGAGGCCTCAACCGAGGCCTAGGCACAGGGGAAAGGCACCAGCGGGGATGAGCCAGTGGAGGCGCACGGGCATATCAGTACCCAGTCCCTGCAGCCTGCCCCTTGGTGGGGCAGTACCCCCGGAGGCCAGGAAGGTCTGGGCAAGGCTGGCCAGGGGCAGGGTCCCTGCTGGGTCCTGCCCCTGGCCTGTGGGGCCTCTGAGCACAACCGGCCCTCTCCCACTGGAAGACCTCCCCGGCTGCCTCCAAAGGCGGGTTTGCCAACACTCCCGCCCGCTGTTCCGCCAGGCACGCACAACGCTCCCAAGGCCAGGAGAAAAGCGCTTCGGGGTGTTGCTCTCTCCGGGCCCTTGCCCCTGAGCCTGGGGTCCAGGCAGTGGGTCCACACTCCCAGACCAAGGCAGAACCACATGCACACGTCTGTTCCTGACCCCTGCACCGGCAGACAGCTCGGGGGAGCCAGAGTCTGTCAGGCAGCTGCTGGGTTGGCTGCCTGTGTGGGAAGGGGCAGAGCCGACCTAGGGGCAAGTTGGGCCTCTTGCTCTCCCTGCTGCCCTGAGGCTGCTGGGCCAAAGAGGTCTTGGGCATCCAGCCCCTTGCTGGTCCCTTTCCGCTGACGAGGCCCTCTGAGCTCCAGCACCTTGCAGTGTGGAGACAGGCCCTGCCAGCAACCTCCTCTCCAAGGAGGCATCAACCGAGGCCTATGCCCAGGGGAAAGGCACCAGCGGGGATGAGCCTGGGGAGGCGCCCAGGCATGTCTGGACCCAGTTCCCGCAGCCTGCCCCTTGGTTGGGCAGTACCCCCGGAGGCCAGGAAGGTCTCGGCAAGGCTGCCAGGGGCAGGGACACTGCTGGGTCCTGCCCCTGGCCTGTTGGGCGTCTGAGCACAACCGGCACTCTCCCGCTGGAAGACCTCCCCGTCTGCCTCCAAAAGACGGTTTGCAAGCACTCCCACCCGCTGTTCCCCCAGGCACGCACAATGCTCCGAAGCCCGGGAGAAAAGCGCTTCGGGGTGGTGCTCTCTCCGGGCCCTTGCCCCTGAGCCTGGGGCCAGGCAGGGGGAACACACTCCCAGGCCAATGGAGAACGACATGCACACGTCTGTTCCTGCCCCCTACACCGGCAGAGAGCTCGGGGGAGCCAGAGACTGCCAGGCTGCGGCTGGGCTGGCTGCCTGTGTGGGACGGGGCAGAGCCGACCTAGGGGCAAGTTGGGCCTCTTGCTCTCCCTGCTGCCCTGAGGCTGCTGGGTCAAAGAGGTCTTGGGCATCCAGCCCTTTGCTGGTGCCTTCCCTCTGACGAGGCCCTCTGAGCTCCAGCACCTTGCAGTGTGGAGACAGCCCCTGCCAGCAACCTCCTCTCCAAAGAGGCCTCAACCGAGGACTACACCCAGGGGAAAGGCACCAGCGGGGATGATCGTGGGGAGGCGCACGGACATGTCTGGACCCAGTCTCCGCAGCCTGCCCCTTGGTGGGGCAGTACCCCCGGAGGCCAGGAAGGTCTGGGCAAGTCTGGCCAGGGGCAGGGGCCCTGCTGGGTCCTGACCCTGGCCTGTGGGGCCTCTGAGCACAACCGGCCCTCTCCCACTGGAAGACCTCCCCGGCTGCCTCCAAAGTCCTGTTTGCAAACACTCCCGCCCGCTGTTCACGTCAGGCTCGCACAATGCTCCCAAGCCCGGGAGAAAAGGACTTCGGAGTGGTGCTCTCTCCGGGCCCTTGCCCCTGAGCCTGGGGGCAAGGCAGGGGGAACACAATCCCAGGCCAAGGCAGAACCACATGCCCACGTCTGTTCCTGTCCCCTGCACCGGCAGAGAGCTTGGGGGAGCCAGAGTCTGTCAGGCAGGTGCTGGGTTGGCCGCCTCTGTGGGAAGGGGCAGAGCCGACCTAGGGGCAAGTTGGGCCTCTTGCTCTCCCTGCTGCCCTGAGGCTGCTGGGCCAAAGACGTCTTGGGCATCCAGCCCCTCGCTGGTCCCTTCACTCTGACGAGGCCCTCTGAGCTCCAGCACCTTGCAGTGTGGAGACAGCCCCTGCCAGCAACCTCCTCTCCAAGGAGGCCTCAACCGAGGCCTAGGCCCAGGGGAAAGGCACCAGAGGGGATGAGCCAGGGGAGGCGCCCGAGCATGTCTGGACCCAGTTCCCGCAGCCTGCCCCTTGGTGGGGCAGTACCCCCGGAGGCCAGGAAGGTCTGGGCAAGGCTGGCCAGGGGCAGGGGCCCTGCTGGGTCCTGCCCCTGGCCTGTGGGGCCTCTGAGCACAACCGGCCCTCTCCCACTGGAAGACCTCCCCGGCTGCCTCCAAAGGCCGGTTTGCAAGCACTCCCGCCCACTGTTCCCGCCAGGCGCGCACAATGCTCCCAAGCCCGGGAGAAAAGCGCTTCAGTGTGGTGGTCTCTCCTGGCCCTTGCCCCTGAGCCTGGGGGCCAGGCAGGGGATCCACAGTCCCAGGCCAATGCACAACAACATGCACACGTCTGTTCCTGCCCCCTCCACCGGCAGAGAGCTGGGGGGAGCCAGAGTCTGTCAGGCAGCTGCTGGGCTGGCCGCCTGTGTGGGAAGGGGCAGAGCCGACCTAGGGGCAAGTTGGGCCTCTTGCTCTCCCTGCTGCCCTGAGGCTGCTGTGCCAAAGAGGTCTTGGGCATCCAGCCCCTTGCTGGTCCCTTCCCTCTGACGAGGCCCTCTGAGCTCCAGCACCTTGCAGTGTGGAGACAGACCCTGCCAGCAACCTCCTCTCCAAGGAGGCCTCAACCGAAGCCTAGGCCCAGGGGAAAGACACCAGCGGGGATGAGCCAGTGGAGGCGCACGGGCATATCAGGACCCAGTCCCCGCAGCCTGCCCCTTGGTGGGGCAGTACCCCCGGAGGCCAGGAAGGTCTGGGCAAGGCTGGCCAGGGGCAGGGTCCCTGCTGGGTCCTGCCCCTGGCCTGTGGGGCCTCTGAGCACAACCGGCCCTCTCCCACTGGAAGACCTCCCCGGCTGCCTTCAAAGGCGGGTTTGCCAACACTCCCGCACGCTGTTCCCGCCAGGCACGCACAACGCTCGCAAGGCCAGGAGAAAAGCGCTTCGGGGTGTTGCTCTCTCCGGGCCCTTGCCCCTGAGCCTGGGGTCCAGGCAGTGGGTCCACACTCCCAGACCAAGGCAGAACCACATGCACACGTGTGTTCCTGACCCCTGAACCGGCAGAGAGCTCGGGGGAGCCAGAGTCTATCAGGCAGCTGCTGGGCTGGCTGCCTGTGTGGGAAGGGGCAGAGCCGACCTAGGGGCAAGTTGGGCCTCTTGCTCTCCCTGCTGCCCTGAGGCTGCTGGGCCAAAGAGGTCTTGGGCATCCAGCCCCTTGCTGGTCGCTTCCCGCTGACGAGGCCCTCTGAGCTCCAGCACCTTGCAGTGTGGAGACAGCCCCTGCCAGCAACCTCCTCTCCAAGGAGGCATCAACCGAGGCCTATGCCCAGGGGAAAGGCACCAGCGGGGATGAGCCTGGGGAGGCGCCCAGGCATGTCTGGACCCAGTCCCCGCAGCCTGCCCCTTGGTGGGGCAGTACCCCCGGAGGCCAGGAAGGTCTGGGCAAGGCTGGCCAGGGGCAGGGGACCTGCTGGGTCCTGCCCCTGGCCTGTGAGGCCTCTGAGCACAACCGGCCCTCTCCCACTGGAAGACCTCCACGGCTGCCTCCAAAGTCCTGTTTGCAAACACTCCCGCCCGCTGTTCACGCCAGGCTCGCACAATGCTCCCAAGCCCGGGAGAAAAGCGCTTCGGGGTGGTGCTCTCTCCGGGCCCTTGCCCCTGACCCTGGGGGCAAGGCAGGGGGAACACACTCCCAGGCCAAGGCAGAACCACATGCACACGTCTGTTCCTGTCCCCTGCACCGGCAGAGAGCTTGGGGGAGCCAGAATCTGTCAGGCAGCTGCTGAGTTGGCCGCCTGTGTGGGAAGGGGCAGAGCCGCCCTAGGGGCAAGTTGGGCCTCTTGCTCTCCCTGCTGCCCTGAGGCTGCTGGGCCAAAGACGTCTTGGGCATCCAGCCCCTTACTGGTCCCTTCCCTCTGACGAGGCCCTCTGAGCTCCAGCACCTTGCAGTGTGGAGACAGCCCCTGCCAGCAACCTCCTCTCCAAGGAGGCCTCAACCGAGGCCTAGGCCCAGGGGAAAGGCACCAGCGGGGATGAGCCTGGGGAGGCGCCCGGGCATGTCTGGACCCAGGCCCCGCAGCCTGCCCCTTGGTGGGGCAGTACCCCCGGAGGCCAGGAAGGTCTGGGCAAGGCTGGCCAGGGGCAGGGGCCCTGCTGCGTCCTGCCCCTGGCCTGTGGGGCCTCTGAGCACAACCGGCCCTCTCCCACTGGAAGACCTCCCCGGCTGCCTCCAAAGGCCGGTTTGCAAGCGCTCCCGCCCACTGTTCCCAGCAGGCGTGCACAATGCTCCCAAGCCCGGGAGAAAAGCGCTTCAGGGTGGTGCTCTCTCCGGGCCCTTGCCCCTGAGCCTGGGGCAAGGCAGGGTGTCCACACTCCCAGGACAAGGCAGAACCACATGCACACGTCTGATCTGCCCCCTGCACCGGCAGAGAGCTCGGGGGAGCCAGAGTCTGTCAGGCAGCTGCTGGGCTGGCCGCCTGTGTGGGAAGGGGCAGAGCCGACCTAGGGGCAAGTTGGGCCTCTTGCTCTCCCTGCTGCACTGAGGCTGCTGGGCCAAAGAGGTCTTGGGCATCCAGCCCCTTGCTGGTCCCTTCCCTCTGACGAGGCCCTCTGAGCTCCAGCACCTTGCAGTGTGGAGACAGCCCCTGCCAGCAACCTCCTCTCCAAGGAGGCCTCAACTGAGGCCTAGGCCCAGGGGAAAGGCACCAGCGGGGATGAGCCTGGGGAGGTGCCCGGCCATGTCTGGACCCAGTCCCCGCAGCCTGCCCCTTGGTGGGGCAGTACCCCCGGAGGCCAGGAGGGTCTGGGCAAGGCTGCCAGGGGCAGGGACACTGCTGGGTCCTGCCCCTGGCCTGTGGGGCGTCTGAGCACAACCGGCACTCTCCCGCTGGAAGACCTCCCCGGCTGCCTCCAAAGGCCGGTTTGCAAGCACTCCCGCCCGCTGTTCCCGCCAGGCACGCACAATGCTCCCAAGCCCGGGAGAAAAGCGCTTCGGGGTGGTGCTCTCTCCGGGCCCTTGCCCCTGAGCCTGGGGGACAGGCAGGGGGAACACACTCCCAGGCCAAGGCAGAACGACATGCACACGTCTGTTCCTGCCCCCTACACCGGCAGAGAGTTCGGGGGAGCCAGAGACTGCCAGGCTGCTGCTGGGCTGGCTGCCTGTGTGGGACGGGGTAGAGCCGACCTAGGGGCAAGTTGGGCCTCTTGCTCTCCCTGCTGCCCTGAGGCTGCTGGGTCAAAGAGGTCTTGGGCATCCAGCCCTTTGCTGGTCCTTTCCCTCTGACGAGGCCCTCTGAGCTCCAGCACCTTGCAGTGTGCAGACAGCCCCTGCCGGCAACCTCCTCTCCAAGGAGGCCTCAACCGAGGCCTAGGCCCAGGGGAAAGGCACCAGCGGGGATGAGCCTTGGGAGGCGCCCGGGCATGTCTGGACCCAGGCCCCGCAGCCTGCCCCTTGGTGGGGTAGTACCCCCGGAGGCCAGGAAGGTCTGGGCAAGGCTGCCAGAGGCAGGGACACTGCTGGGTCCTGCCCCTGGCCTGTGGGGCCTCTGAGAACAACTGGCACTCTCCCGCTGGAAGACCTCCCCGGCTGCCTCCAAAGGCTGGTTTGCAAGCACTCAATCCCGCTGTTCACGCCAGCTGCGCACAATGCTCCCAAGCCCGGGAGAAAAGCATTTTGGGGTGGTGCTCACTCCGGGCTTTGGAAGACCTCCCCGGCTGCCTCCAAGGCCGGTTTGCAAGCACTTCTGCCTGCTGTTCCCGCCACCCGCGCACAATGCTCCCAAGCCCGGGAGAAAAGCGTTTCGGGGTGGTGTTCTCTCTGGACCCAAGAAAGACCTCCCGGGCTGCCCCCAAATGCCGGTTTGCAAGCACTCCCACTCACTGTTCCCGCCATCCGTGCAAATGCTCCAAGCCCAGGAGAAAAGCCCTTCAGGGTGGTGCTCTCTCCCGGCCCTTGGAAGACCTCCCCGGCTGCCTCCAAAGGCTGGATTTCAAGTACTCCCTCCCGCTGTCCCGCCAGCCGCACACAATGCTCCCAATCACGGGAGAAAAGCGCTTCGGGGTGGTGCTCTCTACGGGCCCTTGGAAGACCTCCCCGTTTGTCTCCAAAGGCCGGTTTGCAAGCACTCATGCCCGCTGTTCCCGCCAGCCGCGCACAATGCTCCCAAGCCTAGGAGAAAAGCGCTTCGGGGTGGTGCTCTCTCCCGGCCCTTGGAAGACCTCCCCGGCTGCCTCCAAAGGCCGGTTTGCAAGCACTCAATCCCGCTGTTCCCGCCAGCCGCGCACAATGCTCCCAAGCCCGGGAGAAAAGCGCTTCGGGGTGGTGCTCTCTCCCGGCCCTTGGAAGACCTCCCCGGCTGCCTCCAAAGGCTGGTTTTCAAGAACTCCCTCCCGCTGACCCGCCAGCCGCACACAATGCTCCCAAGCCCGGGAGAAAAGCATTTTGAGGTGGTCTCTCTCCGGGCCCTTGGAAGACTCCCCGGCTGCCTCTAAAGGCCGGTTTGCAAGCACTCATGTCCTCTGTTCCCGACAGCCGCGAACAATGCTCCCAATTCCGTGAGAAAAGTGCTTCGGGATGGTGCTCTCTCCGGGCCCTTGGAAGACCTCCCAAGCTGCCTCCAAAGGCCGGTTTGCAAGCACTCCCGCCCGCTGTTCCCGCCAGCCTCGCACAATGCTCCCAAGCCCGGGAGAAAAGCGCTTCGGGGTGGTGTTCTCTCCGTGCCAATGGAGGACCTCCCTGGCTGCCCCCAAAGGCCGGTTTGCAAGCACTCCCACTCGCTGTTCCCGCCAGCCACGCACAATCCTCCAAAACCCCGGAGAAAAGCGCTTCGGGGTGGTGTTCTCTCCGTGCCCATGGAAGACCTCCCGGGGTGCCCCCAAAGGCCGGTTTGCAAGCACTCACACTCGCTGTTCCCGCCATCCGCGCACAATGCTCCCAAGCCCGGGAGAAAAGCATTTTGGGGTGGTGCTCACACCGGGCCCTGGAAGACCTCCCCGGCTGCCTCCCAAGGACGGTTTTCAAGGACTCCTGCCTGCTGTTCCCGCCACCCGCGCACAATGCTCCCAAGCCCGGGAGAAAAGCGCTTCGGGGTGGTGCTCTCTACAGGCCCTTGGAAGACCTCCCCGGCTGCCTCCAAAGGCCGGTTTGCAAGGACTCCTTCCTGCTGTTCCCGCCATCCGCGCACAATGCTCCCAAGCCCGGGAGAAAAGCATTTTGGGGTGGTGCTCACACCGGGCCCTGGAAGACCTCCCCGGCTGCCTCCAAAGGACGGTTTTCAAGCACTCCTGCCTGCTGTTCCCGCCACCCGCGCAGAATGCTCCCAAGCGCGGGAGAAAAGCGCTTCGGGGTGGTGCTCTCTACAGGCCCTTGGAAGACCTCCCCGGCTGCCTCCAAAGGCCGGTTTGCAAGGACTCCTTCCTGCTGTTCCGCCAGCCGCGCACAATGCTCCCAAGCCCGGGAGAAAAGCATTTTGGGGTGGTGCTCACTCCGGGCCCTTGGAAGACCTCCCCGGCTGCCTCCAATGGCCAGTTTGCAAGCACTCATGTCCGCTGTTCCCACCAGCCGCGCACAATGCTCCCAAGCCCGGGAGAAAAGCTTTTTGGGGTGGTGCTCACACCGGGCCCTGGAAGACCTCCCCAGCTGCCTGCAAAGGCCGGTTTTCAAGCACTCCTGCCTGCTGTTCCCGTCAGCCGCGCACAATGCTCCCAAGCCCGGGAGAAAAGCTTTTTGGGGTGGTGCTCACACCGGGCCCTGGAAGACCTCCCCGGCTGCCTCCAAAGGACGGTTTTCAAGCACTCCTGCCTGCTGTTCCCGCCACCTGCGCACAATGATCCCAAGCCCGGGAGAAAAGCGCTTCGGGGTGGTGCTCTCTACAGGCCCTTGGAAGACCTCCCCGGCTGCCTCCAAAGGCCGGTTTGCAAGGACTCCTTCCTGCTGTTCCCGCCAGCCACGCACAATGCTCCCAAGCCCGGGAGAGAAGCATTTTGGGGTGGTGCTCTCTACAGGCCCTTGGAAGACCTCCCCGGTTGCCTCCAGTGGCCAGTTTGCAAGCACTCATGCCCGCTGTTCCCACCAGCCGCGCACAATGCTCCCAAGCCCGGGAGAAAAGCTTTTTGGGGTGGTGCTCACACCGGGCCCTGGAAGACCTCCCCGGCTGCCTGCAAAGGCCGGTTTTCAAGCACTCCTGCCTGCTGTTCCTGCCACCTGCGCACAATACTCCCAAGCCCGGGAGAAAAGCGCTTCGGGGTGGTGCTCTCTACAGGCCCTTGGAAGACCTCCCCCGCTGCCTCCAAAGGCCGGTTTGCAAGGACTCCTTCCTGCTGTTCCCGCCAGCCACGCACAATGCTCCCAAGCCCGGGAGAAAAGTGCTTCGGGGTGGTGATCTCTCCGGGCCCTTGGAAGTCGTCCCCGGCTGCCTCCAAAGGCCGGTTTGCAAGCACTCATGCCCGTTGTTCCCACCAGCCGCGCACAATGCTCCCAAGCCCGGGAGAAAAGCATTTTGGGGTGGTGCTCTCTCCGGGCCCTTGGAAGACGTCCCCGGCTGCCTCCAAAGGCCGGTTTGCAAGCACTCATGCCCGTTGTTCCCACCAGCCGCGCACAATGCTCCCAAGCCCGGGAGAAAAGCGCTTTGGGGTGGTGCTCTCTCCGGGCCCTTGGAAGACGTCCCCGGCTGCCTCCAAAGGCCGGTTTGCAAGCACTCATGCCCGTTGTTCCCACCAGCCGCGCACAATGCTCCCAAGCCCGGGAGAAAAGCATTTTGGGGTGGTGCTCACTCCGGGCCCTTGGAAGACCTCCCCGGCTGCCTCCAAAGGCCAGTTTGCAAGCAGTCCTGCCTGCTGTTCCCGCCAGCCGCGCACAATGTTCCCAAGCCCGGGAGAAAAGCGCTTCGGGGTGGTGCTCTCTCCGGGCACTTTCAAGACCTCCCCGGCTGCCTCCAAAGGCCGGTTTGTAAGTACTCATTCCCGCTGCTTCCGCCAGCCACGCACAATGCTCCCAAGCCCGGGAGAAAAGCATTTTGGGGTGGTGCTCTCTCCGGGCCCTTGGAAGACCTCCCGGGCTGCCTCCAAAGGCCAGTTTGCAAGCATTCATGTCCGTTGTTCCCGACAGCCGCGCACAATGCTCCCAAGCCCGAGAGAAAAGCATTTTGGGGTGGTGATCAGTCCGGCCCTTGGAAGACCTCCCCGGCTGCCTCCAAAGGACAGTTTGCAAGCACTCATGCCCGCTGTTCCCGCCAGCTGCGCACAATGCTCCCAAGACCGTGAGAAAAGCGCTTCGGGGTGGTGTTCTCTCAGGGACCATGGAGGACCTCCCCGGCTGCCCCCAAAGGCCGGTTTGCAAGCATTCCCACTCGCTGTTCCCGCCAGGCACACACAATGTTCCAAAACCCCGGAGAAAAGCGCTTCGGGGTGGTGGTCTCTCCGGGCCCCTGCCCCTGAGCCTGGGGGCCAGGCAGGGGATCCACAGTCCCAGGCCAAGGCAGAACCACATGCACACGTCTGTTCCTGCCCCCTCCACCGGCAGAGAGCTGGGGGGAGCCAGAGTCTGTCAGGCAGCTGCTGGGCTGGCCGCCTGTGTGGGAAGGGGCAGAGCCGACCTAGGGGCAAGTTGGGCCTCTTGCTCTCCCTGCTGCCCTGAGGCTGCTGGGCCAAAGAGGTCTTGGGCATCCAGCCCCTTGCTGGTCCCTTCCCTCTGACGAGGCCCTCTGAGCTCCAGCACCTTGCAGTGTGGAGACAGCCCCTGCCAGCAACCTCCTCTCCAAGGAGGCCTCAACCGAGGCCTAGGCCCAGGGGAAAGGCACCAGCGGAGATGAGCCAGTGGAGGCGCACGGGCATGTCTGGACCCAGTCCCCGCAGCCTGCCCCTTGGTGGGGCAGTACCCCCGGAGGCCAGGAAGGTCTGGGCAAGGCTGCGAGTGGCAGGGGCCCTGCTGGGTCGTGCCCCTGGCCTGTGGGGCGTCTGAGCACAACCGGCACTCTTCCGCTGGAAGACCTCCCCGTCTGCCTCCAAAGGCCGGTTTGCAAGCACTCCCGCCCGCTGTTCCCGCCAGGCACGCACAATGCTCCCAAGCCCGGGAGAAAAGCGCTTCGGGGTGGTGCTCTCTCCGGGCCCTTGCCCCTGAGCCTGGGGGCCAGGCAGTTGGAACACACTCCCAGGCCAATGCAGAACGAGATGCACACGTCTGTTCCTGCCCCCTACACCGGCAGAGAGCTCGGGGGAGCCAGAGACTGCCAGGCTGCTGCTGGGCTGGCTGCCTGTGTGGGACGGGGCAGAGCCGACCTAGGGGCAAGTTGGGCCTCTTGCTCTCCCTGCTGCCCTGAGGCTGCTGGGTCAAAGAGGTCTTGGGCATCCAGCCCTTTGCTGGTCCCTTCCCTCTGACGAGGCCCTCTGAGCTCCAGCACCTTGCAGTGTGGAGACAGCCCCTGCCAGGAACCTCCTCTCCAAAGAGGCCTCAACCGAGGCCTACACCCAGGGGAAAAGCACCAGCGGGGATGATCCTGGGGAGGCGAACGGACATGTCTGGACCCAGTCCCCGCAGCCTGCCCCTTGGTGGGGCAGTGCCCCCGGAGGCCAGGAAGGTCTGGGCAAGGCTGGCCAGGGGCAGGGGCCCTGCTGGGTCCTGCCCCTGGCCTGTGAGGCCTCTGAGCACAACCGGCCCTCTCCCACTGGAAGACCTCCCCAGCTGCCTCCAAAGTCCTGTTTGCAAACACTCCCGCCCGCTGTTCACGCCAGGCTCGCACAATGCTCCCAAGCCCGGGAGAAAAGCGCTTCGGGGTGGTGCTCTCTCCGGGCCCTTGCCCCTGAGCCTGGGGGCCAGGCAGTGGGTCCACACTCCCAGACCAAGGCAGAACCACATGCACACGTCTGTTCCTGACCCCTGCACCGGCAGAGAGCTCTGGGGAGCCAGAGTCTGTCAGGCAGGTGCTGGGCTGGCCGCCTGTGTGGGAAGGGGCAGAGCCGACCTAGGGGCAAGTTGGGCCTCTTCCTCTCCCTGCTGCCATGAGGCTGCTGGGCCAAAGAGGTCTTGGGCATCCAGCCCCTTGCTGGTCCCTTCCCTCTGACGAGGCCCTCTGAGCTCCAGCACCTTGCAGTGTGGAGACAGCCCCTGCCAGCAACCTCCTCTCCAATGAGGCCTCAACCGAGGCCTAGGCCTAGGGGAAAGACACCAGCGGGGATGAGCCTGGGGAGGCGCCCGGGCATGTCTGGACCCAGTCCCCGCAGCCTGCCCCTTGGTGGGGCAGGACCCCCGGAGGCCAGGAAGGTCTGTGCAAGGCTGCCAGGGGCAGGGACAGTGCTGTGTCCTGCCCCTGGCCTGTTGGACGTCTGAGCACAACCGGCACTCTCGCGCTGGAAGACCTCCCCGTCTGCCTCCAAAGGCCGGTTTGCAAGCACTCCCGCCCGCTGTTCCCGCCAGGCACGCACAATGCTCCCAAGCCCGGGAGAAAAGCGCTTCGGGGTGGTGCTCTCTCCGGGCCCTTGCCCCTAAGCCTGCGGGCCAGGCAGGGGGAACACACTCCCAGGCCAAGACAGAACGACATGAACACGTCTGTTCCTGCCCCCTACACCGGCAGAGAGCTCGGGGGAGCCAGAGTCTCTCAGGCAGGTGCTGGGCTGGCCGCCTGTGTGGGAAGGGGCAGAGCCGACCTAGGGGCAAGTTGGGCCTCTTGCTCTCCCTGCTGCCCTGAGGCTGCTGGGCCAAAGACGTCTTGGGCATCCAGCCCTTTGCTGGTCCCTTCCCTCTGACGAGGCCCTCTGAGCTCCAGCACCTTGCAGTGTGGAGACAGCACCTGCCAGCAATCTCCTCTCCAAGGAGGCCTCAACCGAGGCCTAGGCCCAGGGGAAAAGCACCAGCGGGGTTGAGCCTGGGGAGGCGCCCGGGCATGTCTGGACCCAGTCCTCGCAGCCTCCCCCTTGGTGGGGCAGTACCCCCGGAGGCCAGGAAGGTCTGGGCAAGTCTGGCCAGGGGCAGGGGCCCTGCTGGGTCCTGCCCCTGGCCTGTGGGGCCTCTGAGCACAACCGGCCCTCTCCCACTGGAAGACCTCCCCGGCTGCCTCCAAAGTCCTGTTTGCCAACACTCCCACCCGCTGTTCACGCCAGACTTGCACAATGCTCCCAAGCCCGGGAGAAAAGCGCTTCGGGGTGGTGCTCTCTCCGGGCCCTTGCCCCTGAGCCTGGGGGCAAGGCATGGGGAACACACTCCCAGGCCAAGGCAGAACCACATGCCCACGTCTGTTCCTGTCCCCTGCACCGGCAGAGAGCTTGGGGGAGCCAGAGTCTGTCAGGCAGCTGCTGGGTTGGCCGCCTGTGTGGGAAGGGGCAGAGCCGCCCTAGGGGCAAGTTGGGCCTCTTGCTCTCCCTGTTGCCCTGAGGCTGCTGGGCCAAAGACGTCTTGGGCATCCAGCCCCTTACTGGTCCCTTCCCTCTGACGAGGCCCTCTGACCTCCAGCACCTTGCAGTGTGGAGACAGCCCCTGCCAGCAACCTCCTTTCCAAGGAGGCCTCAACCAAGGCCTAGGCCCAGGGGAAAGACACCAGCGGGGATGAGCCAGGGGAGGCGCCCGAGCATGTCTGGACCCAGTCCCCGCAGCCTGCCCCTTGGTGGGACAGTACCCCCGGAGGCCAGGAAGGTCTGGGTAAGGCTGGCCAGGAGCAGGGGTCCTGCTGGGTCCTGCCCCTGGCCTGTGGGGCCTCTGAGCACAACCGGCCCTCTCCCACTGGAAGACCTCCCCGGCTGCCTCCAAAGGCCGGTTTGCAAGCGCTCCCGGCCACTGTTACCAGCAGGCGGGCACAATGCGCCTAAGCCCGGAAGAAAAGCGGTTCAGGGTGGTGCTCTCTCTGGGCCCTTGCCCCTGAGCCTGGGGGAAAGGCAGGGTGTCCACACTAACAGGCCAAGGCAGAACCACATGCACACGTCTGACCTGCCCCCTGCACCGGCAGAGAGCTCGGGTGAGCCAGAGTCTGTCAGGCAGCTGCTGGGCTGGCCGCCTGTGTGGGAAGTGGCAGAGCCGACCTAGGGGCAAGTTGGGCCTCTTGCTCTCCCTGCTGCCCTGAGGCTGCTGGGCCATAGAGGTCTTGGGCATCCAGCCCCTTGCTGGTCCGTTCCCTCTGACGAGGCCCTCTGAGCTCCAGCACCTTGCAGTGTGGAGACAGCCCCTGCCAGCAACCTCCTCTCCAAGGAGGCCTCAACCGAGGCCTAGGCCCAGGGGAAAGGCACCAGCGGGGATGAGCCTGGGGAGGCGCCCGGGCATGTCTGGACCCAGACCCCGCAGCCTGCCCCTTGGTGGGGCAGTACCCCCGGAGGCCAGGAAGGTCTGGGCAAGGCTGTCCAGGGGCAGGGGCCCTGCTGGGTCCTGCCCCTGGCCTGTGGGGCCTCTGAGCACAACCGGCCCTCTCCCACTGGAAGAACTCCCCGGCTCCCTCCAAAGGCCAGTTTGCCAACACTCCCGCCCGCTGTTCCCGCCAGGCACGCACAATGCTCCCAAGCCCGGGAGAAAAGCGCTTCGGGGTGGTGCTCTCCTCGGGCCCTTGCCCCTGTGCCTGGGGGCCAGGCAGTTGGTCCACACTCCCAGACCAAGGCAGAACCACATGCACACGTCTGTTCCTGACCCCTGCACCGGCAGAGAGTTCGGGGGAGCCAGAGTCTGTCAGGCAGCTGCTGGGCTGGCCGCCTGTGTGGGAAGGGGCAGAGCCGACCTAGGGGCAAGTTGGGCCTCTTCCTCTCCCTGCTGCCCTGAGGCTGCTGGGCCAAAGAGGTCTTGGGCATCCAGCCCCTTGCTGGTCCCTTCCCTCTGACGAGGCCCTCTGAGCTCCAGCACCTTGCAGTGTGGAGACAGCCCCTGCCAGCAACATCCTCTCCAAGGAGGCCTCAACCGAGGCCTAGGCCCAGGGGAAAGGCACCAGCGGGGATGAGCCTGGGGAGGCGCCCGGGCATGTCTGGACCCAGTCCCCGCAGCCTGCCCCTTGGTGGGGCAGTACCCCCGGAGGCCAGGAGGATCTGGGCAAGGCTGGCCAGGGGCAGGGGCCCTGCTGGGTCCTCCCCATGGCCTGTGGGGCCTCTGAGCACAACCGGCCCTCTCCCACTGGAAGACCTCCCCGGCTGCCTCCAAAGGCCGGTTTGCAAGCACTCCCGCCCACTGTTCCCGCCAGGCGCGCACAATGCTCCCAAGCCCGGGAGAAAAGCGCTTCGGGGTGGTGCTCTCTCCGGGCCCTTGCCCCTGAGCCTGTGGGCAAGGCAGGGGGAACACACTCCCAGACCAAGGCAGAAACACATGCACACGTCTGTTCCTGTCCCCTGCACCGGCAGAGAGCTCGGGGGAGCCAGAGTCTCTCAGGCAGGTGCTGGGCTGGCCGACTGTGTGGGAAGGGGCAGAGCCGACCTAGGGGCAAGTTGGGCCTCTTGCTCTCCCTGCTGCCCTGAGGCTGCTGGGCCAAAGAGGTCTTGAGCATCCAGCCCCTTGCTGGTCCCTTCCCTCTGACGAGGCCCTCTGAGCTCCAGCACCTTGCAGTGTGGAGACAGACCCTGCCAGCAACCTCCTCTCCAAGGAGGCCTCAACCGAGGCCTAGGCCCAGGGGAAAGGCGCCAGCGGGGATGAGCCAGTGGAGGGGCCCGGGCATGTCTGGACCCAGTCCCCGCAGCCTGCCCCTTGGTGGGGCAGTACCCCCGGAGGCCAGGAAGGTCTGGGCAAGGCTGGCCAGGGGCAGGGTCCCTGCTGGGTCCTGCCCCTGGCCTGTGGGGCCTCTGAGCACAACCGGCCCTCTCCCACTGGAAGACCTCCCCGGCTGCCTTCAAAGGCGGGTTTCCCAACACTCCCGCCCGCTGTTCCCGCCAGGCACGCACAACGCTCCCAAGGCCAGGAGAAAAGCGCTTCGGGGTGTTGCTCTCTCCGGGCCCTTGCCCCTGAGCCTGGGGTCCAGGCAGTGGGTCCACACTCCCAGACCAAGGCAGAACCACATGCACACGTCTGTTCCTGACCCCTGAACCGGCAGAGAGCTCGGGGGAGCCAGAGTCTATCAGGCAGCTGCTGGGTTGGCTGCCTGTGTGGGAAGGGGCAGAGCCGACCTAGGGGCAAGTTGGGCCTCTTGCTCTCCCTGCTGCCCTGAGGCTGCTGGGCCAAAGAGGTCTTGGGCATCCAGCCCCTTGCTGGTCCCTTCCCGCTGACGAGGCCCTCTGAGCTCCAGCACCTTGCAGTGTGGAGACAGCCCCTGCCAGCAACCTCCTCTCCAAGGAGTCCTCAACCGAGGCCTAGGCCCAGGGGAATGGCACCAGCGGGGATGAGCCTGGGGAGGCGCCCGGGCATGTCTGGACCCAGTCCCCGCAGCCTGCCCCTTGGTGGGGCAGTACCCCCGGAGGCCAGGAAGGTCTGGGCAAGGTTGCCAGGGGCAGGGACACTGCTGGGTCCTGCCCCTGGCCTGTGGGGCGTCTGAGCACAACCGGCACTCTCCCGCTGGAAGACCTCCCCGTCTGCCTCGAAAGGCCGGTTTGCAAGCACTCCCGCCCGCTGTTCCCGCAAGGCACGCAAAATGCTCCCAAGCCCGGGAGAAAAGCGCTTCGGGGTGGTGCTCTCACCGGGCCCTTGCCCCTGAGCCTGGGGGCCAGGCAGGGGGAACACACTCCCAGGCCAAGGCAGAACGACATGCACACGTCTGTTCCTGCCCCCTACACCGGCAGAGAGCTCGGGGGAGCCAGAGACTGCCAGGCTGCTGCTGGGCTGGCCGCCTGTGTGGGACGGGGCAGAGCCGACCTAGGGGCAAGTTGGGCCTCTTGCTCTCCCTGCTGCCCTGAGGCTGCTGGGTCAAAGAGGTCTTGGGCATCCAGCCCTTTGCTGGCCCCTTCCCTCTGACGAGGCCCTCTGATCTCCAGCACCTTGCAGTGTGGAGACAGCCCCTGCCAGCAACCTTCTCTCCAAGGAGGCCTCAACCGAGGCCTAGGCCCAGGGGAAAGGCACCAGCGGGGATGAGCCTGGGGAGGCGCCCGGGGATGTCTGGACCCAGTCCCCGCAGCCTGCCCCTTGGTGGGGCAGTACCCCCGGAGGCCAGGAAGGTCTGGGCAAGGCTGGCCAGAGTCAGGGGCCCTGCTGGGTCCTGCCCCTGGCCTGTGGGGCCTCTGAGCACAACCGGCCCTCTCCCACTGGAAGACCTCCCCGGCTGCCTCCAAAGTCCTGTTTGCTAACACTCCCACCCGCTGTTCACGCCAGGCTCGCACAATGCTCCCAAGCCCGGGAGAAAAGCGCATTGGGGTGGTTCTCTCTCCGGGCCCTTGCCCCTGAGCCTGGGGGCAAGGCACGGGGAACACACTCCCTGGCAAAGGCAGAACCACATGCCCACGTCTGTTCCTGTCCCCTGCACCGGCAGAGAGCTTGGGGGAGCCAGAGTCTGGCAGGCAGCTGCTGGGTTGGCCGCCTGTGTGGGAAGGGGCAGAGCCGACCTAGGGGCAAGTTGGGCCTCTTGCTCTCCCTGCTGCACTGAGGCTGCTGGGCCAAAGACGTCTTGGGCATCCAGCCCTTTGCTGGTCCCTTCCCTCTGACGAGGCCCTCTGAGCTCCAGCACCTTGCAGTGTGGAGACAGCCACTGCCAGCAACCTCCTCTCCAAGGAGGCCTCAACCGAGGCCTAGGCCCAGGGGAAAGGCACCAGCGGGGATGAGCCAGGGGAGGCGCCCGAGCATGTCTGGACCCAGTCCCCGCAGCCTGCCCCTTGGTGGGGCAGTACCCCCGGAGGCCAGGAAGGTCTGGGCAAGGCTGGCCAGGGGCAGGGGCCCTGCTGCGTCCTGCCCCTGGCCTGTGGGGCCTCTGAGCACAACCGGCCCTCTCCCACTGGAAGACCTCCCCGGCTGCCTCCAAAGGCCGGTTTGCAAGCGCTCCCGCCCACTGTTCCCAGCAGGCGTGCACAATGCTCCCAAGCCCGGGAGAAAAGCGCTTCAGGGTGGTGCTCTCTCCGGGCCCTTGCCCCTGAGCCTGGGGGCAAGGCACGGTGTCCACACTCCCAGGCCAAGTCAGAACCACATGCACACGTCTGTTCCTGCCCCCTGCACCGGCAGAGAGCTCGGGGGAGCCAGAGTCTGTCAGGCAGCTGCTGGGCTGGCCGCCTGTGTGGGAAGTGGCAGAGCCGACCTAGGGGCAAGTTGGGCCTCTTGCCCTCCCTGCTGCCCTGAGGCTGCTTGGCCAAAGAGGTCTTGGGCATCCAATCCCTTGCTGGTCCCTTCCCTCTGACGAGGCCCTCTGAGCTCCAGCACCTTGCAGTGTGGAGACAGCCCCTGCCAGCAACCTCCTCTCCAAGGAGGCCTAAACCGAGGCCTAGGCACAGGGGAAAGGCACCAGCGGGGATGAGCCTGGGGAGGCGCCCGGGCATGTATTGACCCAGTCCCCGCAGCCTGCCCCTTGGTGGGGCAGTACCCCCGGAGGCGAGGAAGGTCTGGGAAAGGCTGGCCAGGGGCAGGGGACCTGCTGGGTCCTGCCCTTGGCCTGTGGGGCCTCTGAGCACAACCGGCCCTCTCCCACTGGAAGACGTCCCCGGCTGCCTCCAAAGGCCGGTTTGCAAGCACTCCCGCCCACTGTTCCAACCAAGGGCGCACAACGCTCCCAAGCCCGGGAGAAAATCGCCTCGGGGTGGTGCTCTCTCCGGGCCCTTTCCCCTGAGCCTGGGGGCCAGGCAGGGTGTCCACACTCCCAGGCCAAGGCAGAACGACATGCACACGTCTGTTCCTGCCCCATGCACCGGCAGAGAGCTCGGGGGAGCCAAAGTCTGTCAGGCAGCTGCTGGGCTGGCCGCCTGTGTGGGAAGGGGCAGAGCCGACCTAGGGGCAAGTTGGGCCTCTTGCTCTCCCTGCTGCCCTGAGGCTGCTGGGTCAAAGAGGTCTTGGGCATCCAGCCCTTTGCTGGTCCCTTCCCTCTGACGAGGCCCTCTGAGCTCCAGCACCTTGCAGTGTGGAGACAGCCCCTGCCAGCAACCTCCTCTCCAAAGAGGCCTCAACCGAGGCCTACGCCCAGGGGAAAAGCACCAGCGGGGATGATCCTGGGGAGGCGCACGGACATGTCTGGACCCAGTCCCCGCAGCCTGCCCCTTGGTGGGGCAGTACCCCCGGAGGCCAGGAAGGTCTGGGCAAGGCTGGCCAGGGGCAGGGGCCCTGCTGGGTCCTGCCCCTGGCCTGTGAGGCCTCTGAGCACAACCGGCCCTCTCCCACTGGAAGACCTCCCCAGCTGCCTCCAAAGTCCTGTTTGCAAACACTCCCGCCCGCTGTTCACGCCAGGCTCGCACAATGCTCCCAAGCCCGGGAGAAAAGCGCTTCGGGGTGGTGCTCTCTCCGGGCCCTTGCCCCTGAGCCTGGGGGCCAGGCAGTGGGTCCACACTCCCAGACCAAGGCAGAACCACATGCACACGTCTGTTCCTGACCCCTGCACCGGCAGAGAGCTCTGGGGAGCCAGAGTCTGTCAGGCAGCTGCTGGGTTGGCCGCCTGTGTGGGAAGGGGCAGAGCCGACCTAGGGGCAAGTTGGGCCTCTTCCTCTCCCTGCTGCCATGAGGCTGCTGGGCCAAAGAGGTCTTGGGCATCCAGCCCCTTGCTGGTCCCTTCCCTCTGACGAGGCCCTCTGAGCTCCAGCACCTTGCAGTGTGGAGACAGCCCCTGCCAGCAACCTCCTCTCCAATGAGGCCTCAACCGAGGCCTAGGCCTAGGGGAAAGACACCAGCGGGGATGAGCCTGGGGAGGCGCCCGGGCATGTCTGGACCCAGTCCCCGCAGCCTGCCCCTTGGTGGGGCAGGACCCCCGGAGGCCAGGAAGGTCTGTGCAAGGCTGCCAGGGGCAGGGACAGTGCTGTGTCCTGCCCCTGGCCTGTTGGACGTCTGAGCACAACCGGCACTCTCGCGCTGGAAGACCTCCCCGTCTGCCTCCAAAGGCCGGTTTGCAAGCACTCCCGCCCGCTGTTCCCGCCAGGCACGCACAATGCTCCCAAGCCCGGGAGAAAAGCGCTTCGGGGTGGTGCTCTCTCCGGGCCCTTGCCCCTAAGCCTGCGGGCCAGGCAGGGGGAACACACTCCCAGGCCAAGACAGAACGACATGAACACGTCTGTTCCTGCCCCCTACACCGGCAGAGAGCTCGGGGGAGCCAGAGTCTCTCAGGCAGGTGCTGGGCTGGCCGCCTGTGTGGGAAGGGGCAGAGCCGACCTAGGGGCAAGTTGGGCCTCTTGCTCTCCCTGCTGCCCTGAGGCTGCTGGGCCAAAGACGTCTTGGGCATCCAGCCCTTTGCTGGTCCCTTCCCTCTGACGAGGCCCTCTGAGCTCCAGCACCTTGCAGTGTGGAGACAGCACCTGCCAGCAATCTCCTCTCCAAGGAGGCCTCAACCGAGGCCTAGGCCCAGGGGAAAAGCACCAGCGGGGTTGAGCCTGGGGAGGCGCCCGGGCATGTCTGGACCCAGTCCTCGCAGCCTCCCCCTTGGTGGGGCAGTACCCCCGGAGGCCAGGAAGGTCTGGGCAAGTCTGGCCAGGGGCAGGGGCCCTGCTGGGTCCTGCCCCTGGCCTGTGGGGCCTCTGAGCACAACCGGCCCTCTCCCACTGGAAGACCTCCCCGGCTGCCTCCAAAGTCCTGTTTGCCAACACTCCCACCCGCTGTTCACGCCAGACTTGCACAATGCTCCCAAGCCCGGGAGAAAAGCGCTTCGGGGTGGTGCTCTCTCCGGGCCCTTGCCCCTGAGCCTGGGGGCAAGGCATGGGGAACACACTCCCAGGCCAAGGCAGAACCACATGCCCACGTCTGTTCCTGTCCCCTGCACCGGCAGAGAGCTTGGGGGAGCCAGAGTCTGTCAGGCAGCTGCTGGGTTGGCCGCCTGTGTGGGAAGGGGCAGAGCCGCCCTAGGGGCAAGTTGGGCCTCTTGCTCTCCCTGTTGCCCTGAGGCTGCTGGGCCAAAGACGTCTTGGGCATCCAGCCCCTTACTGGTCCCTTCCCTCTGACGAGGCCCTCTGACCTCCAGCACCTTGCAGTGTGGAGACAGCCCCTGCCAGCAACCTCCTTTCCAAGGAGGCCTCAACCAAGGCCTAGGCCCAGGGGAAAGACACCAGCGGGGATGAGCCAGGGGAGGCGCCCGAGCATGTCTGGACCCAGTCCCCGCAGCCTGCCCCTTGGTGGGGCAGTACCCCCGGAGGCCAGGAAGGTCTGGGTAAGGCTGGCCAGGAGCAGGGGTCCTGCTGGGTCCTGCCCCTGGCCTGTGGGGCCTCTGAGCACAACCGGCCCTCTCCCACTGGAAGACCTCCCCGGCTGCCTCCAAAGGCCGGTTTGCAAGCGCTCCCGGCCACTGTTACCAGCAGGCGGGCACAATGCGCCTAAGCCCGGAAGAAAAGCGGTTCAGGGTGGTGCTCTCTCTGGGCCCTTGCCCCTGAGCCTGGGGGAAAGGCAGGGTGTCCACACTAACAGGCCAAGGCAGAACCACATGCACACGTCTGACCTGCCCCCTGCACCGGCAGAGAGCTCGGGTGAGCCAGAGTCTGTCAGGCAGCTGCTGGGCTGGCCGCCTGTGTGGGAAGTGGCAGAGCCGACCTAGGGGCAAGTTGGGCCTCTTGCTCTCCCTGCTGCCCTGAGGCTGCTGGGCCATAGAGGTCTTGGGCATCCAGCCCCTTGCTGGTCCCTTCCCTCTGACGAGGCCCTCTGAGCTCCAGCACCTTGCAGTGTGGAGACAGCCCCTGCCAGCAACCTCCTCTCCAAGGAGGCCTCAACCGAGGCCTAGGCCCAGGGGAAAGGCACCAGCGGGGATGAGCCTGGGGAGGCGCCCGGGCATGTCTGGACCCAGACCCCGCAGCCTGCCCCTTGGTGGGGCAGTACCCCCGGAGGCCAGGAAGGTCTGGGCAAGGCTGTCCAGGGGCAGGGGCCCTGCTGGGTCCTGCCCCTGGCCTGTGGGGCCTCTGAGCACAACCGGCCCTCTCCCACTGGAAGAACTCCCCGGCTCCCTCCAAAGGCCAGTTTGCCAACACTCCCGCCCGCTGTTCCCGCCAGGCACGCACAATGCTCCCAAGCCCGGGAGAAAAGCGCTTCGGGGTGGTGCTCTCCTCGGGCCCTTGCCCCTGTGCCTGGGGGCCAGGCAGTTGGTCCACACTCCCAGACCAAGGCAGAACCACATGCACACGTCTGTTCCTGACCCCTGCACCGGCAGAGAGTTCGGGGGAGCCAGAGTCTGTCAGGCAGCTGCTGGGCTGGCCGCCTGTGTGGGAAGGGGCAGAGCCGACCTAGGGGCAAGTTGGGCCTCTTCCTCTCCCTGCTGCCCTGAGGCTGCTGGGCCAAAGAGGTCTTGGGCATCCAGCCCCTTGCTGGTCCCTTCCCTCTGACGAGGCCCTCTGAGCTCCAGCACCTTGCAGTGTGGAGACAGCCCCTGCCAGCAACATCCTCTCCAAGGAGGCCTCAACCGAGGCCTAGGCCCAGGGGAAAGGCACCAGCGGGGATGAGCCTGGGGAGGCGCCCGGGCATGTCTGGACCCAGTCCCCGCAGCCTGCCCCTTGGTGGGGCAGTACCCCCGGAGGCCAGGAGGATCTGGGCAAGGCTGGCCAGGGGCAGGGGCCCTGCTGGGTCCTCCCCATGGCCTGTGGGGCCTCTGAGCACAACCGGCCCTCTCCCACTGGAAGACCTCCCCGGCTGCCTCCAAAGGCCGGTTTGCAAGCACTCCCGCCCACTGTTCCCGCCAGGCGCGCACAATGCTCCCAAGCCCGGGAGAAAAGCGCTTCGGGGTGGTGCTCTCTCCGGGCCCTTGCCCCTGAGCCTGTGGGCAAGGCAGGGGGAACACACTCCCAGACCAAGGCAGAAACACATGCACACGTCTGTTCCTGTCCCCTGCACCGGCAGAGAGCTCGGGGGAGCCAGAGTCTCTCAGGCAGGTGCTGGGCTGGCCGACTGTGTGGGAAGGGGCAGAGCCGACCTAGGGGCAAGTTGGGCCTCTTGCTCTCCCTGCTGCCCTGAGGCTGCTGGGCCAAAGAGGTCTTGAGCATCCAGCCCCTTGCTGGTCCCTTCCCTCTGACGAGGCCCTCTGAGCTCCAGCACCTTGCAGTGTGGAGACAGACCCTGCCAGCAACCTCCTCTCCAAGGAGGCCTCAACCGAGGCCTAGGCCCAGGGGAAAGGCGCCAGCGGGGATGAGCCAGTGGAGGGGCCCGGGCATGTCTGGACCCAGTCCCCGCAGCCTGCCCCTTGGTGGGGCAGTACCCCCGGAGGCCAGGAAGGTCTGGGCAAGGCTGGCCAGGGGCAGGGTCCCTGCTGGGTCCTGCCCCTGGCCTGTGGGGCCTCTGAGCACAACCGGCCCTCTCCCACTGGAAGACCTCCCCGGCTGCCTTCAAAGGCGGGTTTCCCAACACTCCCGCCCGCTGTTCCCGCCAGGCACGCACAACGCTCCCAAGGCCAGGAGAAAAGCGCTTCGGGGTGTTGCTCTCTCCGGGCCCTTGCCCCTGAGCCTGGGGTCCAGGCAGTGGGTCCACACTCCCAGACCAAGGCAGAACCACATGCACACGTCTGTTCCTGACCCCTGAACCGGCAGAGAGCTCGGGGGAGCCAGAGTCTATCAGGCAGCTGCTGGGTTGGCTGCCTGTGTGGGAAGGGGCAGAGCCGACCTAGGGGCAAGTTGGGCCTCTTGCTCTCCCTGCTGCCCTGAGGCTGCTGGGCCAAAGAGGTCTTGGGCATCCAGCCCCTTGCTGGTCCCTTCCCGCTGACGAGGCCCTCTGAGCTCCAGCACCTTGCAGTGTGGAGACAGCCCCTGCCAGCAACCTCCTCTCCAAGGAGTCCTCAACCGAGGCCTAGGCCCAGGGGAATGGCACCAGCGGGGATGAGCCTGGGGAGGCGCCCGGGCATGTCTGGACCCAGTCCCCGCAGCCTGCCCCTTGGTGGGGCAGTACCCCCGGAGGCCAGGAAGGTCTGGGCAAGGTTGCCAGGGGCAGGGACACTGCTGGGTCCTGCCCCTGGCCTGTGGGGCGTCTGAGCACAACCGGCACTCTCCCGCTGGAAGACCTCCCCGTCTGCCTCGAAAGGCCGGTTTGCAAGCACTCCCGCCCGCTGTTCCCGCAAGGCACGCAAAATGCTCCCAAGCCCGGGAGAAAAGCGCTTCGGGGTGGTGCTCTCACCGGGCCCTTGCCCCTGAGCCTGGGGGCCAGGCAGGGGGAACACACTCCCAGGCCAAGGCAGAACGACATGCACACGTCTGTTCCTGCCCCCTACACCGGCAGAGAGCTCGGGGGAGCCAGAGACTGCCAGGCTGCTGCTGGGCTGGCCGCCTGTGTGGGACGGGGCAGAGCCGACCTAGGGGTAAGTTGGGCCTCTTGCTCTCCCTGCTGCCCTGAGGCTGCTAGGTCAAAGAGGTCTTGGGCATCCAGCCCTTTGCTGGCCCCTTCCCTCTGACGAGGCCCTCTGATCTCCAGCACCTTGCAGTGTGGAGACAGCCCCTGCCAGCAACCTTCTCTCCAAGGAGGCCTCAACCGAGGCCTAGGCCCAGGGGAAAGGCACCAGCGGGGATGAGCCTGGGGAGGCGCCCGGGGATGTCTGGACCCAGTCCCCGCAGCCTGCCCCTTGGTGGGGCAGTACCCCCGGAGGCCAGGAAGGTCTGGGCAAGGCTGGCCAGAGTCAGGGGCCCTGCTGGGTCCTGCCCCTGGCCTGTGGGGCCTCTGAGCACAACCGGCCCTCTCCCACTGGAAGACCTCCCCGGCTGCCTCCAAAGTCCTGTTTGCTAACACTCCCACCCGCTGTTCACGCCAGGCTCGCACAATGCTCCCAAGCCCGGGAGAAAAGCGCATTGGGGTGGTTCTCTCTCCGGGCCCTTGCCCCTGAGCCTGGGGGCAAGGCACGGGGAACACACTCCCTGGCAAAGGCAGAACCACATGCCCACGTCTGTTCCTGTCCCCTGCACCGGCAGAGAGCTTGGGGGAGCCAGAGTCTGGCAGGCAGCTGCTGGGTTGGCCGCCTGTGTGGGAAGGGGCAGAGCCGACCTAGGGGCAAGTTGGGCCTCTTGCTCTCCCTGCTGCCCTGAGGCTGCTGGGCCAAAGACGTCTTGGGCATCCAGCCCTTTGCTGGTCCCTTCCCTCTGACGAGGCCCTCTGAGCTCCAGCACCTTGCAGTGTGGAGACAGCCACTGCCAGCAACCTCCTCTCCAAGGAGGCCTCAACCGAGGCCTAGGCCCAGGGGAAAGGCACCAGCGGGGATGAGCCAGGGGAGGCGCCCGAGCATGTCTGGACCCAGTCCCCGCAGCCTGCCCCTTGGTGGGGCAGTACCCCCGGAGGCCAGGAAGGTCTGGGCAAGGCTGGCCAGGGGCAGGGGCCCTGCTGCGTCCTGCCCCTGGCCTGTGGGGCCTCTGAGCACAACCGGCCCTCTCCCACTGGAAGACCTCCCCGGCTGCCTCCAAAGGCCGGTTTGCAAGCGCTCCCGCCCACTGTTCCCAGCAGGCGTGCACAATGCTCCCAAGCCCGGGAGAAAAGCGCTTCAGGGTGGTGCTCTCTCCGGGCCCTTGCCCCTGAGCCTGGGGGCAAGGCACGGTGTCCACACTCCCAGGCCAAGTCAGAACCACATGCACACGTCTGTTCCTGCCCCCTGCACCGGCAGAGAGCTCGGGGGAGCCAGAGTCTGTCAGGCAGCTGCTGGGCTGGCCGCCTGTGTGGGAAGTGGCAGAGCCGACCTAGGGGCAAGTTGGGCCTCTTGCCCTCCCTGCTGCCCTGAGGCTGCTTGGCCAAAGAGGTCTTGGGCATCCAATCCCTTGCTGGTCCCTTCCCTCTGACGAGGCCCTCTGAGCTCCAGCACCTTGCAGTGTGGAGACAGCCCCTGCCAGCAACCTCCTCTCCAAGGAGGCCTAAACCGAGGCCTAGGCACAGGGGAAAGGCACCAGCGGGGATGAGCCTGGGGAGGCGCCCGGGCATGTATTGACCCAGTCCCCGCAGCCTGCCCCTTGGTGGGGCAGTACCCCCGGAGGCGAGGAAGGTCTGGGAAAGGCTGGCCAGGGGCAGGGGACCTGCTGGGTCCTGCCCTTGGCCTGTGGGGCCTCTGAGCACAACCGGCCCTCTCCCACTGGAAGACGTCCCCGGCTGCCTCCAAAGGCCGGTTTGCAAGCACTCCCGCCCACTGTTCCAACCAAGGGCGCACAACGCTCCCAAGCCCGGGAGAAAATCGCCTCGGGGTGGTGCTCTCTCCGGGCCCTTTCCCCTGAGCCTGGGGGCCAGGCAGGGTGTCCACACTCCCAGGCCAAGGCAGAACGACATGCACACGTCTGTTCCTGCCCCATGCACCGGCAGAGAGCTCGGGGGAGCCAAAGTCTGTCAGGCAGCTGCTGGGCTGGCCGCCTGTGTGGGAAGGGGCAGAGCCGACCTAGGGGCAAGTTGGGCCTCTTGCTCTCCCTGCTGCCCTGAGGCTGCTGGGTCAAAGAGGTCTTGGGCATCCAGCCCTTTGCTGGTCCCTTCCCTCTGACGAGGCCCTCTGAGCTCCAGCACCTTGCAGTGTGGAGACAGCCCCTGCCAGCAACCTCCTCTCCAAAGAGGCCTCAACCGAGGCCTACGCCCAGGGGAAAAGCACCAGCGGGGATGATCCTGGGGAGGCGCACGGACATGTCTGGACCCAGTCCCCGCAGCCTGCCCCTTGGTGGGGCAGTACCCCCGGAGGCCAGGAAGGTCTGGGCAAGGCTGGCCAGGGGCAGGGGCCCTGCTGGGTCCTGCCCCTGGCCTGTGAGGCCTCTGAGCACAACCGGCCCTCTCCCACTGGAAGACCTCCCCAGCTGCCTCCAAAGTCCTGTTTGCAAACACTCCCGCCCGCTGTTCACGCCAGGCTCGCACAATGCTCCCAAGCCCGGGAGAAAAGCGCTTCGGGGTGGTGCTCTCTCCGGGCCCTTGCCCCTGAGCCTGGGGGCCAGGCAGTGGGTCCACACTCCCAGACCAAGGCAGAACCACATGCACACGTCTGTTCCTGACCCCTGCACCGGCAGAGAGCTCTGGGGAGCCAGAGTCTGTCAGGCAGCTGCTGGGCTGGCCGCCTGTGTGGGAAGGGTTAGAGCCGACCTAGGGGCAAGTTGGGCCTCTTCCTCTCCCTGCTGCCCTGAGGCTGCTGGGCCAAAGAGGTCTTGGGCATCCAGCCCCTTGCTGGTCCCTTCCCTCTGACGAGGCCCTCTGAGCTCCAGCACCTTGCAGTGTGGAGACAGCCCCTGCCAGCAACCTCCTCTCCAATGAGGCCTCAACCGAGGCCTAGGCCTAGGGGAAAGACACCAGCGGGGATGAGCCTGGGGAGGCGCCCGGGCATGTCTGGACCCAGTCCCCGCAGCCTGCCCCTTGGTGGGGCAGTACCCCCGGAGGCCATGAAGGTCTGTGCAAGGCTGCCAGGGGCAGGGACAGTGCTGGGTCCTGCCCCTGGCCTGTTGGACGTCTGAGCACAACTGGCACTCTCGCGCTGGAAGACCTCCCCGTTTGCCTCCAAAGGCCGGTTTGCAAGCACTCCCGCCCGCTGTTCCCGCCAGGCACGCACAATGCTCCCAAGCCCGGGAGAAAAGCGCTTCGGGGTGGTGCTCTCTCCGGGCCCTTGCCCCTAAGCCTGCGGGCCAGGCAGGGGGAACACACTCCCAGGCCAAGACAGAACGACATGAACACGTCTGTTCCTGCCCCCTACACCGGCAGAGAGCTCGGGGGAGCCAGAGTCTCTCAGGCAGGTGCTGGGCTGGCCGCCTGTGTGGGAAGGGGCAGAGCCGACCTAGGGGCAAGTTGGGCCTCTTGCTCTCCCTGCTGCCCTGAGGCTGCTGGGCCAAAGACGTCTTGGGCATCCAGCCCTTTGCTGGTCCCTTCCCTCGGACGAGGCCCTCTGAGCTCCAGCACCTTGCAGTGTGGAGACAGCACCTGCCAGCAATCTCCTCTCCAAGGAGGCCTCAACCGAGGCCTAGGCCCAGGGGAAAAGCACCAGCGGGGATGAGCCTGGGGAGGCGCCCGGGCATGTCTGGACCCAGTCCCCGCAGCCTGCCCCTTGGTGGGGCAGTACCCCTGGAGGCCAGGAAGGTCTGGGCAAGTCTGACCAGGGGCAGGGGACCTGCTGGGTCCTGCCCCTGGCCTGTGGGGCCTCTGAGCACAACCGGCCCTCTCCCACTGGAAGACCTCCCCGGCTGCCTCCAAAGGCCGTTTTGCACGCACTCCCGCCCACTGTTCCCACCAAGTGCGCACAATGTTCCCAAGCCCGGGAGAAAAGCGCTTCGGGGTGGTGCTCTTTCCGGGTCCTTGCCCCTGAGCCTGGGGGCCAGGCAGGGGGAACACACTCCCAGGCCAAGGCAGAACCACATGCACACGTCTGTTCCTGACCCCTGCACCGGCAGAGAGCTCGGGGGAGCCAGAGTCTGTCAGGCAGCTGCTGGGCTGGCCGCCTGTGTGGGAAGGGGCAGAGCCGACCTAGGGGCAAGTTGGGCCTCTTGCTCTCCCTGCTGCCCTGAGGCTGCTGGGCCAAAGAGGTCTTGGATATCCAGCCCTTTGCTTGTCCCTTCCCTCTGACGAGGCCCTCTGAGCTCCAGCACCTTGCAGTGTGGAGACAGCCCCTGCCAGCAACCTCCTCTCCAAGGAGGCCTCAACCGAGACCTAGGACCAGGGGAAAGGCACCAGCGGGGATGAGCCTGGGGAGGCGCCCGGGCATGTCTGGACCCAGGCCCCGCAGCCTGCCCCTTGGTGGGGCAGTACCCCCGGAGGCCAGGAAGGTCTGGGAAAGGCTGGCCAGGGGCAGGGGACCTACTGGGTCCTGCCCCTGGCCTGTGGGGCCTCTGAGCACAACCGGCCCTCTCCCACTGGAAGACCTCCCCGGCTGCCTCCAAAGTCCTGTTTGCCAACACTCCCACCCGCTGTTCACGCCAGACTTGCACAATGCTCCCAAGCCCGGGAGAAAAGCGCTTCGGGGTGGTGCTCTCTCCGGGCCCTTGCCCCTGAGCCTGGGGGCAAGGCACGGTGTCCACACTCCCAGGCCAAGTCAGAACCACATGCACACGTCTGTTCCTGCCCCCTGCACCGGCAGAGAGCTCGGGGGAGCCAGAGTCTGTCAGGCAGCTGCTGGGCTGGCCGCCTGTGTGGGAAGTGGCAGAGCCGACCTAGGGGCAAGTTGGGCCTCTTGCCCTCCCTGCTGCCCTGAGGCTGCTTGGCCAAAGAGGTCTTGGGCATCCAACCCCTTGCTGGTCCCTTCCCTCTGACGAGGCCCTCTGAGCTCCAGCACCTTGCAGTGTGGAGACAGCCCCTGCCAGCAACCTCCTCTCCAAGGAGGCCTAAACCGAGGCCTAGGCACAGGGGAAAGGCACCAGCGGGGATGAGCCTGGGGAGGCGCCCGGGCATGTCTGGACCCAGTCCCCGCAGCCTTCCCCTTGGTGGGGCAGTACCCCCGGAGGCCAGGAAGGTCTGGGCAAGGCTGGCCAGGGGCAGGGGCCCTGCTGGGTCCTGCCCCTGGCCTGTGAGGCCTCTGAGCCCAACCGGCCCTCTCCCACTGGAAGACCTCCCCAGCTGCCTCCAAAGTCCTGTTTGCAAACACTCCCGCCCGCTGTTCACGCCAGGCTCGCACAATGCTCCCAAGCCCGGGAGAAAAGCGCTTCGGGGTGGTGCTCTCTCCGGGCCCTTGCCCCTGAGCCTGGGGGCCAGGCAGTGGGTCCACACTCCCAGACCAAGGCAGAACCACATGCACACGTCTGTTCCTGACCCCTGCACCGGCAGAGAGCTCTGGGGAGCCAGAGTCTGTCAGGCAGCTGCTGGGCTGGCCGCCTGTGTGGGAAGGGTTAGAGCCGACCTAGGGGCAAGTTGGGCCTCTTCCTCTCCCTGCTGCCCTGAGGCTGCTGGGCCAAAGAGGTCTTGGGCATCCAGCCCCTTGCTGGTCCCTTCCCTCTGACGAGGCCCTCTGAGCTCCAGCACCTTGCAGTGTGGAGACAGCCCCTGCCAGCAACCTCCTCTCCAATGAGGCCTCAACCGAGGCCTAGGCCTAGGGGAAAGACACCAGCGGGGATGAGCCTGGGGAGGCGCCCGGGCATGTCTGGACCCAGTCCCCGCAGCCTGCCCCTTGGTGGGGCAGTACCCCCGGAGGCCATGAAGGTCTGTGCAAGGCTGCCAGGGGCAGGGACAGTGCTGGGTCCTGCCCCTGGCCTGTTGGACGTCTGAGCACAACTGGCACTCTCGCGCTGGAAGACCTCCCCGTTTGCCTCCAAAGGCCGGTTTGCAAGCACTCCCGCCCGCTGTTCCCGCCAGGCACGCACAATGCTCCCAAGCCCGGGAGAAAAGCGCTTCGGGGTGGTGCTCTCTCCGGGCCCTTGCCCCTAAGCCTGCGGGCCAGGCAGGGGGAACACACTCCCAGGCCAAGACAGAACGACATGAACACGTCTGTTCCTGCCCCCTACACCGGCAGAGAGCTCGGGGGAGCCAGAGTCTCTCAGGCAGGTGCTGGGCTGGCCGCCTGTGTGGGAAGGGGCAGAGCCGACCTAGGGGCAAGTTGGGCCTCTTGCTCTCCCTGCTGCCCTGAGGCTGCTGGGCCAAAGACGTCTTGGGCATCCAGCCCTTTGCTGGTCCCTTCCCTCGGACGAGGCCCTCTGAGCTCCAGCACCTTGCAGTGTGGAGACAGCACCTGCCAGCAATCTCCTCTCCAAGGAGGCCTCAACCGAGGCCTAGGCCCAGGGGAAAAGCACCAGCGGGGATGAGCCTGGGGAGGCGCCCGGGCATGTCTGGACCCAGTCCCCGCAGCCTGCCCCTTGGTGGGGCAGTACCCCTGGAGGCCAGGAAGGTCTGGGCAAGTCTGACCAGGGGCAGGGGACCTGCTGGGTCCTGCCCCTGGCCTGTGGGGCCTCTGAGCACAACCGGCCCTCTCCCACTGGAAGACCTCCCCGGCTGCCTCCAAAGGCCGTTTTGCACGCACTCCCGCCCACTGTTCCCACCAAGTGCGCACAATGCTCCCAAGCCCGGGAGAAAAGCGCTTCGGGGTGGTGCTCTTTCCGGGTCCTTGCCCCTGAGCCTGGGGGCCAGGCAGGGGGAACACACTCCCAGGCCAAGGCAGAACCACATGCACACGTCTGTTCCTGACCCCTGCACCGGCAGAGAGCTCGGGGGAGCCAGAGTCTGTCAGGCAGCTGCTGGGCTGGCCGCCTGTGTGGGAAGGGGCAGAGCCGACCTAGGGGCAAGTTGGGCCTCTTGCTCTCCCTGCTGCCCTGAGGCTGCTGGGCCAAAGAGGTCTTGGATATCCAGCCCTTTGCTTGTCCCTTCCCTCTGACGAGGCCCTCTGAGCTCCAGCACCTTGCAGTGTGGAGACAGCCCCTGCCAGCAACCTCCTCTCCAAGGAGGCCTCAACCGAGACCTAGGACCAGGGGAAAGGCACCAGCGGGGATGAGCCTGGGGAGGCGCCCGGGCATGTCTGGACCCAGGGCCCGCAGCCTGCCCCTTGGTGGGGCAGTACCCCCGGAGGCCAGGAAGGTCTGGGAAAGGCTGGCCAGGGGCAGGGGACCTACTGGGTCCTGCCCCTGGCCTGTGGGGCCTCTGAGCACAACTGGCCCTCTCCCACTGGAAGACCTCCCCGGCTGCCTCCAAAGTCCTGTTTGCCAACACTCCCACCCGCTGTTCACGCCAGACTTGCACAATGCTCCCAAGCCCGGGAGAAAAGCGCTTCGGGGTGGTGCTCTCTCCGGGCCCTTGCCCCTGAGCCTGGGGGCAAGGCACGGTGTCCACACTCCCAGGCCAAGTCAGAACCACATGCACACGTCTGTTCCTGCCCCCTGCACCGGCAGAGAGCTAGGGGGAGCCAGAGTCTGTCAGGCAGCTGCTGGGCTGGCCGCCTGTGTGGGAAGTGGCAGAGCCGACCTAGGGGCAAGTTGGGCCTCTTGCCCTCCCTGCTGCCCTGAGGCTGCTTGGCCAAAGAGGTCTTGGGCATCCAACCCCTTGCTGGTCCCTTCCCTCTGACGAGGCCCTCTGAGCTCCAGCACCTTGCAGTGTGGAGACAGCCCCTGCCAGCAACCTCCTCTCCAAGGAGGCCTAAACCGAGGCCTAGGCACAGGGGAAAGGCACCAGCGGGGATGAGCCTGGGGAGGCGCCCGGGCATGTCTGGACCCAGTCCCCGCAGCCTTCCCCTTGGTGGGGCAGTACCCCCGGAGGCCAGGAAGGTCTGGGCAAGGCTGGCCAGGGGCAGGGGCCCTGCTGGGTCCTGCCCCTGGCCTGTGAGGCCTCTGAGCCCAACCGGCCCTCTCCTACTGGAAGACCTCCCCAGCTGCCTCCAAAGTCCTGTTTGCAAACACTCCTGCCCGCTGTTCACGCCAGGCTCGCACAATACTCCCAAGCCCGGGAGAAAAGCGCTTCGGGGTGGTGCTCTCTCCGGGCCCTTGCCCCTGAGCCTGGGGGCCAGGCAGTGGGTCCACACTCCCAGACCAAGGCAGAACCACATGCACACGTCTGTTCCTGACCCCTGCACCGGCAGAGAGCTCTGGGGAGCCAGAGTCTGTCAGGCAGCTGCTGGGCTGGCCGCCTGTGTGGGAAGGGTTAGAGCCGACCTAGGGGCAAGTTGGGCCTCTTCCTCTCCCTGCTGCCCTGAGGCTGCTGGGCCAAAGAGGTCTTGGGCATCCAGCCCCTTGCTGGTCCCTTCCCTCTGACGAGGCCCTCTGAGCTCCAGCACCTTGCAGTGTGGAGACAGCCCCTGCCAGCAACCTCCTCTCCAATGAGGCCTCAACCGAGGCCTAGGCCTAGGGGAAAGACACCAGCGGGGATGAGCCTGGGGAGGCGCCCGGGCATGTCTGGACCCAGTCCCCGCAGCCTGCCCCTTGGTGAGGCAGTACCCCCGGAGGCCATGAAGGTCTGTGCAAGGCTGCCAGGGGCAGGGACAGTGCTGGGTCCTGCCCCTGGCCTGTTGGACGTCTGAGCACAACCGGCACTCTCGCGCTGGAAGACCTCCCCGTCTGCCTCCAAAGGCCGGTTTGCAAGCACTCCCGCCCGCTGTTCCCGCCAGGCACGCACAATGCTCCCAAGCCCGGGAGAAAAGCGCTTCGGGGTGGTGCTCTCTCCGGGCCCTTGCCCCTAAGCCTGCGGGCCAGGCAGGGGGAACACACTCCCAGGCCAAGACAGAACGACATGAACACGTCTGTTCCTGCCCCCTACACCGGCAGAGAGCTCGGGGGAGCCAGAGTCTCTCAGGCAGGTGCTGGGCTGGCCGCCTGTGTGGGAAGGGGCAGAGCCGACCTAGGGGCAAGTTGGGCCTCTTGCTCTCCCTGCTGCCCTGAGGCTGCTGGGCCAAAGACGTCTTGGGCATCCAGCCCTTTGCTGGTCCCTTCCCTCGGACGAGGCCCTCTGAGCTCCAGCACCTTGCAGTGTGGAGACAGCACCTGCCAGCAATCTCCTCTCCAAGGAGGCCTCAACCGAGGCCTAGGCCCAGGGGAAAAGCACCAGCGGGGATGAGCCTGGGGAGGCGCCCGGGCATGTCTGGACCCAGTCCCCGCAGCCTGCCCCTTGGTGGGGCAGTACCCCTGGAGGCCAGGAAGGTCTGGGCAAGTCTGACCAGGGGCAGGGGACCTGCTGGGTCCTGCCCCTGGCCTGTGGGGCCTCTGAGCACAACCGGCCCTCTCCCACTGGAAGACCTCCCCGGCTGCCTCCAAAGGCCGTTTTGCACGCACTCCCGCCCACTGTTCCCACCAAGTGCGCACAATGCTCCCAAGCCCGGGAGAAAAGCGCTTCGGGGTGGTGCTCTTTCCGGGTCCTTGCCCCTGAGCCTGGGGGCCAGGCAAGGGGAACACACTCCCAGGCCAAGGCAGAACCACATGCACACGTCTGTTCCTGACCCCTGCACCGGCAGAGAGCTCGGGGGAGCCAGAGTCTGTCAGGCAGCTGCTGGGCTGGCCGCCTTTGTGGGAAGGGGCAGAGCCGACCTAGGGGCAAGTTGGGCCTCTTGCTCTCCCTGCTGCCCTGAGGCTGCTGGGCCAAAGAGGTCTTGGACATCCAGCCCTTTGCTTGTCCCTTCCCTCTGACGAGGCCCTCTGAGCTCCAGCACCTTGCAGTGTGGAGACAGCCCCTGCCAGCAACCTCCTCTCCAAGGAGGCCTCAACCGAGACCTAGGACCAGGGGAAAGGCACCAGCGGGGATGAGCCTGGGGAGGCGCCCGGGCATGTCTGGACCCAGGCCCCGCAGCCTCCCCCTTGGTGGGGCAGTACCCCCGGAGGCCAGGAAGGTCTGGGAAAGGCTGGCCAGGGGCAGGGGACCTACTGGGTCCTGCCCCTGGCCTGTGGGGCCTCTGAGCACAACCGACCCTCTCCCACTGGAAGACCTCCCCGGCTGCCTCCAAAGTCCTGTTTGCCAACACTCCCACCCGCTGTTCACGCCAGACTTGCACAATGCTCCCAAGCCCGGGAGAAAAGCGCTTCGGGGTGGTGCTCTCTCCGGGCCCTTGCCCCTGAGCCTGGGGGCAAGGCACGGTGTCCACACTCCCAGGCCAAGTCAGAACCACATGCACACGTCTGTTCCTGCCCCCTGCACCGGCAGAGAGCTCGGGGGAGCCAGAGTCTGTCAGGCAGCTGCTGGGCTGGCCGCCTGTGTGGGAAGTGGCAGAGCCGACCTAGGGGCAAGTTGGGGCTCTTGCCCTCCCTGCTGCCCTGAGGCTGCTTGGCCAAAGAGGTCTTGGGCATCCAACCCCTTGCTGGTCCCTTCCCTCTGACGAGGCCCTCTGAGCTCCAGCACCTTGCAGTGTGGAGACAGTCCCTGCCAGCAACCTCCTCTCCAAGGAGGCCTAAACCGAGGCCTAGGCACAGGGGAAAGGCACCAGCGGGGATGAGCCTGGGGAGGCGCCCGGGCATGTCTGGACCCAGTCCCCGCAGCCTGCCCCTTGGTGGGGCAGTACCCCCGGAGGCCAGGAAGGTCTGGGCAAGGCTGGCCAGGGGCAGGGGCCCTGCTGGGTCCTGCCCCTGGCCTGTGAGGCCTCTGAGCACAACCGGCCCTCTCCCACTGGAAGACCTCCCCAGCTGCCTCCAAAGTCCTGTTTGCAAACACTCCCGCCCGCTGTTCACGCCAGGCTCGCACAATGCTCCCAAGCCCGGGAGAAAAGCGCTTCGGGGTGGTGCTCTCTCCGGGCCCTTGCCCCTGAGCCTGGGGGCCAGGCAGTGGGTCCACACTCCCAGACCAAGGCAGAACCACATGCACACGTCTGTTCCTGACCCCTGCACCGGCAGAGAGCTCTGGGGAGCCAGAGTCTGTCAGGCAGGTGCTGGGCTGGCCGCCTGTGTGGGAAGGGTTAGAGCCGACCTAGGGGCAAGTTGGGCCTCTTCCTCTCTCTGCTGCCCTGAGGCTGCTGGGCCAAAGAGGTCTTGGGCATCCAGCCCCTTGCTGGTCCCTTCCCTCTGACGAGGCCCTCTGAGCTCCAGCACCTTGCAGTGTGGAGACAGCCCCTGCCAGCAACCTCCTCTCCAATGAGGCCTCAACCGAGGCCTAGGCCTAGGGGAAAGACACCAGCGGGGATGAGCCTGGGGAGGCGCCCGGGCATGTCTGGACCCAGTCCCCGCAGCCTGCCCCTTGGTGGGGCAGTACCCCCGGAGGCCATGAAGGTCTGTGCAAGGCTGCCAGGGGCAGGGACAGTGCTGGGTCCTGCCCCTGGCCTGTTGGACGTCTGAGCACAACCGGCACTCTCGCTCTGGAAGACCTCCCCGTCTGCCTCCAAAGGCCGGTTTGCAAGCACTCCCGCCCGCTGTTCCCGCCAGGCACGCACAATGCTCCCAAGCCCGGGAGAAAAGCGCTTCGGGGTGGTGCTCTCTCCGGGCCCTTGCCCCTAAGCCTGCGGGCCAGGCAGGGGGAACACACTCCCAGGCCAAGACAGAACGACATGAACACGTCTGTTCCTGCCCCCTACACCGGCAGAGAGCTCGGGGGAGCCAGAGTCTCTCAGGCAGGTGCTGGGCTGGCCGCCTGTGTGGGAAGGGGCAGAGCCGACCTAGGGGCAAGTTGGGCCTCTTGCTCTCCCTGCTGCCCTGAGGCTGCTGGGCCAAAGACGTCTTGGGCATCCAGCCCTTTGCTGGTCCCTTCCCTCGGACGAGGCCCTCTGAGCTCCAGCACCTTGCAGTGTGGAGACAGCACCTGCCAGCAATCTCCTCTCCAAGGAGGCCTCAACCGAGGCCTAGGCCCAGGGGAAAAGCACCAGCGGGGATGAGCCTGGGGAGGCGCCCGGGCATGTCTGGACCCAGTCCCCGCAGCCTGCCCCTTGGTGGGGCAGTACCCCTGGAGGCCAGGAAGGTCTGGGCAAGTCTGACCAGGGGCAGGGGACCTGCTGGGTCCTGCCCCTGGCCTGTGGGGCCTCTGAGCACAACCGGCCCTCTCCCACTGGAAGACCTCCCCGGCTGCCTCCAAAGGCCGTTTTGCACGCACTCCCGCCCACTGTTCCCACCAAGTGCGCACAATGCTCCCAAGCCCGGGAGAAAAGCGCTTCGGGGTGGTGCTCTTTCCGGGTCCTTGCCCCTGAGCCTGGGGGCCAGGCAGGGGGAACACACTCCCAGTCCAAGGCAGAACCACATGCACACGTCTGTTCCTGACCCCTGCACCGGCAGAGAGCTCGGGGGAGCCAGAGTCTGTCAGGCAGCTGCTGGGCTGGCCGCCTTTGTGGGAAGGGGCAGAGCCGACCTAGGGGCAAGTTGGGCCTCTTGCTCTCCCTGCTGCCCTGAGGCTGCTGGGCCAAAGAGGTCTTGGACATCCAGCCCTTTGCTTGTCCCTTCCCTCTGACGAGGCCCTCTGAGCTCCAGCACCTTGCAGTGTGGAGACAGCCCCTGCCAGCAACCTCCTCTCCAAGGAGGCCTCAACCGAGACCTAGGACCAGGGGAAAGGCACCAGCGGGGATGAGCCTGGGGAGGCGCCCGGGCATGTCTGGACCCAGGCCCCGCAGCCTGCCCCTTGGTGGGGCAGTACCCCCGGAGGCCAGGAAGGTCTGGGAAAGGCTGGCCAGGGGCAGGGGACCTACTGGGTCCTGCCCCTGGCCTGTGGGGCCTCTGAGCACAACCGGCCCTCTCCCACTGGAAGACCTCCCCGGCTGCCTCCAAAGTCCTGTTTGCCAACACTCCCACCCGCTGTTCACGCCAGACTTGCACAATGCTCCCAAGCCCGGGAGAAAAGCGCTTCGGGGTGGTGCTCTCTCCGGGCCCTTGCCCCTGAGCCTGGGGGCAAGGCACGGTGTCCACACTCCCAGGCCAAGTCAGAACCACATGCACACGTCTGTTCCTGCCCCCTGCACCGGCAGAGAGCTCGGGGGAGCCAGAGTCTGTCAGGCAGCTGCTGGGCTGGCCGCCTGTGTGGGAAGTGGCAGAGCCGACCTAGGGGCAAGTTGGGCCTCTTGCCCTCCCTGCTGCCCTGAGGCTGCTTGGCCAAAGAGGTCTTGGGCATCCAACCCCTTGCTGGTCCCTTCCCTCTGACGAGGCCCTCTGAGCTCCAGCACCTTGCAGTGTGGAGACAGCCCCTGCCAGCAACCTCCTCTCCAAGGAGGCCTAAACCGAGGCCTAGGCACAGGGGAAAGGCACCAGCGGGGATGAGCCTGGGGAGGCGCCCGGGCATGTATGGACCCAGTCCCCGCAGCCTGCCCCTTGGTGGGGCAGTACCCCCGGAGGCCAGGAAGGTCTGGGAAAGGCTGGCCAGGGGCAGGGGACCTGCTGGGTCCTGCCCCTGGCCTGTGGGGCCTCTGAGCACAACCGGCCCTCTCCCACTGGAAGACGTCCCCGGCTGCCTCCAAAGGCCGGTTTGCAAGCACTCCCGCCCAATGTTCCAACCAAGGGCGCACAACGCTCCCAAGCCCGGGAGAAAATCGCCTCGGGGTGGTGCTCTCTCCGGGCCCTTTCCCCTGAGCCTGGGGGCCAGGCAGGGTGTCCACACTCCCAGGCCAAGGCAGAACGACATGCACACGTCTGTTCCTGCCCCATGCACCGGCAGAGAGCTCGGGGGAGCCAAAGTCTGTCAGGCAGCTGCTGGGCTGGCCCCCTGTGTGGGAAGGGGCAGAGCCGACCTAGGGGCAAGTTGGGCCTCTTGCTCTCCCTGCTGCCCTGAGGCTGCTGGGTCAAAGAGGTCTTGGGCATCCAGCCCCTTGCTTGTCCCTTCCCTCTGACGAGGCCCTCTGAGCTCCAGCACCTTGCAGTTTGGAGACAGCCCCTGCCAGTAACCTCCTCTCCAAAGAGGCCTCAACCGAGGCCTACGCCCAGGGGAAAAGCACCAGCGGGGATGATCCTGGGGAGGCGCACGGACATGTCTGGACCCAGTCCCCGCAGCCTGCCCCTTGGTGGGGCAGTACCCCCGGAGGCCAGGAAGGTCTGGGCAAGGCTGGCCAGGGGCAGGGGCCCTGCTGGGTCCTGCCCCTGGCCTGTGAGGCCTCTGAGCACAACCGGCCCTCTCCCACTGGAAGACCTCCCCAGCTGCCTCCAAAGTCCTGTTTGCAAACACTCCCGCCCGCTGTTCACGCCAGGCTCGCACAATGCTCCCAAGCCCGGGAGAAAAGCGCTTCGGGGTGGTGCTCTCTCCGGGCCCTTGCCCCTGAGCCTGGGGGCCAGGCAGTGGGTCCACACTCCCAGACCAAGGCAGAACCACATGCACACGTCTGTTCCTGACCCCTGCACCGGCAGAGAGCTCTGGGGAGCCAGAGTCTGTCAGGCAGCTGCTGGGCTGGCCGCCTGTGTGGGAAGGGTTAGAGCCGACCTAGGGGCAAGTTGGGCCTCTTCCTCTCCCTGCTGCCCTGAGGCTGCTGGGCCAAAGAGGTCTTGGGCATCCAGCCCCTTGCTGGTCCCTTCCCTCTGACGAGGCCCTCTGAGCTCCAGCACCTTGCAGTGTGGAGACAGCCCCTGCCAGCAACCTCCTCTCCAATGAGGCCTCAACCGAGGCCTAGGCCTAGGGGAAAGACACCAGCGGGGATGAGCCTGGGGAGGCGCCCGGGCATGTCTGGACCCAGTCCCCGCAGCCTGCCCCTTGGTGGGGCAGTACCCCCGGAGGCCATGAAGGTCTGTGCAAGGCTGCCAGGGGCAGGGACAGTGCTGGGTCCTGCCCCTGGCTTGTTGGACGTCTGAGCACAACCGGCACTCTCGCGCTGGAAGACCTCCCCGTCTGCCTCCAAAGGCCGGTTTGCAAGCACTCCCGCCCGCTGTTCCCGCCAGGCACGCACAATGCTCCCAAGCCCGGGAGAAAAGCGCTTCGGGGTGGTGCTCTCTCCGGGCCCTTGCCCCTAAGCCTGCGGGCCAGGCAGGGGGAACACACTCCCAGGCCAAGACAGAACGACATGAACACGTCTGTTCCTGCCCCCTATACCGGCAGAGAGCTCGGGGGAGCCAGAGTCTCTCAGGCAGGTGCTGGGCTGGCCGCCTGTGTGGGAAGGGGCAGAGCCGACCTAGGGGCAAGTTGGGCCTCTTGTTCTCCCTGCTGCCCTGAGGCTGCTGGGCCAAAGACGTCTTGGGCATCCAGCCCTTTGCTGGTCCCTTCCCTCTGACGAGGCCCTCTGAGCTCCAGCACCTTGCAGTGTGGAGACAGCACCTGCCAGCAATCTCCTCTCCAAGGAGGCCTCAACCGAGGCCTAGGCCCAGGGGAAAAGCACCAGCGGGGATGAGCCTGGGGAGGCGCCCGGGCATGTCTGGACCCAGTCCCCGCAGCCTGCCCCTTGGTGGGGCAGTACCCCTGGAGGCCAGGAAGGTCTGGGCAAGTCTGACCAGGGGCAGGGGACCTGCTGGGTCCTGCCCCTGGCCTGTGGGGCCTCTGAGCACAACCGGCCCTCTCCCACTGGAAGACCTCCCCGGCTGCCTCCAAAGGCCGTTTTGCACGCACTCCCGCCCACTGTTCCCACCAAGTGCGCACAATGCTCCCAAGCCCGGGAGAAAAGCGCTTCGGGGTGGTGCTCTTTCCGGGTCCTTGCCCGTGAGCCTGGGGGCCAGGCAGGGGGAACACACTCCCAGGCCAAGGCAGAACCACATGCACACGTCTGTTCCTGACCCCTGCACCGGCAGAGAGCTCGGGGGAGCCAGAGTCTGTCAGGCAGCTGCTGGGCTGGCCGCCTTTGTGGGAAGGGGCAGAGCCGACCTAGGGGCAAGTTGGGCCTCTTGCTCTCCCTGCTGCCCTGAGGCTGCTGGGCCAAAGAGGTCTTGGACATCCAGCCCTTTGCTTGTCCCTTCCCTCTGACGAGGCCCTCTGAGCTCCAGCACCTTGCAGTGTGGAGACAGCCCCTGCCAGCAACCTCCTCTCCAAGGAGGCCTCAACCAAGACCTAGGACCAGGGGAAAGGCACCAGCGGGGATGAGCCTGGGGAGGCGCCCGGGCATGTCTGGACCCAGGCCCCGCAGCCTGCCCCTTGGTGGGGCAGTACCCCCGGAGGCCAGGAAGGTCTGGGAAAGGCTGGCCAGGGGCAGGGGACCTACTGGGTCCTGCCCCTGGCCTGTGGGGCCTCTGAGCACAACCGGCCCTCTCCCACTGGAAGACCTCCCCGGCTGCCTCCAAAGTCCTGTTTGCCAACACTCACACCCGCTGTTCACGCCAGACTTGCACAATGCTCCCAAGCCCGGGAGAAAAGCGCTTCGGGGTGGTGCTCTCTCCGGGCCCTTGCCCCTGAGCCTGGGGGCAAGGCATGGGGAACACACTCCCAGGCCAAGGCAGAACCACATGCCCACGTCTGTTCCTGTCCCCTGCACCGGCAGAGAGCTTGGGGGAGCCAGAGTCTGTCAGGCAGCTGCTGGGTTGGCCGCCTGTGTGGGAAGGGGCAGAGCCACCCTAGGGGCAAGTTGGGCCTCTTGCTCTCCCTGCTGCCCTGAGGCTGCTGGGCCAAAGACGTCTTGGGCATCCAGCCCCTTACTGGTCCCTTCCCTCTGACGAGGCCCTCTGAGCTCCAGCACCTTGCAGTGTGGAGACAGCCCCTGCCAGCAACCTCCTCTCCAAGGAGGCCTCAACCGAGGCCTAGGCCCAGGGGAAAGGCACCAGCGGGGATGAGCCAGGGGAGGCGCCCGAGCATGTATGGACCCAGTCCCCGCAGCCTGCCCCTTGGTGGGGCAGTACCCCCGGAGGCCAGGAAGGTCTGGGCAAGGCTGGCCAGGGGCAGGGGCCCTGCTGGGTCCTGCCCCTGGCCTGTGGGGCCTCTGAGCACAACCGGCCCTCTCCCACTGGAAGACCTCCCCGGCTCCCTCCAAAGGCCAGTTTGCCAACACTCCCGCCCGCTGTTCCCGCCAGGCACGCACAATGCTCCCAAGCCCGGGAGAAAAGCGCTTCGGGGTGGTGCTCTCCTCGGGCCCTTGCCCCTGAGCCTGGGGTCCAGGCAGTTGGTCCACACTCCCAGACCAAGGCAGAACCACATGCACACGTCTGTTCCTGACCCCTGCACCGGCAGAGAGTTCGGGGGAGCCAGAGTCTGTCAGGCAGCTGCTGGGCTGGCCGCCTGTGTGGGAAGGAGCAGAGCCGACCTAGGGGCAAGTTGGGCCTCTTCCTCTCCCTGCTGCCCTGAGGCTGCTGGGCCAAAGAGGTCTTGGGCATCCAGCCCCTTGCTGGTCCCTTCCCTCTGACGAGGCCCTCTGAGCTCCAGCACCTTGCAGTGTGGAGACAGCCCCTGCCAGCAACATCCTCTCCAAGGAGGCCTCAAACGAGGCCTAGGCCCAGGGGAAAGGCACCAGCGGGGATGAGCCTGGGGAGGCGCCCGTGCATGTCTGGACCCAGTCCCCGCAGCCTGCCCCTTGGTGGGGCAGTACCCCCGGAGGCCAGGAAGATCTGGGCAAGGCTGGCCAGGGGCAGGGGCCCTGCTGGGTCCTCCCCATGGCCTGTGGGGCCTCTGAGCACAACCGGCCCTCTCCCACTGGAAGACCTCCCCGGCTGCCTCCAAAGGCCGGTTTGCAAGCACTCCCGCCCACTGTTCCCGCCAGGCGCGCACAATGCTCCCCAGCCCGGGAGAAAAGCGCTTCGGGGTGGTGCTCTCTCCGGGCCCTTGCCCCTGAGCCTGTGGGCAAGGCAGGGGGAACACACTCCCAGACCAAGGCAGAAACACATGCACACGTCTGTTCCTGTCCCCTGCACCGGCAGAGAGCTCGGGGGAGCCAGAGTCTCTCAGGCAGGTGCTGGGCTGGCCGCCTGTGTGGGAAGGGGCAGAGCCGACCTAGGGGCAAGTTGGGCCTCTTGCTCTCCCTGCTGCCCTGAGGCTGCAGGGCCAAAGACGTCTTGGGCATCCAGCCCCTTACTGGTCCCTTCCCTCTGACGAGGCCCTCTGAGCTCCAGCACCTTGCAGTGTGGAGACAGCCCCTGCCAGCAACCTCCTCTCCAAGGAGGCCTCAACCGAGGCCTAGGCCCAGGGGAAAGGCACCAGCGGGGTTGAGCCAGGGGAGGCGCCCGGTCATGTCTGGACCCTGTCCCCGCAGCCTGCCCCTTGGTGGGGCAGTACCCCCGGAGGCCAGGAAGGTCTGGGCAAGGCTGGCCAGGGGCAGGGGCTCTGATGGGTCCTGCCCCTGGCCTGTGGGGCCTCTGAGCACAACCGGCCCTCTCCCACTGGAAGACCTCCCCGGCTGCCTCCAAAGGCCGGTTTGGAAGCACTCCCGCCCAGTGTTCCCGCCAGGCGCGCACAATGCTCCCAAGCCCGGGAGAAAAGCGCTTCGGGGTGGTGGTCTCTCCGGGCCCTTGCCCCTGAGCCTGGGGGCCAGGGAGGGGATCCACAGTCCCAGGCCAAGGCACAACAACATGCACACGTCTGTTCCTGCCCCCTCCACCGGCAGAGAGCTGGGGGGAGCCAGAGTCTGTCAGGCAGCTGCTGGGCTGGCCGCCTGTGTGGGAAGGGGCAGAGCCGACCTAGGGGCAAGTTGGGCCTCTTGCTCTCCCTGCTGCCCTGAGGCTGCTGGGCCAAAGAGGTCTTGAGCATCCAGCCCCTTGCTGGTCCCTTCCCTCTGACGAGGCCCTCTGAGCTCCAGCACCTTGCAGTGTTGAGACAGACCCTGCCAGCAACCTCCTCTCCAAGGAGGCCTCAACCGAGGCCTAGGCCCAGGGGAAAGGCACCAGCGGGGATGAGCCAGTGGAGGGGCCCGGGCATGTCTGGACCCAGTCCCCGCAGCCTGCCCCTTGGTGGGGCAGTACCCCCGGAGGCCAGGAAGGTCTGGGCAAGGCTGGCCAGGGGCAGGGTCCCTGCTGGGTCCTGCCCCTGGCCTGTGGGGCCTCTGAGCACAACCGGCCCTCTCCCACTGGAAGACCTCCCCGGCTGCCTTCAAAGGCGGGTTTGCCAACACTCCCGCCCGCTGTTCCCGCCAGGCACGCACAACGCTCCCAAGGCCAGGAGAAAAGCGCTTCGGGGTGTTGCTCTCTCCGGGCCCTTGCCCCAGAGCCTGGGGTCCAGGCAGTGGGTCCACACTCCCAGACCAAGGCAGAACCACATGCACACGTCTGTTCCTGACCCCTGAACCGGCAGAGAGCTCGGGGGAGCCAGAGTCTATCAGGCAGCTGCTGAGTTGGCCGCCTGTGTGGGAAGGGGCAGAGCCGCCCTAGGGGCAAGTTGGGCCTCTTGCTCTCCCTGCTGCCCTGAGGCTGCTGGGCCAAAGACGTCTTGGGCATCCAGCCCCTTACTGGTCCCTTCCCTCTGACGAGGCCCTCTGAGCTCCAGCACCTTGCAGTGTGGAGACAGCCCCTGCCAGCAACCTCCTCTCCAAGGAGGCCTCAACCGAGGCCTAGGCCCAGGGGAAAGGCACCAGCGGGGATGAGCCTGGGGAGGCGCCCGGGCATGTCTGGACACAGGCCCCGCAGCCTGCCCCTTGGTGGGGCAGTACCCCCGGAGGCCAGGAAGGTCTGGGCAAGGCTGGCCAGGGACAGGGGCCCTGCTGCGTCCTGCCCCTGGCCTGTGGGGCCTCTGAGCACAACCGGCCCTCTCCCACTGGAAGACCTCCCCGGCTGCCTCCAAAGGCCGGTTTGCAAGCGCTCCCGCCCACTGTTCCCAGCAGGCGTGCACAATGCTCCCAAGCCCGGGAGAAAAGCGCTTCAGGGTGGTGCTCTCTCCGGGCCCTTGCCCCTGAGCCTGGGGGCAAGGCAGGGTGTCCACACTCCCAGGACAAGGCAGAACCACATGCACACGTCTGATCTGCCCCCTGCACCGGCAGAGAGCTCGGGGGAGCCAGAGTCTGTCAGGCAGCTGCTGGGCTGGCCGCCTGTGTGGGAAGGGGCAGAGCCGACCTAGGGGCAAGTTGGGCCTCTTGCTCTCCCTGCTGCCCTGAGGCTCCTGGGCCAAAGAGGTCTTGGGAATCCAGCCCCTTGCTGGTCCCTTCCCTCTGACGAGGCCCTCTGAGCTCCAGCACCTTGCAGTGTGGAGACAGCCCCTGCCAGCAACCTCCTCTCCAAGGAGTCCTCAACCGAGGCCTAGGCCCAGGGGAAAGGCACCAGCGGGGATGAGCCTGGGGAGGCGCCCGGGCATGTCTGGACCCAGTCCCCGCAGCCTGCCCCTTGGTGGGGCAGTACCCCCGGAGGCCAGGAAGGTCTGGGCAAGGCTGCCAGGGGCAGGGACACTGCTGCGTCCTGCCCCTGGCCTGTGGGGCGTCTGAGCACAACCGGCACTCTCCTGCTGGAAGACCTCCCCGTCTGCCTCGAAAGGCCGGTTTGCAAGCACTCCCGCCCGCTGTTCCCGCCAGGCACGCACAATGCTCCAAGCCCGGGAGAAAAGCGCTTCGGGGTGGTGCTCTCACCGGGCCCTTGCCCCTGAGCCTGGGGGCCAGGCAGGGGGAACACACTCCCAGGCCAAGGCAGAACGACATGCACACGTCTGTTCCTGCCCCCTACACCGGCAGAGAGCTCGGGGGAGCCAGAGACTGCCAGGCTGCTGCTGGGCTGGCCGCCTGTGTGGGACGGGGCAGAGCCGACCTAGGGGCAAGTTGGGCCTCTTGCTCTCCCTGCTGCCCTGAGGCTGCTGGGTCAAAGAGGTCTTGGGCATCCAGCCCTTTGCTGGTCCCTTCCCTCTGACGAGGCCCTCTGATCTCCAGCACCTTGCAGTGTGGAGACAGCCCCTGCCAGCAACCTCCTCTCCAAGGAGGCCTCAACCGAGGCCTAGGCCCAGGGGAAAGGCACCAGCGGGGATGAGCCTGGGGAGGCGCCCGGGCATGTCTGGACCCAGTCCCCGCAGCCTGCCCCTTGGTGGGGCAGTACCCCCGGAGGCCAGGAAGGTCTGGGCAAGGCTGGCCAGGGTCAGGGGCCCTGCTGGGTCCTGCCCCTGGCCTGTGGGGCCTCTGAGCACAACCGCCCCTCTCCCACTGGAAGACCTCCCCGGCTGCCTCCAAAGTCCTGTTTGCTAACACTCCCGCCCGCTGTTCACGCCAGGCTCGCACAAAGCTCCCAAGCCCGGGAGAAAAGCGCATTGGAGTGGTTCTCTCTCCGGGCCCTTGCCCCTGAGCCTGGGGGCAAGGCACGGGGAACACACTCCCTGGCCAAGGCAGAACCACATGCCCACGTCTGTTCCTGTCCCCTGCACCGGCAGAGAGCTTGGGGGAGCCAGAGTCTGACAGGCAGCTGCTGGGTTTGCCGCCTGTGTGGGAAGGGGCAGAGCCGACCTAGGGGCAAGTTGGGCCTCTTGCTCTCCCTGCTGCCCTGAGGCTGCTGGGCCAAAGACGTCTTGGGCATCCAGCCCCTTACTGGTCCCTTCCCTCTGACGAGGCCCTCTGAGCTCCAGCACCTTGCAGTGTGGAGACAGCCCCTGCCAGCAACCTCCTCTCCAAGGAGGCCTCAACCGAGGCCTAGGCCCAGGGGAAAGGCACCAGCGGGGATGAGCCAGGGGAGGCGCCCGAGCATGTCTGGACCCAGTCCCCGCAGCCTGCCCCTTGGTGGGGCAGTACCCCCGGAGGCCAGGAAGGTCTGGGCAAGGCTGGCCAGGGGCAGGGGCCCTGCTGCGTCCTGCCCCTGGCCTGTGGGGCCTCTGAGCACAACCGGCCCTCTCCCACTGGAAGACCTCCCCGGCTGCCTCCAAAGGCCGGTTTGCAAGCGCTCCCGCCCACTGTTCCCAGCAGGCGTGCACAATGCTCCCAAGCCCGGGAGAAAAGCGCTTCAGGGTGGTGCTCTCTCCGGGCCCTTGCCCCTGAGCCTGGGGTCAAGGCACGGTGTCCACACTCCCAGGCCAAGTCAGAACCACATGCACACGTCTGTTCCTGCCCCCTGCACCGGCAGAGAGCTCGGGGGAGCCAGAGTCTGTCAGGCAGCTGCTGGGCTGGCCGCCTGTGTGGGAAGTGGCAGAGCCGACCTAGGGGCAAGTTGGGCCTCTTGCCCTCCCTGCTGCCCTGAGGCTGCTGGGCCAAAGAGGTCTTGGGCATCCAACCCCTTGCTGGTCCCTTCCCTCTGACGAGGCCCTCTGAGCTCCAGCACCTTGCAGTGTGGAGACAGCCCCTGCCAGCAACCTCCTCTCCAAGGAGGCCTCAACCGAGGCCTAGGCACAGGGGAAAGGCACCAGCGGGGATGAGCCTGGGGAGGCGCCCGGGCATGTATGGACCCAGTCCCCGCAGCCTGCCCCTTGGTGGGGCAGTACCCCCGGAGGCGAGGAAGGTCTGGGAAAGGCTGGCCAGGGGCAGGGGACCTGCTGGGTCCTGCCCCTGGCCTGTGGGGCCTCTGAGCACAACCGGCCCTCTCCCACTGGAAGACGTCCCCGGCTGCCTCCAAAGGCCGGTTTGCAAGCACTCCCGCCCACTGTTCCAACCAAGGGCGCACAACGCTCCCAAGCCCGGGAGAAAATCGCCTCGGGGTGGTGCTCTCTCCGGGCCCTTTCCCCTGAGCCTGTGGGCCAGGCAGGGTGTCCACACTCCCAGGCCAAGGCAGAACGACATGCACACGTCTGTTCCTGCCCCATGCACCGGCAGAGAGCTCGGGGGAGCCAAAGTCTGTCAGGCAGCTGCTGGGCTGGCCGCCTGTGTGGGAAGGGGCAGAGCCGACCTAGGGGCAAGTTGGGCCTCTTGCTCTCCCTGATGCCCTGAGGCTGCTGGGTCAAAGAGATCTTGGGCATCCAGCCCCTTTCTTGTCCCTTCCCTCTGACGAGGCCCTCTGAGCTCCAGCACCTTGCAGTGTGGAGACAGCCCCTGCCAGCAACCTCCTCTCCAAGGAGGCCTCAACCGAGGCCTAGGCCCAGGGGAAAGGCACCAGCGGGGATGAGCCTGGGGAGGCGCCCGGGCATGTCTGGACCCAGTCCACGCAGACTGCCCCTTGGTGGGGCAGTACCCCCGGAAGCCAGGAAGGTCTGGGCAAGGCTGGCCACGGGCAGGGGCCCTGCTGGGTCCTGCCCCTGGCCTGTGGGGCCTCTGAGCACAACCGGCCCTCTCCCACTGGAAGACTTCCCCGGCTGCCTCCAAAGGCCGGTTTGACAACACTCCCGCCCGCTGTTCCCGCCAGGCACGCACAATTCTCCCAAGCCCGGGAGAAAAGCGCTTCGGGGTGGTGCTCTCTCCGGGCCCTTGCCCCTGAGCGTGGGGGCGAAGCAGTGGGTCCACACTCCCAGACCAACGCAGAACCACATGCACACGTCTGTTCCTGACCCCTGCACCGGCAGAGAGCTCGGGGGAGCCAGAGTCTGTCAGGCAGCTGCTGGGCTGGCCGCCTGTGTGGGAAGGGGCAGAGCCGACCTAGGGGCAAGTTGGGCCTCTTCCTCTCCCTGCTGCCCTGAGGCTGCTGGGCCAAAGAGGTCTTGGGCATCCAGCCCCTTGCTGGTCCCTTCCCTCTGACGAGGCCCTCTGAGCTCCAGCACCTTGCAGTGTGGAGACAGCCCCTGCCAGCAACCTCCTCTCCAAGGAGGCCTCAACCGAGGCCTAGGCCCAGGGGAAAGGCACCAGTGGGGATGAGCCTGGGGAGGCGCCCGGCCATGTCTGGACCCAGTCCCCGCAGCCTGCCCCTTGGTGGGGCAGTACCCCCGGAGGCCAGGAGGGTCTGGGCAAGGCTGCCAGGGGCAGGGACACTGCTGGGTCCTGCCCCTGGCCTGTGGGGCGTCTGAGCACAACCGGCACTCTCCCGCTGGAAGACCTCCCCGGCTGCCTCCAAAGGCCGGTTTGCAAGCACTCCCGCCCGCTGTTCCCGCCAGGCACGCACAATGCTCCCAAGCCCGGGAGAAAAGCGCTTCGGGGTGGTGCTCTCTCCGGGCCCTTGCCCCTGAGCCTGGGGGACAGGCAGGGGGAACACACTCCCAGGCCAAGGCAGAACGACATGCACACGTCTGTTCCTGCCCCCTACACCGGCAGAGAGTTCGGGGGAGCCAGAGACTGCCAGGCTGCTGCTGGGCTGGCTGCCTGTGTGGGACGGGGTAGAGCCGACCTAGGGGCAAGTTGGGCCTCTTGCTCTCCCTGCTGCCCTGAGGCTGCTGGGTCAAAGAGGTCTTGGGCATCCAGCCCTTTGCTGGTCCTTTCCCTCTGACGAGGCCCTCTGAGCTCCAGCACCTTGCAGTGTGCAGACAGCCCCTGCCGGCAACCTCCTCTCCAAGGAGGCCTCAACCGAGGCCTAGGCCCAGGGGAAAGGCACCAGCGGGGATGAGCCTGGGGAGGCGCCCGGGCATGTCTGGACCCAGGCCCCGCAGCCTGCCCCTTGGTGGGGTAGTACCCCCGGAGGCCAGGAAGGTCTGGGCAAGGCTGCCAGAGGCAGGGACACTGCTGGGTCCTGCCCCTGGCCTGTGGGGCCTCTGAGAACAACTGGCACTCTCCCGCTGGAAGACCTCCCCGGCTGCCTCCAAAGGCTGGTTTGCAAGCACTCAATCCCGCTGTTCACGCCAGCTGCGCACAATGCTCCCAAGCCCGGGAGAAAAGCATTTTGGGGTGGTGCTCACTCCGGGCTTTGGAAGACCTCCCCGGCTGCCTCCAAGGCCGGTTTGCAAGCACTTCTGCCTGCTGTTCCCGCCACCCGCGCACAATGCTCCCAAGCCCGGGAGAAAAGCGTTTCGGGGTGGTGTTCTCTCTGGGCCCAAGAAAGACCTCCCGGGCTGCCCCCAAATGCCGGTTTGCAAGCACTCCCACTCGCTGTTCCCGCCATCCGTGCAAATGCTCCAAGCCCAGGAGAAAAGCCCTTCAGGGTGGTGCTCTCTCCCGGCCCTTGGAAGACCTCCCCGGCTGCCTCCAAAGGCTGGATTTCAAGTACTCCCTCCCGCTGTCCCGCCAGCCGCACACAATGCTCCCAATCACGGGAGAAAAGCGCTTCGGGGTGGTGCTCTCTACGGGCCCTTGGAAGACCTCCCCGTTTGTCTCCAAAGGCCGGTTTGCAAGCACTCATGCCCGCTGTTCCCGTCAGCCGCGCACAATGCTCCCAAGCCTAGGAGAAAAGCGCTTCGGGGTGGTGCTCTCTCCCGGCCCTTGGAAGACCTCCCCGGCTGCCTCCAAAGGCCGGTTTTCAAGCACTCCTGCCTGCTGTTCCCGCCACCCGCGCACAATGCTCCCAAGCCCGGGAGAAAAGCGCTTCGGGGTGGTGCTCTCTACAGGCCCTTGGAAGACCTCCCCGGCTGCCTCCAAAGGCCGGTTTGCAAGGTCTCCTTCCTGCTGTTCCCGCCAGCCACGCACAATGCTCCCAAGCCCGGGAGAGAAGCATTTTGGGGTGGTGCTCACACCGGGCCCTGGAAGACCTCCCCGGCTGCCTCCAAAGGACGGTTTTCAAGCACTCCTGCCTGCTGTTCCCGCCACCCGCGCAGAATGCTCCCAAGCGCGGGAGAAAAGCGCTTCGGGGTGGTGCTCTCTACAGGCCCTTGGAAGACCTCCCCGGCTGCCTCCAAAGGCCGGTTTGCAAGGACTCCTTCCTGCTGTTCCCGCCAGCCACGCACAATGCTCCCAAGCCCGGGAGAAAAGCATTTTGGGGTGGTGCTCACTCCGGGCCCTTGGAAGACCTCCCCGGCTGCCTCCAATGGCCAGTTTGCAAGCACTCATGTCCGCTGTTCCTACCAGCCGTGCACAATGCTCCCAAGCCCGGGAGAAAAGCTTTTTGGGGTGGTGCTCACTCCGGGCCCTTGGAAGACCTCCCCGGCTGCCTCCAAAGGCCAGTTTGCAAGCAGTCCTGCCTGCTGTTCCCGCCAGCCGCGCACAATGTTCCCAAGCCCGGGAGAAAAGCGCTTCGGGGTGGTGCTCTCTCCGGGCCCTGGAAGACCTCCCCGGCTGCCTCCAAAGGCCGGTTTGTAAGTACTCATTCCCGCTGCTTCCGCCAGCCACGCACAATGCTCCCAAGCCCGGGAGAAAAGCATTTTGGGGTGGTGCTCTCTCCGGGCCCTTGGAAGACCTCCCGGGCTGCCTCCAAAGGCCAGTTTGCAAGCATTCATGTCCGTTGTTCCCGACAGCCGCGCACAATGCTCCCAAGCCCGAGAGAAAAGCATTTTGGGGTGGTGATCAGTCCGGCCCTTGGAAGACCTCCCCGGCTGCCTCCAAAGGACAGTTTGCAAGCACTCATGCCCGCTGTTCCCGCCAGCCGCGCACAATGCTCCCAAGACCGTGAGAAAAGCGCTTCGGGGTGGTGTTCTCTCAGGGACCATGGAGGACCTCCCCGGCTGCCCCCAAAGGCCGGTTTGCAAGCATTCCCACTCGCTGTTCCCGCCAGGCACACACAATGTTCCAAAACCCCGGAGAAAAGCGCTTCGGGGTGGTGGTCTCTCCGGGCCCGTGCCCCTGAGCCTGGGGGCAAGGCAGGGGATCCACAGTCCCAGGCCAAGGCAGAACCACATGCACACGTCTGTTCCTGCCCCCTCCACCGGCAGAGAGCTGGGGGGAGCCAGAGTCTGTCAGGCAGCTGCTGGGCTGGCCGCCTGTGTGGGAAGGGGCAGAGCCGACCTAGGGGCAAGTTGGGCCTCTTGCTCTCCCTGCTGCCCTGAGGCTGCTGGGCCAATGAGGTCTTGGGCATCCAGCCCCTTGCTGGTCCCTTCCCTCTGACGAGGCCCTCTGAGCTCCAGCACCTTGCAGTGTGGAGACAGCCCCTGCCAGCAACCTCCTCTCCAAGGAGGCCTCAACCGAGGCCTAGGCCCAGGGGAAAGGCACCAGCGGAGATGAGCCAGTGGAGGCGCACGGGCATGTCTGGACCCAGTCCCCGCAGCCTGCCCCTTGGTGGGGCAGTACCCCCGGAGGCCAGGAAGGTCTGGGCAAGGCTGCGAGGGGCAGGGGCCCTGCTGGGTCGTGCCCCTGGCCTGTGGGGCGTCTGAGCACAACCGGCACTCTCCCGCTGGAAGACCTCCCCGTCTGCCTCCAAAGGCCGGTTTGCAAGCACTCCCGCCCGCTGTTCCCGCCAGGCACGCACAATGCTCCCAAGCCCGGGAGAAAAGCGCTTCGGGGTGGTGCTCTCTCCGGGCCCTTGCCCCTGAGCCTGGGGGCCAGGCAGTTGGAACACACTCCCAGGCCAATGCAGAACGACATGCACACGTCTGTTCCTGCCCCCTACACCGGCAGAGAGCTCGGGGGAGCCAGAGACTGCCAGGCTGCTGCTGGGCTGGCTGCCTGTGTGGGACGGGGCAGAGCCGACCTAGGGGCAAGTTCGGCCTCTTGCTCTCCCTGCTGCCCTGAGGCTGCTGGGTCAAAGAGGTCTTGGGCATCCAGCCCTTTGCTGGTCCCTTCCCTCTGACGAGGCCCTCTGAGCTCCAGCACCTTGCAGTGTGGAGACAGCCCCTGCCAGCAACCTCCTCTCCAAAGAGGCCTCAACCGAGGCCTACGCCCAGGGGAAAAGCACCAGCGGGGATGATCCTGGGGAGGCGCACGGACCTGTCTGGACCCAGTCCCCGCAGCCTGCCCCTTGGTGGGGCAGTACCCCCGGAGGCCAGGAAGGTCTGGGCAAGGCTGGCCAGGGGCAGGGGCCCTGCTGGGTCCTGCCCCTGGCCTGTGAGGCCTCTGAGCACAACCGGCCCTCTCCCACTGGAAGACCTCCCCAGCTGCCTCCAAAGTCCTGTTTGCAAACACTCCCGCCCGCTGTTCACGCCAGGCTCGCACAATGCTCCCAAGCCCGGGAGAAAAGCGCTTCGGGGTGGTGCTCTCTCCGGGCCCTTGCCCCTGAGCCTGGGGGCCAGGCAGTGGGTCCACACTCCCAGACCAAGGCAGAACCACATGCACACGTCTGTTCCTGACCCCTGCACCGGCAGAGAGCTCTGGGGAACCAGAGTCTGTCAGGCAGGTGCTGGGCTGGCCGCCTGTGTGGGAAGGGGCAGAGCCGACCTAGGGGCAAGTTGGGCCTCTTCCTCTCCCTGCTGCCCTGAGGCTGCTGGGCCAAAGAGGTCTTGGGCATCCAGCCCCTTGCTGGTCCCTTCCCTCTGACGAGGCCCTCTGAGCTCCAGCACCTTGCAGTGTGGAGACAGCCCCTGCCAGCAACCTCCTCTCCAAGGAAGCCTCAACCGAGGCCTAGGCCCAGGGGAAAGGCACCAGCGGGGATGAGCCTGGGGAGGCGCCCGGGGATGTCTGGACCCAGTCCCCGCAGCCTGCCCCTTGGTGGGGCAGTACCCCCGGAGGCCAGGAAGGTCTGGGCAAGGCTGGCCAGAGTCAGGGGCCCTGCTGGGTCCTGCCCCTGGCCTGTGGGGCCTCTGAGCACAACCGGCCCTCTCCCACTGGAAGACCTCCCCGGCTGCCTCCAAAGTCCTGTTTGCTAACACTCCCACCCGCTGTTCACGCCAGGCTCGCACAATGCTCCCAAGCCCGGGAGAAAAGCGCATTGGGGTGGTTCTCTCTCCGGGCCCTTGCCCCTGAGCCTGGGGGCAAGGCACGGGGAACACACTCCCTGGCCAAGGCAGAACCACATGCCCACGTCTGTTCCTGTCCCCTGCACCGGCAGAGAGCTTGGGGGAGCCAGAGTCTGGCAGGCAGCTGCTGGGTTGGCCGCCTGTGTGGGAAGGGGCAGAGCCGACCTAGGGGCAAGTTGGGCCTCTTGCTCTCCCTGCTGCCCTGAGGCTGCTGGGCCAAAGACGTCTTGGGCATCCAGCCCTTTGCTGGTCCCTTCCCTCTGACGAGGCCCTCTGAGCTCCAGCACCTTGCAGTGTGGAGACAGCCCCTGCCAGCAACGTCCTCTCCAAGGAGGCCTCAACCGAGGCCTAGGCCCAGGGGAAAGGCACCAGCGGGGATGAGCCAGGGGAGGCGCCCGAGCATGTCTGGACCCAGTCCCCGCAGCCTGCCCCTTGGTGGGGCAGTACCCCCGGAGGCCAGGAAGGTCTGGGCAAGGTTGGCCAGGGGCAGGGGCCCTGCTGCGTCCTGCCCCTGGCCTGTGGGGCCTCTGAGCACAACCGGCCCTCTCCCACTGGAAGACCTCCCCGGCTGCCTCCAAAGGCCGGTTTGCAAGCGCTCCCGCCCACTGTTCCCAGCAGGCGTGCACAATGCTCCCAAGCCCGGGAGAAAAGCGCTTCAGGGTGGTGCTCTCTCCGGGCCCTTGCCCCTGAGCCTGGGGTCAAGGCACGGTGTCCACACTCCCAGGCCAAGTCAGAACCACATGCACACGTCTGTTCCTGCCCCCTGCACCGGCAGAGAGCTCGGGGGAGCCAGAGTCTGTCAGGCAGCTGCTGGGCTGGCCGCCTGTGTGGGAAGTGGCAGAGCCGACCTAGGGGCAAGTTGGGCCTCTTGCCCTCCCTGCTGCCCTGAGGCTGCTTGGCCAAAGAGGTCTTGGGCATCCAATCCCTTGCTGGTCCCTTCCCTCTGACGAGGCCCTCTGAGCTCCAGCACCTTGCAGTGTGGAGACAGCCCCTGCCAGCAACCTCCTCTCCAAGGAGGCCTAAACCGAGGCCTAGGCACAGGGGAAAGGCACCAGCGGGGATGAGCCTGGGGAGGCGCCCGGGCATGTCTGGACCCAGTCCCCGCAGCCTGCCCCTTGGTGGGGCAGTACCCCCGGAGGCGTGGAAGGTCTGGGAAAGGCTGGCCAGGGGCAGGGGTCCTGCTGGGTCCTGCCCCTGGCCTGTGGGGCCTCTGAGCACAACCGGCCCTCTCCCACTGGAAGACGTCCCCGGCTGCCTCCAAAGGCCGGTTTGCAAGCACTCCCGCCCACTGTTCCAACCAAGGGCGCACAACGCTCCCAAGCCCGGGAGAAAATCGCCTCGGGGTGGTGCTCTCTCCGGGCCCTTTCCCCTGAGCCTGGGGGCCAGGCAGGGTGTCCACACTCCCAGGCCAAGGCAGAACCACATGCACACGTCTGTTCCTGCCCCATGCACCGGCAGAGAGCTCGGGGGAGCCAAAGTCTGTCAGGCAGCTGCTGGGCTGGCCGCCTGTGTGGGAAGGGGCAGAGCCGACCTAGGGGCAAGTTGGGCCTCTTGCTCTCCCTGCTGCCCTGAGGCTGCTGGGTCAAAGAGGTCTTGGGCATCCAGCCCTTTGCTGGTCCCTTCCCTCTGACGAGGCACTCTGAGCTCCAGCACCTTGCAGTGTGGAGACAGCCCCTGCCAGCAACCTCCTCTCCAAAGAGGCCTCAACCGAGGCCTACGCCCAGGGGAAAAGCACCAGCGGGGATGATCCTGGGGAGGCGCACGGACATGTCTGGACCCAGTCCCCGCAGCCTGCCCCTTGGTGGGGCAGTACCCCCGGAGGCCAGGAAGATCTGGGCAAGGCTGGCCAGGGGCAGGGGCCCTGCTGGGTCCTGCCCCTGGCCTGTGAGGCCTCTGAGCACAACCGGCCCTCTCCCACTGGAAGACCTCCCCAGCTGCCTCCAAAGTCCTGTTTGCAAACACTCCCGCCCGCTGTTCACGCCAGGCTCGCACAATGCTCCCAAGCCCGGGAGAAAAGCGCTTCGGGGTGGTGCTCTCTCCGGGCCCTTGCCCCTGAGCCTGGGGGCCAGGCAGTGGGTCCACACTCCCAGACCAAGGCAGAACCACATGCACACGTCTGTTCCTGACCCCTGCACCGGCAGAGAGCTCTGGGGAGCCAGAGTCTGTCAGGCAGGTGCTGGGCTGGCCGCCTGTGTGGGAAGGGTTAGAGCCGACCTAGGGGCAAGTTGGGCCTCTTCCTCTCCCTGCTGCCCTGAGGCTGCTGGGCCAAAGAGGTCTTGGGCATCCAGCCCCTTGCTGGTCCCTTCCCTCTGACGAGGCCCTCTGAGCTCCAGCACCTTGCAGTGTGGAGACAGCCCCTGCCAGCAACCTCCTCTCCAATGAGGCCTCAACCGAGGCCTAGGCCTAGGGGAAAGACACCAGCGGGGATGAGCCTGGGGAGGCGCCCGGGCATGTCTGGACCCAGTCCCCGCAGCCTGCCCCTTGGTGGGGCAGTACCCCCGGAGGCCATGAAGGTCTGTGCAAGGCTGCCAGGGGCAGGGACAGTGCTGGGTCCTGCCCCTGGCCTGTTGGACGTCTGAGCACAACCGGCACTCTCGCGCTGGAAGACCTCCCCGTCTGCCTCCAAAGGCCGGTTTTCAAGCACTCCCGTCCGCTGTTCCCGCCAGGCACGCACAATGCTCCCAAGCCCGGGAGAAAAGCGCTTCGGGGTGGTGCTCTCTCCGGGCCCTTGCCCCTAAGCCTGCGGGCCAGGCAGGGGGAACACACTCCCAGGCCAAGACAGAACGACATGAACACGTCTGTTCCTGCCCCCTACACCGGCAGAGAGCTCGGGGGAGCCAGAGTCTCTCAGGCAGGTGCTGGGCTGGCCGCCTGTGTGGGAAGGGGCAGAGCCGACCTAGGGGCAAGTTGGGCCTCTTGCTCTCCCTGCTGCCCTGAGGCTGCTGGGCCAAAGACGTCTTGGGCATCCAGCCCTTTGCTGGTCCCTTCCCTCGGACGAGGCCCTCTGAGCTCCAGCACCTTGCAGTGTGGAGACAGCACCTGCCAGCAATCTCCTCTCCAAGGAGGCCTCAACCGAGGCCTAGGCCCAGGGGAAAGGCACCAGCGGGGATGAGCCAGGGGAGGCGCCCGAGCATGTCTGGACCCAGTCCCCGCAGCCTGCCCCTTGGTGGGGCAGTACCCCCGGAGGCCAGGAAGGTCTGGGCAAGGCTGGCCAGGGGCAGGGGCCCTGCTGCGTCCTGCCCCTGGCCTGTGGGGCCTCTGAGCACAACCGGCCCTCTCCCACTGGAAGACCTCCCCGGCTGCCTCCAAAGGCCGGTTTGCAAGCGCTCCCGCCCACTGTTCCCAGCAGGCGTGCACAATGCTCCCAAGCCCGGGAGAAAAGCGCTTCAGGGTGGTGCTCTCTCCGGGCCCTTGCCCCTGAGCCTGGGGTCAAGGCACGGTGTCCACACTCCCAGGCCAAGTCAGAACCACATGCACACGTCTGTTCCTGCCCCCTGCACCGGCAGAGAGCTCGGGGGAGCCAGAGTCTGTCAGGCAGCTGCTGGGCTGGCCGCCTGTGTGGGAAGTGGCAGAGCCGACCTAGGGGCAAGTTGGGCCTCTTGCCCTCCCTGCTGCCCTGAGGCTGCTTGGCCAAAGAGGTCTTGGGCATCCAACCCCTTGCTGGTCCCTTCCCTCTGACGAGGCCCTCTGAGCTCCAGCACCTTGCAGTGTGGAGACAGCCCCTGCCAGCAACCTCCTCTCCAAGGAGGCCTCAACCGAGGCCTAGGCACAGGGGAAAGGCACCAGCGGGGATGAGCCTGGGGAGGCGCCCGGGCATGTATGGACCCAGTCCCCGCAGCCTGCCCCTTGGTGGGGCAGTACCCCCGGAGGCGAGGAAGGTCTGGGAAAGGCTGGCCAGGGGCAGGGGACGTGCTGGTTCCTGCCCCTGGCCTGTGGGGCCTCTGAGCACAACCGGCCCTCTCCCACTGGAAGACGTCCCCGGCTGCCTCCAAAGGCCGGTTTGCAAGCACTCCCGCCCACTGTTCCAACCAAGGGCGCACAACGCTCCCAAGCCCGGGAGAAAATCGCCTCGGGGTGGTGCTCTCTCCGGGCCCTTTCCCCTGAGCCTGTGGGCCAGGCAGGGTGTCCACACTCCCAGGCCAAGGCAGAACGACATGCACACGTCTGTTCCTGCCCCATGCACCGGCAGAGAGCTCGGGGGAGCCAAAGTCTGTCAGGCAGCTGCTGGGCTGGCCGCCTGTGTGGGAAGGGGCAGAGCCGACCTAGGGGCAAGTTGGGCCTCTTGCTCTCCCTGATGCCCTGAGGCTGCTGGGTCAAAGAGATCTTGGGCATCCAGCCCCTTGCTTGTCCCTTCCCTCTGACGAGGCCCTCTGAGCTCCAGCACCTTGCAGTGTGGAGACAGCCCCTGCCAGCAACCTCCTCTCCAAGGAGGCCTCAACCGAGGCCTAGGCCCAGGGGAAAGGCACCAGCGGGGATGAGCCTGGGGAGGCGCCCGGGCATGTCTGGACCCAGTCCACGCAGCCTGCCCCTTGGTGGGGCAGTACCCCCGGAAGCCAGGAAGGTCTGGGCAAGGCTGGCCACGGGCAGGGGCCCTGCTGGGTCCTGCCCCTGGCCTGTGGGGCCTCTGAGCACAACCGGCCCTCTCCCACTGGAAGACTTCCCCGGCTGCCTCCAAAGGCCGGTTTGCCAACACTCCCGCCCGCTGTTCCCGCCAGGCACGCACAATTCTCCCAAGCCCGGGAGAAAAGCGCTTCGGGGTGGTGCTCTCTCCGGGCCCTTGCCCCTGAGCGTGGGGGCGAAGCAGTGGGTCCACACTCCCAGACCAACGCAGAACCACATGCACACGTCTGTTCCTGACCCCTGCACCGGCAGAGAGCTCGGGGGAGCCAGAGTCTGTCAGGCAGCTGCTGGGCTGGCCGCCTGTGTGGGAAGGGGCAGAGCCGACCTAGGGGCAAGTTGGGCCTCTTCCTCTCCCTGCTGCCCTGAGGCTGCTGGGCCAAAGAGGTCTTGGGCATCCAGCCCCTTGCTGGTCCCTTCCCTCTGACGAGGCCCTCTGAGCTCCAGCACCTTGCAGTGTGGAGACAGCCCCTGCCAGCAACCTCCTCTCCAAGGAGGCCTCAACCGAGGCCTAGGCCCAGGGGAAAGGCACCAGCGGGGATGAGCCTGGGGAGGCGCCCGGCCATGTCTGGACCCAGTCCCCGCAGCCTGCCCCTTGGTGGGGCAGTACCCCCGGAGGCCAGGAGGGTCTGGGCAAGGCTGCCAGGGGCAGGGACACTGCTGGGTCCTGCCCCTGGCCTGTGGGGCGTCTGAGCACAACCGGCACTCTCCCGCTGGAAGACCTCCCCGGCTGCCTCCAAAGGCCGGTTTGCAAGCACTCCCGCCCGCTGTTCCCGCCAGGCACGCACAATGCTCCCAAGCCCGGGAGAAAAGCGCTTCGGGGTGGTGCTCTCTCCGGGCCCTTGCCCCTGAGCCTGGGGGACAGGCAGGGGGAACACACTCCCAGGCCAAGGCAGAACGACATGCACACGTCTGTTCCTGCCCCCTACACCGGCAGAGAGTTCGGGGGAGCCAGAGACTGCCAGGCTGCTGCTGGGCTGGCTGCCTGTGTGGGACGGGGTAGAGCCGACCTAGGGGCAAGTTGGGCCTCTTGCTCTCCCTGCTGCCCTGAGGCTGCTGGGTCAAAGAGGTCTTGGGCATCCAGCCCTTTGCTGGTCCTTTCCCTCTGACGAGGCCCTCTGAGCTCCAGCACCTTGCAGTGTGCAGACAGCCCCTGCCGGCAACCTCCTCTCCAAGGAGGCCTCAACCGAGGCCTAGGCCCAGGGGAAAGGCACCAGCGGGGATGAGCCTGGGGAGGCGCCCGGGCATGTCTGGACCCAGGCCCCGCAGCCTGCCCCTTGGTGGGGTAGTACCCCCGGAGGCCAGGAAGGTCTGGGCAAGGCTGCCAGAGGCAGGGACACTGCTGGGTCCTGCCCCTGGCCTGTGGGGCCTCTGAGAACAACTGGCACTCTCCCGCTGGAAGACCTCCCCGGCTGCCTCCAAAGGCTGGTTTGCAAGCACTCAATCCCGCTGTTCACGCCAGCTGCGCACAATTCTCCCAAGCCCGGGAGAAAAGCATTTTGGGGTGGTGCTCACTCCGGGCTTTGGAAGACCTCCCCGGCTGCCTCCAAGGCCGGTTTGCAAGCACTTCTGCCTGCTGTTCCCGCCACCCGCGCACAATGCTCCCAAGCCCGGGAGAAAAGCGTTTCGGGGTGGTGTTCTCTCTGGACCCAAGAAAGACCTCCCGGGCTGCCCCCAAATGCCGGTTTGCAAGCACTCCCACTCGCTGTTCCCGCCATCGGTGCAAATGCTCCAAGCCCAGGAGAAAAGCCCTTCAGGGTGGTGCTCTCTCCCGGCCCTTGGAAGACCTCCCCGGCTGCCTCCAAAGGCTGGATTTCAAGTACTCCCTCCCGCTGTCCCGCCAGCGGCACACAATGCTCCCAATCACGGGAGAAAAGCGCTTCGGGGTGGTGCTCTCTACGGGCCCTTGGAAGACCTCCCCGTTTGTCTCCAAAGGCCGGTTTGCAAGCACTCATGCCCGCTGTTCCCGTCAGCCGCGCACAATGCTCCCAAGCCTAGGAGAAAAGCGCTTCGGGGTGGTGCTCTCTCCCGGCCCTTGGAAGACCTCCCCGGCTGCCTCCAAAGGCCGGTTTTCAAGCACTCCTGCCTGCTGTTCCCGCCACCCGCGCACAATGCTCCCAAGCCCGGGAGAAAAGCGCTTCGGGGTGGTGCTCTCTACAGGCCCTTGGAAGACCTCCCCGGCTGCCTCCAAAGGCCGGTTTGCAAGGACTCCTTCCTGCTGTTCCCGCCAGCCACGCACAATGCTCCCAAGCCCGGGAGAAAAGCATTTTGGGGTGGTGCTCACACCGGGCCCTGGAAGACCTCCCCGGCTGCCTCCAAAGGACGGTTTTCAAGCACTCCTGCCTGCTGTTCCCGCCACCCGCGCACAATGCTCCCAAGCGCGGGAGAAAAGCGCTTCGGAGTGGTGCTCTCTACAGGCCCTTGGAAGACCTCCCCGGCTGCCTCCAAAGGCCGGTTTGCAAGGACTCCTTCCTGCTGTTCCCGCCAGCCACGCACAATGCTCCAAAGCCCGGGAGAAAAGCATTTTGGGGTGGTGCTCACTCCGGGCCCTTGGAAGACCTCCCCGGCTGCCTCCAATGGCCAGTTTGCAAGCACTCATGTCCGCTGTTCCCACCAGCCGCGCACAATGCTCCCAAGCCCGGGAGAAAAGCTTTTTGGGGTGGTGCTCACACCGGGCCCTGGAAGACCTCCCCGGCTGCCTGCAAAGGCCGGTTTTCAAGCACTCCTGCCTGCTGTTCCCGCCAGCCGCGCACAATGCTCCCAAGCCCGGGAGAAAAGCTTTTTGGGGTGGTGCTCACACCGGGCCCTGGAAGACCTCCCCGGCTGCCTCCAAAGGACGGTTTTCAAGCACTCCTGCCTGCTGTTCCCGCCACCTGCGCACAATGCTCCCAAGCCCGGGAGAAAAGCGCTTCGGGGTGGTGCTCTCTACAGGCCCTTGGAAGACCTCCCCGGCTGCCTCCAAAGGCCGGTTTGCAAGCACTCATGCCCGTTGTTCCCACCAGCCGCGCACAATGCTCCCAAGCCCGGGAGAAAAGCATTTTGGGGTGGTGCTCACTCCGGGCCCTTGGAAGACCTCCCCGGCTACCTCCAAAGGCCAGTTTGCAAGCAGTCCTGCCTGCTGTTCCCGCCAGCCGCGCACAATGCTCCCAAGCCCGGGAGAAAAGCGCTTTGCGGTGGTGCTCTCTCCGGGCCCTTGGAAGACGTCCCCGGCTGCCTCCAAAGGCCGGTTTGCAAGCACTCATGCCCGTTGTTCCCGCCACCTGCGCACAATGCTCCCAAGCCCGGGAGAAAAGCATTTTGGGGTGGTGCTCACTCCGGGCCCTTGGAAGACCTCCCCGGCTGCCTCCAAAGGCCAGTTTGCAAGCAGTCCTGCCTGCTGTTCCCGCCAGCCGCGCACAATGTTCCCAAGCCCGGGAGAAAAGCGCTTCGGGGTGGTGCTCTCTCCGGGCACTTTCAAGACCTCCCCGGCTGCCTCCAAAGGCCGGTTTGTAAGTACTCATTCCCGCTGCTTCCGCCAGCCACGCACAATGCTCCCAAGCCCGGGAGAAAAGCATTTTGGGGTGGTGCTCTCTCCGGGCCCTTGGAAGACCTCCCGGGCTGCCTCCAAAGGCCAGTTTGCAAGCATTCATGTCCGTTGTTCCCGACAGCCGCGCACAATGCTCCCAAGCCCGAGAGAAAAGCATTTTGGGGTGGTGATCAGTCCGGCCCTTGGAAGACCTCCCCGGCTGCCTCCAAAGGACAGTTTGCAAGCACTCATGCCCGCTGTTCCCGCCAGCCGCGCACAATGCTCCCAAGACCGTGAGAAAAGCGCTTCGGGGTGGTGTTCTCTCAGGGACCATGGAGGACCTCCCCGGCTGCCCCCAAAGGCCGGTTTGCAAGCATTCCCACTCGCTGTTCCCGCCAGGCACACACAATGTTCCAAAACCCCGGAGAAAAGCGCTTCGGGGTGGTGGTCTCTCCGGGCCCCTGCCCCTGAGCCTGGGGGCCAGGCAGGGGATCCACAGTCCCAGGCCAAGGCAGAACGACATGCACACGTCTGTTCCTGCCCCATGCACCGGCAGAGAGCTCGGGGGAGCCAAAGTCTGTCAGGCAGCTGCTGGGCTGGCCGCCTGTGTGGGAAGGGGCAGAGCCGACCTAGGGGCAAGTTGGGCCTCTTGCTCTCCCTGATGCCCTGAGGCTGCTGGGTCAAAGAGATCTTGGGCATCCAGCCCCTTGCTTGTCCCTTCCCTCTGACGAGGCCCTCTGAGCTCCAGCACCTTGCAGTGTGGAGACAGCCCCTGCCAGCAACCTCCTCTCCAAGGAGGCCTCAACCGAGGCCTAGGCCCAGGGGAAAGGCACCAGCGGGGATGAGCCTGGGGAGGCGCCCGGGCATGTCTGGACCCAGTCCCCGCAGCCTGCCCCTTGGTGGGGCAGTACCCCCGGAAACCAGGAAGGTCTGGGCAAGGCTGGCCACGGGCAGGGGCCCTGCTGGGTCCTGCCCCTGGCCTGTGGGGCCTCTGAGCACAACCGGCCCTCTCCCACTGGAAGACTTCCCCGGCTGCCTCCAAAGGCCGGTTTGCCAACACTCCCGCCCGCTGTTCCCGCCAGGCACGCACAATTCTCCCAAGCCCGGGAGAAAAGCGCTTCGGGGTGGTGCTCTCTCCGGGCCCTTGCCCCTGAGCGTGGGGGCGAAGCAGTGGGTCCACACTCCCAGACCAACGCAGAACCACATGCACACGTCTGTTCCTGACCCCTGCACCGGCAGAGAGCTCGGGGGAGCCAGAGTCTGTCAGGCAGCTGCTGGGCTGGCCGCCTGTGTGGGAAGGGGCAGAACCGACCTAGGGGCAAGTTGGGCCTCTTCCTCTCCCTGCTGCCCTGAGGCTGCTGGGCCAAAGAGGTCTTGGGCATCCAGCCCCTTGCTGGTCCCTTCCCTCTGACGAGGCCCTCTGAGCTCCAGCACCTTGCAGTGTGGAGACAGCCCCTGCCAGCAACCTCCTCTCCAAGGAGGCCTCAACCGAGGCCTAGGCCCAGGGGAAAGGCACCAGCGGGGATGAGCCTGGGGAGGCGCCCGGCCATGACTGCACCCAGTCCCCGCAGCCTGCCCCTTGGTGGGGCAGTACCCCCGGAGGCCAGGAAGATCTGGGCAAGGCTGCCAGGGGCAGGGACACTGCTGGGTCCTGCCCCTGGCCTGTGGGGCGTCTGAGCACAACCGGCACTCTCCCGCTGGAAGACCTCCCCGGCTGCCTCCAAAGGCCGGTTTGCAAGCACTCCCGCCCGCTGTTCCCGCCAGGCACGCACAATGCTCCCAAGCCCGGGAGAAAAGCGCTTCGGGGTGGTGCTCTCTCCGGGCCCTTGCCCCTGAGCCTGGGGGACAGGCAGGGTTAACACACTCCCAGGCCAAGGCAGAACGACATGCACACGTCTGTTCCTGCCCCCTACACCGGCAGAGAGTTCGGGGGAGCCAGAGACTGCCAGGCTGCTGCTGGGCTGGCTGCCTGTGTGGGACGGGGTAGAGCCGACCTAGGGGCAAGTTGGGCCTCTTGCTCTCCCTGCTGCCCTGAGGCTGCTGGGTCAAAGAGGTCTTGGGCATCCAGCCCTTTGCTGGTCCTTTCCCTCTGACGAGGCCCTCTGAGCTCCAGCACCTTGCAGTGTGCAGACAGCCCCTGCCGGCAACCTCCTCTCCAAGGAGGCCTCAACCGAGGCCTAGGCCCAGGGGAAAGGCACCAGCGGGGATGAGCCTGGGGAGGCGCCCGGGCATGTCTGGACCCAGGCCCCGCAGCCTGCCCCTTGGTGGGGTAGTACCCCCGGAGGCCAGGAAGGTCTGGGCAAGGCTGCCAGAGGCAGGGACACTGCTGGGTCCTGCCCCTGGCCTGTGGGGCCTCTGAGAACAACTGGCACTCTCCCGCTGGAAGACCTCCCCGGCTGCCTCCAAAGGCTGGTTTGCAAGCACTCAATCCCGCTGTTCACGCCAGCTGCGCACAATGCTCCCAAGCCCGGGAGAAAAGCATTTTGGGGTGGTGCTCACTCCGGGCTTTGGAAGACCTCCCCGGCTGCCTCCAAGGCCGGTTTGCAAGCACTTCTGCCTGCTGTTCCCGCCACCCGCGCACAATGCTCCCAAGCCCGGGAGAAAAGCGTTTCGGGGTGGTGTTCTCTCTGGGCCCAAGAAAGACCTCCCGGGCTGCCCCCAAATGCCGGTTTGCAAGCACTCCCACTCGCTGTTCCCGCCATCCGTGCAAATGCTCCAAGCCCAGGAGAAAAGCCCTTCAGGGTGGTGCTCTCTCCCGGCCCTTGGAAGACCTCCCCGGCTGCCTCCAAAGGCTGGATTTCAAGTACTCCCTCCCGCTGTCCCGCCAGCCGCACACAATGCTCCCAATCACGGGAGAAAAGCGCTTCGGGGTGGTGCTCTCTACGGGCCCTTGGAAGACCTCCCCGTTTGTCTCCAAAGGCCGGTTTGCAAGCACTCATGCCCGCTGTTCCCGTCAGCCGCGCACAATGCTCCCAAGCCTAGGAGAAAAGCGCTTCGGGGTGGTGCTCTCTCCCGGCCCTTGGAAGACCTCCCCGGCTGCCTCCAAAGGCCGGTTTTCAAGCACTCCTGCCTGCTGTTCCCGCCACCCGCGCACAATGCTCCCAAGCCCGGGAGAAAAGCGCTTCGGGGTGGTGCTCTCTACAGGCCCTTGGAAGACCTCCCCGGCTGCCTCCAAAGGCCGGTTTGCAAGGACTCCTTCCTGCTGTTCCCGCCAGCCACGCACAATGCTCCCAAGCCCGGGAGAAAAGCATTTTGGGGTGGTGCTCACACCGGGCCCTGGAAGACCTCCCCGGCTGCCTCCAAAGGACGGTTTTCAAGCACTCCTGCCTGCTGTTCCCGCCACCCGCGCACAATGCTCCCAAGCGCGGGAGAAAAGCGCTTCGGAGTGGTGCTCTCTACAGGCCCTTGGAAGACCTCCCCGGCTGCCTCCAAAGGCCGGTTTGCAAGGACTCCTTCCTGCTGTTCCCGCCAGCCACGCACAATGCTCCCAAGCCCGGGAGAAAAGCATTTTGGGGTGGTGCTCACTCCGGGCCCTTGGAAGACCTCCCCGGCTGCCTCCAATGGCCAGTTTGCAAGCACTCATGTCCGCTGTTCCCACCAGCCGCGCACAATGCTCCCAAGCCCGGGAGAAAAGCTTTTTGGGGTGGTGCTCACACCGGGCCCTGGAAGACCTCCCCGGCTGCCTGCAAAGGCCGGTTTTCAAGCACTCCTGCCTGCTGTTCCCGCCAGCCGCGCACAATGCTCCCAAGCCCGGGAGAAAAGCTTTTTGGGGTGGTGCTCACACCGGGCCCTGGAAGACCTCCCCGGCTGCCTCCAAAGGACGGTTTTCAAGCACTCCTGCCTGCTGTTCCCGCCACCTGCGCACAATGCTCCCAAGCCCGGGAGAAAAGCGCTTCGGGGTGGTGCTCTCTACAGGCCCTTGGAAGACCTCCCCGGCTGCCTCCAAAGGCCGGTTTGCAAGCACTCATGCCCGTTGTTCCCACCAGCCGCGCACAATGCTCCCAAGCCCGGGAGAAAAGCATTTTGGGGTGGTGCTCACTCCGGGCCCTTGGAAGACCTCCCCGGCTACCTCCAAAGGCCAGTTTGCAAGCAGTCCTGCCTGCTGTTCCCGCCAGCCGCGCACAATGCTCCCAAGCCCGGGAGAAAAGCGCTTTGCGGTGGTGCTCTCTCCGGGCCCTTGGAAGACGTCCCCGGCTGCCTCCAAAGGCCGGTTTGCAAGCACTCATGCCCGTTGTTCCCGCCACCTGCGCACAATGCTCCCAAGCCCGGGAGAAAAGCATTTTGGGGTGGTGCTCACTCCGGGCCCTTGGAAGACCTCCCCGGCTGCCTCCAAAGGCCAGTTTGCAAGCAGTCCTGCCTGCTGTTCCCGCCAGCCGCGCACAATGTTCCCAAGCCCGGGAGAAAAGCGCTTCGGGGTGGTGCTCTCTCCGGGCACTTTCAAGACCTCCCCGGCTGCCTCCAAAGGCCGGTTTGTAAGTACTCATTCCCGCTGCTTCCGCCAGCCACGCACAATGCTCCCAAGCCCGGGAGAAAAGCATTTTGGGGTGGTGCTCTCTCCGGGCCCTTGGAAGACCTCCCGGGCTGCCTCCAAAGGCCAGTTTGCAAGCATTCATGTCCGTTGTTCCCGACAGCCGCGCACAATGCTCCCAAGCCCGAGAGAAAAGCATTTTGGGGTGGTGATCAGTCCGGCCCTTGGAAGACCTCCCCGGCTGCCTCCAAAGGACAGTTTGCAAGCACTCATGCCCGCTGTTCCCGCCAGCCGCGCACAATGCTCCCAAGACCGTGAGAAAAGCGCTTCGGGGTGGTGTTCTCTCAGGGACCATGGAGGACCTCCCCGGCTGCCCCCAAAGGCCGGTTTGCAAGCATTCCCACTCGCTGTTCCCGCCAGGCACACACAATGTTCCAAAACCCCGGAGAAAAGCGCTTCGGGGTGGTGGTCTCTCCGGGCCCCTGCCCCTGAGCCTGGGGGCCAGGCAGGGGATCCACAGTCCCAGGCCAAGGCAGAACGACATGCACACGTCTGTTCCTGCCCCATGCACCGGCAGAGAGCTCGGGGGAGCCAAAGTCTGTCAGGCAGCTGCTGGGCTGGCCGCCTGTGTGGGAAGGGGCAGAGCCGACCTAGGGGCAAGTTGGGCCTCTTGCTCTCCCTGATGCCCTGAGGCTGCTGGGTCAAAGAGATCTTGGGCATCCAGCCCCTTGCTTGTCCCTTCCCTCTGACGAGGCCCTCTGAGCTCCAGCACCTTGCAGTGTGGAGACAGCCCCTGCCAGCAACCTCCTCTCCAAGGAGGCCTCAACCGAGGCCTAGGCCCAGGGGAAAGGCACCAGCGGGGATGAGCCTGGGGAGGCGCCCGGGCATGTCTGGACCCAGTCCCCGCAGCCTGCCCCTTGGTGGGGCAGTACCCCCGGAAACCAGGAAGGTCTGGGCAAGGCTGGCCACGGGCAGGGGCCCTGCTGGGTCCTGCCCCTGGCCTGTGGGGCCTCTGAGCACAACCGGCCCTCTCCCACTGGAAGACTTCCCCGGCTGCCTCCAAAGGCCGGTTTGCCAACACTCCCGCCCGCTGTTCCCGCCAGGCACGCACAATTCTCCCAAGCCCGGGAGAAAAGCGCTTCGGGGTGGTGCTCTCTCCGGGCCCTTGCCCCTGAGCGTGGGGGCGAAGCAGTGGGTCCACACTCCCAGACCAACGCAGAACCACATGCACACGTCTGTTCCTGACCCCTGCACCGGCAGAGAGCTCGGGGGAGCCAGAGTCTGTCAGGCAGCTGCTGGGCTGGCCGCCTGTGTGGGAAGGGGCAGAACCGACCTAGGGGCAAGTTGGGCCTCTTCCTCTCCCTGCTGCCCTGAGGCTGCTGGGCCAAAGAGGTCTTGGGCATCCAGCCCCTTGCTGGTCCCTTCCCTCTGACGAGGCCCTCTGAGCTCCAGCACCTTGCAGTGTGGAGACAGCCCCTGCCAGCAACCTCCTCTCCAAGGAGGCCTCAACCGAGGCCTAGGCCCAGGGGAAAGGCACCAGCGGGGATGAGCCTGGGGAGGCGCCCGGCCATGACTGGACCCAGTCCCCGCAGCCTGCCCCTTGGTGGGGCAGTACCCCCGGAGGCCAGGAAGATCTGGGCAAGGCTGCCAGGGGCAGGGACACTGCTGGGTCCTGCCCCTGGCCTGTGGGGCGTCTGAGCACAACCGGCACTCTCCCGCTGGAAGACCTCCCCGGCTGCCTCCAAAGGCCGGTTTGCAAGCACTCCCGCCCGCTGTTCCCGCCAGGCACGCACAATGCTCCCAAGCCCGGGAGAAAAGCGCTTCGGGGTGGTGCTCTCTCCGGGCCCTTGCCCCTGAGCCTGGGGGACAGGCAGGGTTAACACACTCCCAGGCCAAGGCAGAACGACATGCACACGTCTGTTCCTGCCCCCTACACCGGCAGAGAGTTCGGGGGAGCCAGAGACTGCCAGGCTGCTGCTGGGCTGGCTGCCTGTGTGGGACGGGGTAGAGCCGACCTAGGGGCAAGTTGGGCCTCTTGCTCTCCCTGCTGCCCTGAGGCTGCTGGGTCAAAGAGGTCTTGGGCATCCAGCCCTTTGCTGGTCCTTTCCCTCTGACGAGGCCCTCTGAGCTCCAGCACCTTGCAGTGTGCAGACAGCCCCTGCCGGCAACCTCCTCTCCAAGGAGGCCTCAACCGAGGCCTAGGCCCAGGGGAAAGGCACCAGCGGGGATGAGCCTGGGGAGGCGCCCGGGCATGTCTGGACCCAGGCCCCGCAGCCTGCCCCTTGGTGGGGTAGTACCCCCGGAGGCCAGGAAGGTCTGGGCAAGGCTGCCAGAGGCAGGGACACTGCTGGGTCCTGCCCCTGGCCTGTGGGGCCTCTGAGAACAACTGGCACTCTCCCGCTGGAAGACCTCCCCGGCTGCCTCCAAAGGCTGGTTTGCAAGCACTCAATCCCGCTGTTCACGCCAGCTGCGCACAATGCTCCCAAGCCCGGGAGAAAAGCATTTTGGGGTGGTGCTCACTCCGGGCTTTGGAAGACCTCCCCGGCTGCCTCCAAGGCCGGTTTGCAAGCACTTCTGCCTGCTGTTCCCGCCACCCGCGCACAATGCTCCCAAGCCCGGGAGAAAAGCGTTTCGGGGTGGTGTTCTCTCTGGGCCCAAGAAAGACCTCCCGGGCTGCCCCCAAATGCCGGTTTGCAAGCACTCCCACTCGCTGTTCCCGCCATCCGTGCAAATGCTCCAAGCCCAGGAGAAAAGCCCTTCAGGGTGGTGCTCTCTCCCGGCCCTTGGAAGACCTCCCCGGCTGCCTCCAAAGGCTGGATTTCAAGTACTCCCTCCCGCTGTCCCGCCAGCCGCACACAATGCTCCCAATCACGGGAGAAAAGCGCTTCGGGGTGGTGCTCTCTACGGGCCCTTGGAAGACCTCCCCGTTTGTCTCCAAAGGCCGGTTTGCAAGCACTCATGCCCGCTGTTCCCGTCAGCCGCGCACAATGCTCCCAAGCCTAGGAGAAAAGCGCTTCGGGGTGGTGCTCTCTCCCGGCCCTTGGAAGACCTCCCCGGCTGCCTCCAAAGGCCGGTTTTCAAGCACTCCTGCCTGCTGTTCCCGCCACCCGCGCACAATGCTCCCAAGCCCGGGAGAAAAGCGCTTCGGGGTGGTGCTCTCTACAGGCCCTTGGAAGACCTCCCCGGCTGCCTCCAAAGGCCGGTTTGCAAGGACTCCTTCCTGCTGTTCCCGCCAGCCACGCACAATGCTCCCAAGCCCGGGAGAAAAGCATTTTGGGGTGGTGCTCACACCGGGCCCTGGAAGACCTCCCCGGCTGCCTCCAAAGGACGGTTTTCAAGCACTCCTGCCTGCTGTTCCCGCCACCCGCGCAGAATGCTCCCAAGCGCGGGAGAAAAGCGCTTCGGGGTGGTGCTCTCTACAGGCCCTTGGAAGACCTCCCCGGCTGCCTCCAAAGGCCGGTTTGCAAGGACTCCTTCCTGCTGTTCCCGCCAGCCACGCACAATGCTCCCAAGCCCGGGAGAAAAGCATTTTGGGGTGGTGCTCACTCCGGGCCCTTGGAAGACCTCCCCGGCTGCCTCCAATGGCCAGTTTGCAAGCACTCATGTCCGCTGTTCCCACCAGCCGCGCACAATGCTCCCAAGCACGGGAGAAAAGCTTTTTGGGGTGGTGCTCACACCGGGCCCTGGAAGACCTCCCCGGCTGCCTGCAAAGGCCGGTTTTCAAGCACTCCTGCCTGCTGTTCCCGCCAGCCGCGCACAATGCTCCCAAGCCCGGGAGAAAAGCTTTTTGGGGTGGTGCTCACACCGGGCCCTGGAAGACCTCCCCGGCTGCCTCCAAAGGACGGTTTTCAAGCACTCCTGCCTGCTGTTCCCGCCACCTGCGCACAATGCTCCCAAGCCCGGGAGAAAAGCGCTTCGGGGTGGTGCTCTCTACAGGCCCTTGGAAGACCTCCCCGGCTGCCTCCAAAGGCCGGTTTGCAAGCACTCATGCCCGTTGTTCCCACCAGCCGCGCACAATGCTCCCAAGCCCGGGAGAAAAGCATTTTGGGGTGGTGCTCACTCCGGGCCCTTGGAAGACCTCCCCGGCTACCTCCAAAGGCCAGTTTGCAAGCAGTCCTGCCTGCTGTTCCCGCCAGCCGCGCACAATGCTCCCAAGCCCGGGAGAAAAGCGCTTTGCGGTGGTGCTCTCTCCGGGCCCTTGGAAGACGTCCCCGGCTGCCTCCAAAGGCCGGTTTGCAAGCACTCATGCCCGTTGTTCCCGCCACCTGCGCACAATGCTCCCAAGCCCGGGAGAAAAGCATTTTGGGGTGGTGCTCACTCCGGGCCCATGGAAGACCTCCCCGGCTGCCTCCAAAGGCCAGTTTGCAAGCAGTCCTGCCTGCTGTTCCCGCCAGCCGCGCACAATGTTCCCAAGCCCGGGAGAAAAGCGCTTCGGGGTGGTGCTCTCTCCGGGCACTTTCAAGACCTCCCCGGCTGCCTCCAAAGGCCGGTTTGTAAGTACTCATTCCCGCTGCTTCCGCCAGCCACGCACAATGCTCCCAAGCCCGGGAGAAAAGCATTTTGGGGTGGTGCTCTCTCCGGGCCCTTGGAAGACCTCCCGGGCTGCCTCCAAAGGCCAGTTTGCAAGCATTCATGTCCGTTGTTCCCGACAGCCGCGCACAATGCTCCCAAGCCCGAGAGAAAAGCATTTTGGGGTGGTGATCAGTCCGGCCCTTGGAAGACCTCCCCGGCTGCCTCCAAAGGACAGTTTGCAAGCACTCATGCCCGCTGTTCCCGCCAGCCGCGCACAATGCTCCCAAGACCGTGAGAAAAGCGCTTCGGGGTGGTGTTCTCTCAGGGACCATGGAGGACCTCCCCGGCTGCCCCCAAAGGCCGGTTTGCAAGCATTCCCACTCGCTGTTCCCGCCAGGCACACACAATGTTCCAAAACCCCGGAGAAAAGCGCTTCGGGGTGGTGGTCTCTCGGGGTCCCTGCCCCTGAGCCTGGGGGCCAGGCAGGGGATCCACAGTCCCAGGCCAAGGCAGAACCACATGCACACGTCTGTTCCTGCCCCCTCCACCGGCAGAGAGCTGGGGGGAGCCAGAGTCTGTCAGGCAGCTGCTGGGCTGGCCGCCTGTGTGGGAAGGGGCAGAGCCGACCTAGGGGCAAGTTGGGCCTCTTGCTCTCCCTGCTGCCCTGAGGCTGCTGGGCCAAAGAGGTCTTGGGCATCCAGCCCCTTGCTGGTCCCTTCCCTCTGACGAGGCCCTCTGAGCTCCAGCACCTTGCAGTGTGGAGACAGCCCCTGCCAGCAACCTCCTCTCCAAGGAGGCCTCAACCGAGGCCTAGGCCCAGGGGAAAGGCACCAGCGGAGATGAGCCAGTGGAGGCGCACGGGCATGTCTGGACCCAGTCCCCGCAGCCTGCCCCTTGGTGGGGCAGTACCCCCGGAGGCCAGGAAGGTCTGGGCAAGGCTGCGAGGGGCAGGGGCCCTGCTGGGTCGTGCCCCTGGCCTGTGGGGCGTCTGAGCACAACCGGCACTCTCCCGCTGGAAGACCTCCTCGTCTGCCTCCAAAGGCCGGTTTGCAAGCACTCCCGCCCGCTGTTCCCGCCAGGCACGCACAATGCTCCCAAGCCCGGGAGAAAAGCGCTTCGGGGTGGTGCTCTCTCCGGGCCCTTGCCCCTGAGCCTGGGGTCCAGGCAGTTGGAACACACTCCCAGGCCAATGCAGAACGACATGCACACGTCTGTTCCTGCCCCCTACACCGGCAGAGAGCTCGGGGGAGCCAGAGACTGCCAGGCTGCTGCTGGGCTGGCTGCCTGTGTGGGACGGGGCAGAGCCGACCTAGGGGCAAGTTGGGCCTCTTGCTCTCCCTGCTGCCCTGAGGCTGCTGGGTCAAAGAGGTCTTGGGCATCCAGCCCTTTGCTGGTCCCTTCCCTCTGACGAGGCCCTCTGAGCTCCAGCACCTTGCAGTGTGGAGACAGCCCCTGCCAGCAACCTCCTCTCCAAAGAGGCCTCAACCGAGGCCTACGCCCAGGGGAAAAGCACCAGCGGGGATGATCCTGGGGAGGCGCACGGACATGTCTGGACCCAGTCCCCGCAGCCTGCCCCTTGGTGGGGCAGTACCCCCGGAGGCCAGGAAGGTCTGGGCAAGGCTGGCCAGGGGCAGGGGCCCTGCTGGGTCCTGCCCCTGGCCTGTGAGGCCTCTGAGCACAACCGGCCCTCTCCCACTGGAAGACCTCCCCAGCTGCCTCCAAAGACCTGTTTGCAAACACTCCCGCCCGCTGTTCACGCCAGGCTCGCACAATTCTCCCAAGCCCGGGAGAAAAGCGCTTCGGGGTGGTGCTCTCTCCGGGCCCTTGCCCCTGAGCCTGGGGGCCAGGCAGTGGGTCCACACTCCCAGACCAAGGCAGAACCACATGCACACGTCTGTTCCTGACCCCTGCACCGGCAGAGAGCTCTGGGGAGCCAGAGTCTGTCAGGCAGGTGCTGGGCTGGCCGCCTGTGTGGGAAGGGGCAGAGCCGACCTAGGGGCAAGTTGGGCCTCTTCCTCTCCCTGCTGCCCTGAGGCTGCTGGGCCAAAGAGGTCTTGGGCATCCAGCCCCTTGCTGGTCCCTTCCCTCTGACGAGGCCCTCTGAGCTCCAGCACCTTGCAGTGTGGAGACAGCCCCTGCCAGCAACCTCCTCTCTAAGGAGGCCTCAACCGAGGCCTAGGCCCAGGGGAAAGGCACCAGCGGGGATGAGCCTGGGGAGGCGCCCGGGCATGTCTGGACCCAGTCCCCGCAGCCTGCCCCTTGGTGGGGCAGTACCCCCGGAGGCCAGGAAGGTCTGGGCAAGGCTGGCCAGGGGCAGGGGACCTGCTGGGTCCTGCCCCTGGCCTGTGGGGCCTCTGAGCACAACCGGCCCTCTCCCACTGGAAGACGTCCCCGGCTGCCTCCAAAGGCCGGTTTGCAAGCACTCCCGCCCACTGTTCCAACCAAGGGCGCACAACGCTCCCAAGCCCGGGAGAAAATCGCCTCGGGGTGGTGCTCTCTCCGGGCCCTTTCCCCTGAGCCTGTGGGCCAGGCAGGGTGTCCACACTCCCAGGCCAAGGCAGAACGACATGCACACGTCTGTTCCTGCCCCATGCACCGGCAGAGAGCTCGGGGGAGCCAAAGTCTGTCAGGCAGCTGCTGGGCTGGCCGCCTGTGTGGGAAGGGGCAGAGCCGACCTAGGGGCAAGTTGGGCCTCTTGCTCTCCCTGATGCCCTGAGGCTGCTGGGTCAAAGAGATCTTGGGCATCCAGCCCCTTGCTTGTCCCTTCCCTCTGACGAGGCCCTCTGAGCTCCAGCACCTTGCAGTGTGGAGACAGCCCCTGCCAGCAACCTCCTCTCCAAGGAGGCCTCAACCGAGGCCTAGGCCCAGGGGAAAGGCACCAGCGGGGATGAGCCTGGGGAGGCGCCCGGGCATGTCTGGACCCAGTCCCCGCAGCCTGCCCCTTGGTGGGGCAGTACCCCCGGAAACCAGGAAGGTCTGGGCAAGGCTGGCCACGGGCAGGGGCCCTGCTGGGTCCTGCCCCTGGCCTGTGGGGCCTCTGAGCACAACCGGCCCTCTCCCACTGGAAGACTTCCCCGGCTGCCTCCAAAGGCCGGTTTGCCAACACTCCCGCCCGCTGTTCCCGCCAGGCACGCACAATTCTCCCAAGCCCGGGAGAAAAGCGCTTCGGGGTGGTGCTCTCTCCGGGCCCTTGCCCCTGAGCGTGGGGGCGAAGCAGTGGGTCCACACTCCCAGACCAACGCAGAACCACATGCACACGTCTGTTCCTGACCCCTGCACCGGCAGAGAGCTCGGGGGAGCCAGAGTCTGTCAGGCAGCTGCTGGGCTGGCCGCCTGTGTGGGAAGGGGCAGAACCGACCTAGGGGCAAGTTGGGCCTCTTCCTCTCCCTGCTGCCCTGAGGCTGCTGGGCCAAAGAGGTCTTGGGCATCCAGCCCCTTGCTGATCCCTTCCCTCTGACGAGGCCCTCTGAGCTCCAGCACCTTGCAGTGTGGAGACAGCCCCTGCCAGCAACCTCCTCTCCAAGGAGGCCTCAACCGAGGCCTAGGCCCAGGGGAAAGGCACCAGCGGGGATGAGCCTGGGGAGGCGCCCGGCCATGACTGGACCCAGTCCCCGCAGCCTGCCCCTTGGTGGGGCAGTACCCCCGGAGGCCAGGAGGGTCTGGGCAAGGCTGCCAGGGGCAGGGACACTGCTGGGTCCTGCCCCTGGCCTGTGGGGCGTCTGAGCACAACCGGCACTCTCCCGCTGGAAGACCTCCCCGGCTGCCTCCAAAGGCCGGTTTGCAAGCACTCCCGCCCGCTGTTCCCGCCAGGCACGCACAATGCTCCCAAGCCCGGGAGAAAAGCGCTTCGGGGTGGTGCTCTCTCCGGGCCCTTGCCCCTGAGCCTGGGGGACAGGCAGGGGGAACACACTCCCAGGCCAAGGCAGAACGACATGCACACGTCTGTTCCTGCCCCCTACACCGGCAGAGAGTTCGGGGGAGCCAGAGACTGCCAGGCTGCTGCTGGGCTGGCTGCCTGTGTGGGACGGGGTAGAGCCGACCTAGGGGCAGGTTGGGCCTCTTACTCTCCCTGCTGCCCTGAGGCTGCTGGGTCAAAGAGGTCTTGGGCATCCAGCCCTTTGCTGGTCCTTTCCCTCTGACGAGGCCCTCTGAGCTCCAGCACCTTGCAGTGTGCAGACAGCCCCTGCCGGCAACCTCCTCTCCAAGGAGGCCTCAACCGAGGCCTAGGCCCAGGGGAAAGGCACCAGCGGGGATGAGCCTGGGGAGGCGCCCGGGCATGTCTGGACCCAGGCCCCGCAGCCTGCCCCTTGGTGGGGTAGTACCCCCGGAGGCCAGGAAGGTCTGGGCAAGGCTGCCAGAGGCAGGGACACTGCTGGGTCCTGCCCCTGGCCTGTGGGGCCTCTGAGAACAACTGGCACTCTCCCGCTGGAAGACCTCCCCGGCTGCCTCCAAAGGCTGGTTTGCAAGCACTCAATCCCGCTGTTCACGCCACCCGCGCACAATGCTCCCAAGCCCGGGAGAAAAGCGTTTCGGGGTGGTGTTCTCTCTGGGCCCAAGAAAGACCTCCCGGGCTGCCCCCAAATGCCGGTTTGCAAGCACTCCCACTCGCTGTTCCCGCCATCCGTGCAAATGCTCCAAGCCCAGGAGAAAAGCCCTTCAGGGTGGTGCTTTTTCCCGGCCCTTGGAAGACCTCCCCGTTTGTCTCCAAAGGCCGGTTTGCAAGCACTCATGCCCGCTGTTCCCGTCAGCCGCGCACAATGCTCCCAAGCCTAGGAGAAAAGCGCTTCGGGGTGGTGCTCTCTCCCGGCCCTTGGAAGACCTCCCCGGCTGCCTCCAAAGGCCAGTTTGCAAGCACTCAATCCCGCTGTTCCCGCCAGCCGCGCACAATGCTCCCAAGCCCGGGAGAAAAGCGCTTCGGGGTGGTGCTCTCTCCTGGCCCTTGGAAGACCTCCCCGGCTGCCTCCAAAGGCTGGTTTTCGAGAACTCCCTCCCGCTGACCCGCCAGCCGCACACAATGCTCCCAAGCCCGGGAGAAAAGCATTTTGGGGTGGTCTCTCTCCGGGCCCTTGGAAGACTCCCCGGCTGCCTCTAAAGGCCGGTTTGCAAGCACTCATGTCCTCTGTTCCCGACAGCCGCGAACAATGCTCCCAATTCCGTGAGAAAAGTGCTTCGGGATGGTGCTCTCTCCGGGCCCTTGGAAGACCTCCCAAGCTGCCTCCAAAGGCCGGTTTGCAAGCACTCCCGCCCGCTGTTCCCGCCAGCCTCGCACAATGCTCCCAAGACCGGGAGAAAAGCGCTTCGGGGTGGTGTTCTCTCCGTGCCAATGGAGGACCTCCCTGGCTGCCCCCAAAGGCCGGTTTGCAAGGACTCCCACTCGCTGTTCCCGCCAGCCACGCACAATCCTCCAAAACCCCGGAGAAAAGCGCTTCGGGGTGGTGTTCTCTCCGTGCCCATGGAAGACCTCCCGGGGTGCCCCCAAAGGCCGGTTTGCAAGCACTCCCACTCGCTGTTCCCGCCATCCGCGCACAATGCTCCCAAGCCCGGGAGAAAAGCATTTTGGGGTGGTGCTCACACCGGGCCCTGGAAGACCTCCCCGGCTGCCTCCAAAGGACGGTTTTCAAGCACTCCTGCCTGCTGTTCCCGCCACCCGCGCACAATGCTCCCAAGCCCGGGAGAAAAGCGCTTCGGGGTGGTGCTCTCTACAGGCCCTTGGAAGACCTCCCCGGCTGCCTCCAAAGGCCGGTTTGCAAGGACTCCTTCCTGCTGTTCCCGCCATCCGCGCACAATGCTCCCAAGCCCGGGAGAAAAGCATTTTGGGGTGGTGCTCACACCGGGCCCTGGAAGACCTCCCCGGCTGCCTCCAAAGGACGGTTTTCAAGCACTCCTGCCTGCTGTTCCCGCCACCCGCGCAGAATGCTCCCAAGCGCGGGAGAAAAGCGCTTCGGGGTGGTGCTCTCTACAGGCCCTTGGAAGACCTCCCCGGCTGCCTCCAAAGGCCGGTTTGCAAGGACTCCTTCCTGCTGTTCCCGCCAGCCACGCACAATGCTCCCAAGCCCGGGAGAAAAGCATTTTGGGGTGGTGCTCACTCCGGGCCCTTGGAAGACCTCCCCGGCTGCCTCCAATGGCCAGTTTGCAAGCACTCATGTCCGCTGTTCCCACCAGCCGCGCACAATGCTCCCAAGCCCGGGAGAAAAGCTTTTTGGGGTGGTGCTCACACCGGGCCCTGGAAGACCTCCCCGGCTGCCTCCTAAGGCCAGTTTTCAAGCACTCCTGCCTGCTGTTCCCGCCACCTGCGCACAATGCTCCTAAGCCCGGGAGAAAAGCGCTTCGGGGTGGTGCTCTCTACAGGCCCTTGGAAGACCTCCCCGGCTGCCTCCAAAGGCCGGTTTGCAAGGACTCCTTCCTGCTGTTCCCGCCAGCCACGCACAATGCTCCCAAGCCCGGGAGAGAAGCATTTTGGGGTGGTGCTCTCTACAGGCCCTTGGAAGACCTCCCCGGCTGCCTCCAGTGGCCAGTTTGCAAGCACTCATGCCCGCTGTTCCCACCAGCCGCGCACAATGCTCCCAAGCCCGGGAGAAAAGCTTTTTGGGGTGGTGCTCACACCGGGCCCTGGAAGACCTCCCCGGCTGCCTGCAAGGCCGGTTTTCAAGCACTCCTGCCTGCTGTTCCCGCCACCCGCGCACAATACTCCCAAGCCTGGGAGAAAAGCGCTTCGGGGTGGTGCTCTCTACAGGCCCTTGGAAGACCTCCCCCGCTGCCTCCAAAGGCCGGTTTGCAAGGACTCCTTCCTGCTGTTCCCGCCAGCCACGCACAATGCTCCCAAGCCCGGGAGAAAAGTGCTTCGGGGTGGTGATCTCTCCGGGCCCTTGGAAGTCGTCCCCGGCTGCCTCCAAAGGCCGGTTTGCAAGCACTCATGCCCGTTGTTCCCACCAGCCGCGCACAATGCTCCCAAGCCCGGGAGAAAAGCATTTTGGGGTGGTGCTCACTCCGGGCCCTTGGAAGACCTCCCCGGCTGCCTCCAAAGGCCAGTTTGCAAGCAGTCCTGCCTGCTGTTCCCGCCAGCCGCGCACAATGCTCCCAAGCCCGGGAGAAAAGCGCTTCGGGGTCGTGCTCTCTCCGGGCCCTTGGAAGACGTCCCCGGCTGCCTCCAAAGGCCGGTTTGCAAGCACTCATGCCCGTTGTTCCCGCCACCTGCGCACAATGCTCCCAAGCCCGGGAGAAAAGCGCTTCGGTGTGTTGCTCTCTCCGGGCCCTTGCCCCTGAGTGTGGGGGCCAGGCAGTGGTTCCATACTCCCAGACCAAGGCAGAACCACATGCACACGTCTGTTCCTGACCCCTGCACCGGCAGAGAGCTCGGGGGAGCCAGAGTCTGTCAGGCAGCTGCTGGGCTGGCCGCCTGTGTGGGAAGGGGCAGAGCCGACCTAGGGGCAAGTTGGGCCTCTTCCTCTCCCTGCTGCCCTGAGGCTGCTGGGCCAAAGAGGTCTTGGGCATCCAGCCCCTTGCTGGTCCCTTCCCTCTGACGAGGCCCTCTGAGCTCCAGCACCTTGAAGTGTGGAGACAGCACCTGCCAGCAATCTCCTCTCCAAGGAGGCCTCAACCGAGGCCTAGGCCCAGGGAAAAGGCACCAGCGGGGTTGAGCCAGGGGAGGCGCCCGGGCATGTCTGGACCCTGTCCCCGCAGCCTGCCCCTTGGTGGGCAGTACCCCCGGAGGCCAGGAAGGTCTGGGCAAGGCTGGCCAGGGGCAGGGGCCCTGCTGGGTCCTGCCCCTGGCCTGTGGGGCCTCTGAGCACAACCGGCCCTTGCCCACTGGAAGACCTCCCCGGCTGCCTCCAAAGGCCGGTTTGCAAGCCCTCCCGCCCACTGTTCCCGCCAGGCGCGCACAATGCTCCCAAGCCCGGGAGAAAAGCGCTTCGGGGTGGTGGTCTCTCCGGGCCCCTGCCCCTGAGCCTGGGGCCCAGGCAGGGGAACCACAGTCCCAGGCCAAGGCAGAACCACATGCACAGGTCTGTTCCTGCCCCCTCCACCGGCAGAGAGCTGGGGGGAGCCAGAGTCTGTCAGGCAGCTGCTGGGCTGGCCGCCTGTGTGGGAAGGGGCAGAGCCGACCTAGGGGCAAGTTGGGCCTCTTGCTCTCCCTGCTGCCCTGAGGCTGCTGGGCCAAAGAGGTCTTGGGCATCCAGCCCCTTGCTGGTCCCTTCCCTCTGACGAGGCCCTCTGAGCTCCAGCACCTTGCAGTGTGGAGACAGCCCCTGCCAGCAACCTCCTCTCCAAGGAGGCCTCAACCGAGGCCTAGGCCCAGGGGAAAGGCACCAGCGGGGATGAGCCAGTGGAGGCGCACGGGCATGTCTGGACCCAGTCCCCGCAGCCTGCCCCTTGGTGGGGCAGTACCCCCGGAGGCCAGGAAGGTCTGGGCAAGGCTGGCCAGGGGCAGGGGCCCTGCTGGGTCCTGCCCCTGGCCTGTGGGGCCTCTGAGCACAACCGGCCCTCTCCCACTGGAAGACCTCCCCGGCTGCCTCCAAAGGCCGGTTTGCCAACACTCCCGCCCGCTGTTCCCGCCAGGCACGCACAATGCTCCCAAGCCCGGGAGAAAAGCGCTTCGGGGTGTTGCACTCTCCGGACCCTTGCCCCTGAGCCTGGGGTCCAGGCAGTGGGTCCACACTCCCAGACCAAGGCAGAAACACATGCACTCGTCTGTTCCTGACCCCTGCACCGACAGAGAGCTCGGGGGAGCCAGAGTCTGTCAGGCAGCTGCTGGGCTGGCCGCCTGTGTGGGAAGGGGCAGAGCCGACCTAGGGGCAAGTTGGGCCTCTTGCTCTCCCTGCTGCCCTGAGGCTGCTGGGCCAAAGAGGTCTTGGGCATCCAGCCCTTTGCTTGTCCCTTCCCTCTGACGAGGCCCTCTGAGCTCCAGCACCTTGCAGTGTGGAGACAGCCCCTGCCAGCAACCTCCTCTCCAAGGAGGCCTCAACCGAGACCTAGGACCAGGGGAAAGGCACCAGCGGGGATGAGCCTGGGGAGGCGACCAGGCATGTCTGGACCCAGTCCCCGCAGCCTGCCCCTTGGTGGGGCAGTACCCCCGGAGGCCAGGAAGGTCTGGGAAAGGCTGGCCAGGGGCAGGGGACCTGCTGGGTACTGCCCCTGGCCTGTGGGGCCTCTGAGCACAGCCGGCCCTCTCCCACTGGAAGACCTCCCCGGCTGCCTCCAAAGGCCGGTTTGCAAGCGCTCCCGGCCACTGTTACCAGCAGGCGGGCACAATGCTCCTAAGCCCGGAAGAAAAGCGCTTCAGGGTGGTGCTCTCTCTGGGCCCTTGCCCCTGAGCCTGGGGGCAAGGCAGGGTGTCCACACTCCCAGGCCAAGGCAGAACCACATGCACACGTCTGACCTGCCCCCTGCACCGGCAGAGAGCTCGGGGGAGCCAGAGTCTGTCAGGCAGCTGCTGGGCTGGCCGCCTGTGTGGGAAGTGGCAGAGCCGACCTAGGGGCAAGTTGGGCCTCTTGCTCTCCCTGCTGCCCTGAGGCTGCTGGGCCAAAGAGGTCTTGGGCATCCAGCCCCTTGCTGGTCCCTTCCCTCTGACGAGGCCCTCTGAGCTCCAGCACCTTGCAGTGTGGAGACAGCCCCTGCCAGCAACCTCCTCTCCAAGGAGGCCTCAACCGAGGCCTAGGCCCAGGGGAAAGGCACCAGCGGGGATGAGCCTGGGGAGGCGCCCGGGCATGTCTGGACCCAGTCCCCGCAGCCTGCCCCTTGGTGGGGCAGTACCCCCGGAGGCCAGGAAGGTCTGGGCAAGGCTGGCCAGGGGCAGGGGCCCTGCTGGGTCCTGCCCCTGGCCTTTGGGGCCTCTGAGCACAACCGGCCCTCTCCCACTGGAAGAACTCCCCGGCTGCCTCCAAAGGCCAGTTTGCCAACACTCCCGCCCGCTGTTCCCGCCAGGCACGCACAATGCTCCCAAGCCCGTGAGAAAAGCACTTCGGGGTGGTGCTCTCCTCGGGCCCTTGCCCCTGAGCCTGGGGGCCAGGCAGTTGGTCCACACTCCCAGACCAAGGCAGAACCACGTGCACACGTCTGTTCCTGACCCCTGCACCGGCAGAGAGCTCGGGTGAGCCAGAGTCTGTCAGGCAGCTGCTGGGCTGGCCGCCTGTGTGGGAAGGGGCAGAGCCGACCTAGGGGCAAGTTGGGCCTCTTGCTCTCCCTGCTGCCCTGAGGCTGCTGGGACAAAGAGGTCTTGGGCATCCAGCCCCTTGCTGGTCCCTTCCCTCTGACGAGGCCCTCTGAGCTCCAGCACCTTGCAGTGTGGAGACAGCCCCTGCCAGCAACCTCCTCTCCAAGGAGGCCTCAACCGAGGCCTAGGCCCAGGGGAAAGGCACCAGCGGGGATGAGCCTGGGGAGGCGCCCGGGCATGTCTGGACCCAGTCCCTGCAGCCTGCCCCTTGGTGGGGCAGTACCCCCGGAGGCCAGGAAGGTCTGTGCAAGGCTGCCAGGGGCAGGGACAGCGCTGGGTCCTGCCCCTGGCCTGTGGGACGTCTGAGCACAACCGGCACTCTCCCGCTGGAAGAACTCCCCGTCTGCCTCGAAAGGCCGGTTTGCAAGCACTCCCGCCCGCTGTTCCCGCCAGGCACGCACAATGCTCCCAAGCCCGGTAGAAAAGCGCTTCGGGGTGGTGCTCTCTCCGGGCCCTTGCCCCTAAGCCTGCGGGCCAGGCAGGGGGAACACACTCCCAGGCCAAGACAGAACGACATGAACACGTCTGTTCCTGCCCCCTACACCAGCAGAGAGCTCGGGGGAGCCAGAGTCTCTCAGGCAGGTGCTGGGCTGGCCGCCTGTGTGGGAAGGGGCAGAGCCGACCTAGGGGCAAGTTGGGCCTCTTGCTCTCCCTGCTGCCCTGAGGCTGCTGGGTCAAAGAGGTCTTGGGCATCCAGCCCTTTGCTGGTCCCTTCCCTCTGACGAGGCCCTCTGAGCTCCAGACCTTGCAGTGTGGAGACAGCACCTGCCAGCAATCTCCTCTCCAAGGAGGCCTCAACCGAGGCCTAGGCCCAGGGGAAAGGCACCAGTGGGGATGAGCCTGGAGAGGCGCCCGGGCATGTCTGGACCCAGTCCCCGCAGCCTGCCCCTTGGTGGGGCAGTACCCCTGGAGGCCAGGAAGGTCTGGGCAAGGCTGACCAGGGGCAGGGGACCTGCTGGGTCCTGCCCCTGGCCTGTGGGGCCTCTGAGCACAACCGGCCCTCTCCCACTGGAAGACCTCCCCGGCTGCCTCCAAAGGCCGTTTTGCACGCACTCCCGCCCACTGTTCCCACCAAGCGCGCACAATGCTCCCATCCCGGGAGAAAAGCGCTTCGGGGTGGTGCTCTCTCCGGGCCCTTGCCCCTGAGACTGGGGGCCAGGCAGGGGGTCCACACTCCCAGGCCAAGGCAGAACCACATGCACACGTCTGTTCCTGACCCCTGCACCGGCAGAGAGCTCGGGGGAGCCAGAGTCTGTCAGGCAGCTGCTGGGCTGGCCGCCTTTGTGGGAAGGGGCAGAGCCGACCTAGGGGCAAGTTGGGCCTCTTGCTCTCCCTGCTGCCCTGAGGCTGCTGGGCCAAAGAGGTCTTGGGCATCCAGCCCTTTGCTTGTCCCTTCCCTCTGACGAGGCCCTCTGAGCTCCAGCACCTTGCAGTGTGGAGACAGCCCCTGCCAGCAACCTCCTCTCCAAGGAGGCCTCAACCGAGACCTAGGACCAGGGGAAAGGCACCAGCGGGGATGAGCCTGGGGAGGCGCCCAGGAATGTCTGGACCCAGTCCCCGCAGCCTGCCCCTTGGTGGGGCAGTACCCCCGGAGGCCAGGAAGGTCTGGGAAAGGCTGGCCAGGGGCAGGGGACCTGCTGGGTCCTGCCCCTGGCCTGTGGGGCCTCTGAGCACAACCGGCCCTCTCCCACTGGAAGACCTCCCCGGCTGCCTCCAAAGTCCTGTTTGCCAACACTCCCACCCGCTGTTCACGCCAGACTTGCACAATGCTCCCAAGCCCGGGAGAAAAGCATTTTGGGGTGGTGCTCACACCGGGCCCTGGAAGACCTCCCCGGCTGCCTCCAAAGGACGGTTTTCAAGCACTCCTGCCTGCTGTTCCCGCCACCCGCGCAGAATGCTCCCAAGCGCGGGAGAAAAGCGCTTCGGGGTGGTGCTCTCTACAGGCCCTTGGAAGACCTCCCCGGCTGCCTCCAAAGGCCGGTTTGCAAGGACTCCTTCCTGCTGTTCCCGCCAGCCACGCACAATGCTCCCAAGCCCGGGAGAAAAGCATTTTGGGGTGGTGCTCACTCCGGGCCCTTGGAAGACCTCCCCGGCTGCCTCCAATGGCCAGTTTGCAAGCACTCATGTCCGCTGTTCCCACCAGCCGCGCACAATGCTCCCAAGCCCGGGAGAAAAGCTTTTTGGGGTGGTGCTCACACCGGGCCCTGGAAGACCTCCCCGGCTGCCTCCTAAGGCCAGTTTTCAAGCACTCCTGCCTGCTGTTCCCGCCACCTGCGCACAATGCTCCTAAGCCCGGGAGAAAAGCGCTTCGGGGTGGTGCTCTCTACAGGCCCTTGGAAGACCTCCCCGGCTGCCTTCAAAGGCCGGTTTGCAAGGACTCCTTCCTGCTGTTCCCGCCAGCCACGCACAATGCTCCCAAGCCCGGGAGAGAAGCATTTTGGGGTGGTGCTCTCTACAGGCCCTTGGAAGACCTCCCCGGCTGCCTCCAGTGGCCAGTTTGCAAGCACTCATGCCCGCTGTTCCCACCAGCCGCGCACAATGCTCCCAAGCCCGGGAGAAAAGCTTTTTGGGGTGGTGCTCACACCGGGCCCTGGAAGACCTCCCCGGCTGCCTGCAAGGCCGGTTTTCAAGCACTCCTGCCTGCTGTTCCCGCCACCCGCGACCAATACTCCCAAGCCTGGGAGAAAAGCGCTTCGGGGTGGTGCTCTCTACAGGCCCTTGGAAGACCTCCCCCGCTGCCTCCAAAGGCCGGTTTGCAAGGACTCCTTCCTGCTGTTCCCGCCAGCCACGCACAATGCTCCCAAGCCCGGGAGAAAAGTGCTTCGGGGTGGTGATCTCTCCGGGCCCTTGGAAGTCGTCCCCGGCTGCCTCCAAAGGCCGGTTTGCAAGCACTCATGCCCGTTGTTCCCACCAGCCGCGCACAATGCTCCCAAGCCCGGGAGAAAAGCATTTTGGGGTGGTGCTCACTCCGGGCCCTTGGAAGACCTCCCCGGCTGCCTCCAAAGGCCAGTTTGCAAGCAGTCCTGCCTGCTGTTCCCGCCAGCCGCGCACAATGCTCCCAAGCCCGGGAGAAAAGCGCTTCGGGGTCGTGCTCTCTCCGGGCCCTTGGAAGACGTCCCCGGCTGCCTCCAAAGGCCGGTTTGCAAGCACTCATGCCCGTTGTTCCCGCCACCTGCGCACAATGCTCCCAAGCCCGGGAGAAAAGCGCTTCGGTGTGTTGCTCTCTCCGGGCCCTTGCCCCTGAGTGTGGGGGCCAGGCAGTGGTTCCATACTCCCAGACCAAGGCAGAACCACATGCACACGTCTGTTCCTGACCCCTGCACCGGCAGAGAGCTCGGGGGAGCCAGAGTCTGTCAGGCAGCTGCTGGGCTGGCCGCCTGTGTGGGAAGGGGCAGAGCCGACCTAGGGGCAAGTTGGGCCTCTTCCTCTCCCTGCTGCCCTGAGGCTGCTGGGACAAAGAGGTCTTGGGCATCCAGCCCCTTGCTGGTCCCTTCCCTCTGACGAGGCCCTCTGAGCTCCAGCACCTTGCAGTGTGGAGACAGCCCCTGCCAGCAACCTCCTCTCCAAGGAGGCCTCAACCGAGGCCTAGGCCCAGGGGAAAGGCACCAGCGGGGATGAGCCTGGGGAGGCGCAAGGGCATGTCTGGACCCAGTCCCCGCAGCCTGCCCCTTGGTGGGGCAGTACCCCCGGAGGCCAGGAAGGTCTGGGCAAGGCTGCCAGGGGCAGGGACACTGCTGGGTCCTGCCCCTGGCCTGTGGGGCGTCTGAGCACAACCGGCACTCTCCCGCTGGAAGACCTGCCCGGCTGCCTCCAAAGGCCGGTTAACAAGCGCTCCCGCCCACTGTTCCCAGCAGGCGTGCACAATGCTCCCAAGCCCGGGAGAAAAGCGCTTCGGGGTGGTGCTCTCTCCGGGCCCTTGCCCCTGAGCCTGGGGGCAAGGCAGGGTGTCCACACTCCCAGGCCAAGGCAGAACCACATGCACACGTCTGACCTGCCCCCTGCACCGGCAGAGAGCTCGGGGGAGCCAGAGTCTGTCAGGCAGCTGCTGGGCTGGCCGCCTGTGTGGGAAGGGGCAGAGCCGACCTAGGGGCAAGTTGGGCCTCTTGCTCTCCCTGCTGCCCTGAGGCTGCTGGGCCAAAGAGGTCTTGGGCATCCAGCCCCTTGCTTGTCCCTTCCCTCTGACGAGGCCCTCTGAGCTCCAGCACCTTGAAGTGTGGAGACAGCACCTGCCAGCAATCTCCTCTCCAAGGAGGCCTCAACCGAGGCCTAGGCCCAGGGAAAAGGCACCAGCGGGGTTGAGCCAGGGGAGGCGCCCGGGCATGTCTGGACCCTGTCCCCGCAGCCTGCCCCTTGGTGGGGCAGTACCCCCGGAGGCCAGGAAGGTCTGGGCAAGGCTGGCCAGGGGCAGGGGCCCTGCTGGGTCCTGCCCCTGGCCTGTGGGGCCTCTGAGCACAACCGGCCCTTGCCCACTGGAAGACCTCCCCGGCTGCCTCCAAAGGCCGGTTTGCAAGCCCTCCCGCCCACTGTTCCCGCCAGGCGCGCACAATGCTCCCAAGCCCGGGAGAAAAGCGCTTCGGGGTGGTGGTCTCTCCGGGCCCCTGCCCCTGAGCCTGGGGCCCAGGCAGGGGAACCACAGTCCCAGGCCAAGGCAGAACCACATGCACAGGTCTGTTCCTGCCCCCTCCACCGGCAGAGAGCTGGGGGGAGCCAGAGTCTGTCAGGCAGCTGCTGGGCTGGCCGCCTGTGTGGGAAGGGGCAGAGCCGAACTAGGGGCAAGTTGGGCCTCTTGCTCTCCCTGCTGCCCTGAGGCTGCTGGGCCAAAGAGGTCTTAGGCATCCAGCCCCTTGCTGGTCCCTTCCCTCTGACGAGGCCCTCTGAGCTCCAGCACCTTGCAGTGTGGAGACAGCCCCTGCCAGCAACCTCCTCTCCAAGGAGGCCTCAACCGAGGCCTAGGCCCAGGGGAAAGGCACCAGCGGGGATGAGCCAGTGGAGGCGCACGGGCATGTCTGGACCCAGTCCCCGCAGCCTGCCCCTTGGTGGGGCAGTACCCCCGGAGGCCAGGAAGGTGTGGGCAAGGCTGGCCAGGGGCAGGGGCCCTGCTGGGTCCTGCCCCTGGCCTGTGGGGCCTCTGAGCACAACCGGCCCTCTCCCACTGGAAGACCTCCCCGGCTGCCTCCAAAGGCCGGTTTGCCAACACTCCCGCCCGCTGTTCCCGCCAGGCACGCACAATGCTCCCAAGCCCGGGAGAAAAGCGCTTCGGGGTGTTGCACTCTCCGGACCCTTGCCCCTGAGCCTGGGGTCCAGGCAGTGGGTCCACACTCCCAGACCAAGGCAGAAACACATGCACTCGTCTGTTCCTGACCCCTGCACCGACAGAGAGCTCGGGGGAGCCAGAGTCTGTCAGGCAGCTGCTGGGCTGGCCGCCTGTGTGGGAAGGGGCAGAGCCGACCTAGGGGCAAGTTGGGCCTCTTGCTCTCCCTGCTGCCCTGAGGCTGCTGGGCCAAAGAGGTCTTGGGCATCCAGCCCTTTGCTTGTCCCTTCCCTCTGACGAGGCCCTCTGAGCTCCAGCACCTTGCAGTGTGGAGACAGCCCCTGCCAGCAACCTCCTCTCCAAGGAGGCCTCAACCGAGACCTAGGACCAGGGGAAAGGCACCAGCGGGGATGAGCCTGGGGAGGCGACCAGGCATGTCTGGACCCAGTCCCCGCAGCCTGCCCCTTGGTGGGGCAGTACCCCCGGAGGCCAGGAAGGTCTGGGAAAGGCTGGCCAGGGGCAGGGGACCTGCTGGGTACTGCCCCTGGCCTGTGGGGCCTCTGAGCACAGCCGGCCCTCTCCCACTGGAAGACCTCCCCGGCTGCCTCCAAAGGCCGGTTTGCAAGCGCTCCCGGCCACTGTTACCAGCAGGCGGGCACAATGCTCCTAAGCCCGGAAGAAAAGCGCTTCAGGGTGGTGCTCTCTCTGGGCCCTTGCCCCTGAGCCTGGGGGCAAGGCAGGGTGTCCACACTCCCAGGCCAAGGCAGAACCACATGCACACGTCTGACCTGCCCCCTGCACCGGCAGAGAGCTCGGGGGAGCCAGAGTCTGTCAGGCAGCTGCTGGGCTGGCCGCCTGTGTGGGAAGTGGCAGAGCCGACCTAGGGGCAAGTTGGGCCTCTTGCTCTCCCTGCTGCCCTGAGGCTGCTGGGCCAAAGAGGTCTTGGGCATCAAACCCCTTGCTGGTCCCTTCCCTCTGACGAGGCCCTCTGAGCTCCAGCACCTTGCAGTGTGGAGACAGCCCCTGCCAGCAACCTCCTCTCCAAGGAGGCCTCAACCGAGGCCTAGGCCCAGGGGAAAGGCACCAGCGGGGATGAGCCTGGGGAGGCGCCCGGGCATGTCTGGACCCAGTCCCCGCAGCCTGCCCCTTGGTGGGGCAGTACCCCCGGAGGCCAGGAAGGTCTGGGCAAGGCTGGCCAGGGGCAGGGGCCCTGCTGGGTCCTGCCCCTGGCCTGTGGGGCCTCTGAGCACAACCGGCCCTCTCCCACTGGAAGAACTCCCCGGCTGCCTCCAAAGGCCAGTTTGCCAACACTCCCGCCCGCTGTTCCCGCCAGGCACGCACAATGCTCCCAAGCCCGTGAGAAAAGCACTTCGGGGTGGTGCTCTCCTCGGGCCCTTGCCCCTGAGCCTGGGGGCCAGGCAGTTGGTCCACACTCCCAGACCAAGGCAGAACCACATGCACACGTCTGTTCCTGACCCCTGCACCGGCAGAGAGCTCGGGGGAGCCAGAGTCTGTCAGGCAGCTGCTGGGCTGGCCGCCTGTGTGGGAAGGGGCAGAGCCGACCTAGGGGCAAGTTGGGCCTCTTGCTCTCCCTGCTGCCCTGAGGCTGCTGGGACAAAGAGGTCTTGGGCATCCAGCCCCTTGCTGGTCCCTTCCCTCTGACGAGGCCCTCTGAGCTCCAGCACCTTGCAGTGTGGAGACAGCCCCTGCCAGCAACCTCCTCTCCAAGGAGGCCTCAACCGAGGCCTAGGCCCAGGGGAAAGGCACCAGCGGGGATGAGCCTGGGGAGGCGCCCGGGCATGTCTGGACCCAGTCCCTGCAGCCTGCCCCTTGGTGGGGCAGTACCCCCGGAGGCCAGGAAGGTCTGTGCAAGGCTGCCAGGGGCAGGGACAGCGCTGGGTCCTGCCCCTGGCCTGTGGGACGTCTGAGCACAACCGGCACTCTCCCGCTGGAAGAACTCCCCGTCTGCCTCGAAAGGCCGGTTTGCAAGCACTCCCGCCCGCTGTTCCCGCCAGGCACGCACAATGCTCCCAAGCCCGGTAGAAAAGCGCTTCGGGGTGGTGCTCTCTCCGGGCCCTTGCCCCTAAGCCTGCGGGCCAGGCAGGGGGAACACACTCCCAGGCCAAGACAGAACGACATGAACACGTCTGTTCCTGCCCCCTACACCAGCAGAGAGCTCGGGGGAGCCAGAGTCTCTCAGGCAGGTGCTGGGCTGGCCGCCTGTGTGGGAAGGGGCAGAGCCGACCTAGGGGCAAGTTGGGCCTCTTGCTCTCCCTGCTGCCCTGAGGCTGCTGGGTCAAAGAGGTCTTGGGCATCCAGCCCTTTGCTGGTCCCTTCCCTCTGACGAGGCCCTCTGAGCTCCAGACCTTGCAGTGTGGAGACAGCACCTGCCAGCAATCTCCTCTCCAAGGAGGCCTCAACCGAGGCCTAGGCCCAGGGGAAAGGCACCAGTGGGGATGAGCCTGGAGAGGCGCCCGGGCATGTCTGGACCCAGTCCCCGCAGCCTGCCCCTTGGTGGGGCAGTACCCCTGGAGGCCAGGAAGGTCTGGGCAAGGCTGACCAGGGGCAGGGGACCTGCTGGGTCCTGCCCCTGGCCTGTGGGGCCTCTGAGCACAACCGGCCCTCTCCCACTGGAAGACCTCCCCGGCTGCCTCCAAAGGCCGTTTTGCACGCACTCCCGCCCACTGTTCCCACCAAGCGCGCACAATGCTCCCATCCCGGGAGAAAAGCGCTTCGGGGTGGTGCTCTCTCCGGGCCCTTGCCCCTGAGACTGGGGGCCAGGCAGGGGGTCCACACTCCCAGGCCAAGGCAGAACCACATGCACACGTCTGTTCCTGACCCCTGCACCGGCAGAGAGCTCGGGGGAGCCAGAGTCTGTCAGGCAGCTGCTGGGCTGGCCGCCTTTGTGGGAAGGGGCAGAGCCGACCTAGGGGCAAGTTGGGCCTCTTGCTCTCCCTGCTGCCCTGAGGCTGCTGGGCCAAAGAGGTCTTGGGCATCCAGCCCTTTGCTTGTCCCTTCCCTCTGACGAGGCCCTCTGAGCTCCAGCACCTTGCAGTGTGGAGACAGCCCCTGCCAGCAACCTCCTCTCCAAGGAGGCCTCAACCGAGACCTAGGACCAGGGGAAAGGCACCAGCGGGGATGAGCCTGGGGAGGCGCCCAGGAATGTCTGGACCCAGTCCCCGCAGCCTGCCCCTTGGTGGGGCAGTACCCCCGGAGGCCAGGAAGGTCTGGGAAAGGCTGGCCAGGGGCAGGGGACCTGCTGGGTCCTGCCCCTGGCCTGTGGGGCCTCTGAGCACAACCGGCCCTCTCCCACTGGAAGACCTCCCCGGCTGCCTCCAAAGTCCTGTTTGCCAACACTCCCACCCGCTGTTCACGCCAGACTTGCACAATGCTCCCAAGCCCGGGAGAAAAGCGCTTCGGGGTGGTGCTCTCTCCGGGCCCTTGCCCCTGAGCCTGGGGGCAAGGCATGGGGAACACACTCCCAGGCCAAGGCAGAACCACATGCCCACGTCTGTTCCTGTCTCCTGCACCGGCAGAGAGCTTGGGGGAGCCAGAGTCTGTCAGGCAGCTGCTGGGTTGGCCGCCTGTGTGGGAAGGGGCAGAGCCGCCCTAGGGGCAAGTTGGGTCTCTTGCTCTCCCTGCTGCCCTGAGGCTGCTGGGCCAAAGACGTCTTGGGCATCCAGCCCCTTACTGGTCCCTTCCCTCTGACGAGGCCCTCTGAGCTCCAGCACCTTGCAGTGTGGAGACAGCCCCTGCCAGCAACCTCCTCTCCAAGGAGGCCTCAACCGAGGCCTAGGCCCAGGGGAAAGGCACCAGCGGGGATGAGCCTGGGGAGGCGCACGGGCATGTCTGGACCCAGTCCCCGCAGCCTGCCCCTTGGTGGGGCAGTACCCCCGGAGGCCAGGAGGGTCTGGGCAAGGCTGCCAGGGGCAGGGACACTGCTGGGTCCTGCCCCTGGCCTGTGGGGCGTCTGAGCACAACCGGCACTCTCCCGCTGGAAGACCTCCCCGGCTGCCTCCAAAGGCCGGTTTGCAAGCACTCCCGCCCGCTGTTCCCGCCAGGCACGCACAATGCTCCCAAGCCCGGGAGAAAAGCGCTTCGGGGTGGTGCTCTCTCCGGGCCCTTGCCCCTGAGCCTGGGGGACAGGGAGGGGGTCCACACTCCCAGGCCAAGGCAGAACGACATGCACACGTCTGTTCCTGCCCCCTACACCGGCAGAGAGTTCGGGGGAGCCAGAGACTGCCAGGCTGCTGCTGGGCTGGCTGCCTGTGTGGGAAGGGGCAGAGCCGACCTAGGGGCAAGTTGGGCCTCTTGCTCTCCCTGCTGCCCTGAGGCTGCTGGGCCAAAGAGGTCTTGGGCATCCAGCCCCTTGCTGGTCCCTTCCCGCTGACGAGGCCCTCTGAGCTCCAGCACCTTGCAGTGTGGAGACAGCCCCTGCCAGCAACCTCCTCTCCAACGAGGCATCAACCGAGGCCTATGCCCAGGGGAAAGGCACCAGCGGGGATGAGCCTGGGGAGGCGCCCAGGCATGTCTGGACCCAGTGCCCGCAGCCTGCCCCTTGGTGGGGCAGTACCCCCGGAGGCCAGGAAGGTCTGGTCAAGGCTGGCCAGGGGCAGGGGCCCTACTGGGTCCTGCCCCTGGCCTGTGGGGCCTCTGAGCACAACCGGCCCTCTCCCACTCGAAGAACTCCCCGGCTGCCTCCAAAGGCCAGTTTGCCAACACTCCCGCCCGCTGTTCCCGCCAGGCACGCACAATGCTCCCAAGCCCGGGAGAAAAGCACTTTGGGGTGGTGCTCTCCTCGGGCCCTTGCCCCTGAGCCTGGGGGCCAGGCAGTTGGTCCACACTCCCAGACCAAGGCAGAACCACATGCACACGTCTGTTCCTGACCCTTGCACCGGCAGAGAGCTCGGGGGAGCCAGAGTCTGTCAGGCAGCTGCTGGGCTGGCCGCCTGTGTGGGAAGGGGCAGAGCCGACCTAGGGGCAAGTTGGGCCTCTTGCTCTCCCTGCTGCCCTGAGGCTGCAGGGCCAAAGACGTCTTGGTCCCTTCCCTCTGACGAGGCCCTCTGAGCTCCAGCACCTTGCAGTGTGGAGACATCCCCTGCCAGCAATATCCTCTCCAAGGAGGCCTCAACCGAGGCCTAGGCCCAGGGGAAAGGCACCAGCGGGGTTGAGCCAGGGGAGGCGCCCGGGCATGTCTGGACCCTGTCCCCGCAGCCTGCCCCTTGGTGGGGCAGTACCCCCGGAGGCCAGGAAGGTCTGGGCAAGGCTGGCCACGGGCAGGGGCCCTGCTGGGTCCTGCCCCTGGCCTGTGGGGCCTCTGAGCACAACCGGCCCTCTCCCACTGGAAGACCTCCCCGGCTGCCTCCAAAGTCCTGTTTGCAAGCACTCCCGCCCACTGTTCCCGCCAGGCGCGCACAATGCTCCCAAACCCGGGAGAAAAGCGCTTCGGGGTGGTGGTCTCTCCGGGCCCTTGCCCCTGAGCCTGGGGGCCAGGCAGGGGATCCACAGTCCCAGGCCAAGGCACAACAACATGCACACGTCTGTTCCTGCCGCCTCCACCGGCAGAGAGCTGGGGGGAGCTAGAGTCTCTCAGGCAGGTGCTGGGCTGGCCGCCTGTGTGGGAAGGGGCAGAGCCGACCTAGGGGCAAGTTGGGCCTCTTGCTCTCCCTGCTGCCCTGAGGCTGCTGGGCCAAAGAGGTCTTGGGCATCCAGCCCCTTGCTGGTCCCTTCCCTCTGACGAGGCCCTCTGAGCTCCAGCACCTTGCAGTGTGGAGACAGCCCCTGCCAGCAACCTCCTCTCCAAGGAGGCCTCAACCGAGGCCTAGGCACAGTGGAAAGGAACCAGCGGGGATGAGCCAGTGGAGGCGCACGGGCATATCAGGACCCAGTCCCTGCAGCCTGCCCCTTGGTGGGGCAGTACCCCCGGAGGCCAGGAAGTTCTGGGCAAGGCTGGCCAGGGGCAGGGTCCCTGCTGCGTCCTGCCCCTGGCCTGTGGGGCCTCTGAGCACAACCGGCCCTCTCCCACTGGAAGACCTCCCCGGCTGCCTCCAAAGGCGGGTTTGCCAACACTCCCGCCCGCTGTTCCCGCCAGGCACGCACAACGCTCCCAAGCCCGGGAGAAAAGCGCTTCGGGGTGGTGCTCTCTCCGGGCCCTTGCCCCTGAGCCTGGGGTCCAGGCAGTGGGTCCACACTCCCAGACCAAGGCAGAACCACATGCACACGTCTGTTCCTGACCCCTGCACCGGCAGAGAGCTCGGGGGAGCCAGAGTCTGTCAGGCAGCTGCTGGGTTGGCTGCCTGTGTGGGAAGGGGCAGAGCCGACCTAGGGGCAAGTTGGGCCTCTTGCTCTCCCTGCTGCCCTGAGGCTGCTGGGCCAAAGAGGTCTTGGGCATCCAGCCCCTTGCTGGTCCCTTCCCGCTGACGAGGCCCTCTGAGCTCCAGCACCTTGCAGTGTGGAGACAGCCCCTGCCAGCAACCTCCTCTCCAAGGAGGCCTCAACCGAGGCCTAGGCCCAGGGGAAAGGCACCAGCGGGGATGAGCCTGGGGAGGCGCCCGGGCATCTCTGGACCCAGGCCCCGCAGCCTGCCCCTTAGTGGGGCAGTACCCCCGGAGGCCAGGAAGGTCTGGGCAAGGCTGGCCAGGGGCAGGGGCCCTGCTGCGTCCTGCCCCTGGCCTGTGGGGCCTCTGAGCACAACCGGCCCTCTCCCACTGAAAGACCTCCCCGGCTGCCTCCAAGGCCGGTTTGCAAGCGTGCACGCCCACTGTTCCCAGCAGGCGTGCACAATGCTCCCAAGCCCGGGAGAAAAGCGCTTCAGGGTGGTGCTCTCTCCGGGCCCTTGCCAATGAGCCTGGGGGCAAGGCAGTGTGTCCACACTCCCAGGCCAAGGCAGAACCACATGCAGACGTCTGATCTGCCCCCTGCACCGGCAGAGAGCTCGGGGGAGCCAGAGTCTGTCAGGCAGCTGCTGGGCTGGCCGCCTGTGTGGGAAGGGGCAGAGCCGACCTAGGGGCAAGTTGGGCCTCTTGCTCTCCCTGCTGCCCTGAGGCTGCTGGGCCAAAGAGGTCTTGGGCATCCAGCCCCTTGCTGGTCCCTTCCCTCTGACGAGGCCCTCTGAGCTCCAGCACCTTTCAGTGTGGAGACAGCCCCTGCCAGCAACCTCCTCTCCAAGGAGGCCTCAACCGAGGCCTAGGCCCAGGGGAAAGGCACCAGCGGGGATGAGCCTGGGGAGGCGCCCGGGCATGTCTGGACCCAGTCCCCGCAGCCTGCCCCTTGGTGGGGCAGTACCCCCGGAGGCCAGGAAGGTCTGGGTAAGACTGGCCAGGGGCAGGGGCCCTGCTGGGTCCTGCCCCTGGCCTGTGGGGCCTCTGAGCACAACCGGCCCTCTCCCACTGGAAGACCTCCCCGGCTGCCTCCAAAGGCCGGTTTGCAAGCGCTCCCGGCCACTGTTACCAGCAGGCGGGCACAATGCTCCTAAGCCCGGAAGAAAAGCGCTTCAGGGTGGTGCTCTCTCTGGGCCCTTGCCCCTGAGCCTGGGGGCAAGGCAGGGTGTCCACACTCCCAGGCCAAGGCAGAACCACATGCACACGTCTGACCTGCCCCCTGCACCGGCAGAGAGCTCGGGGGAGCCAGAGTCTGTCAGGCAGCTGCTGGGCTGGCCGCCTGTGTGGGAAGGGGCAGAGCCGACCTAGGGGCAAGTTGGGCCTCTTGCTCTCCCTGCTGCCCTGAGGCTGCAGGGCCAAAGACGTCTTGGTCCCTTCCCTCTGACGAGGCCCTCTGAGCTCCAGCACCTTGCAGTGTGGAGACATCCCCTGCCAGCAATATCCTCTCCAAGGAGGCCTCAACCGAGGCCTAGGCCCAGGGGAAAGGCACCAGCGGGGTTGAGCCAGGGGAGGCGCCCGGGCATGTCTGGACCCTGTCCCCGCAGCCTGCCCCTTGGTGGGGCAGTACCCCCGGAGGCCAGGAAGGTCTGGGCAAGGCTGGCCACGGGCAGGGGCCCTGCTGGGTCCTGCCCCTGGCCTGTGGGGCCTCTGAGCACAACCGGCCCTCTCCCACTGGAAGACCTCCCCGGCTGCCTCCAAAGTCCTGTTTGCAAGCACTCCCGCCCACTGTTCCCGCCAGGCGCGCACAATGCTCCCAAACCCGGGAGAAAAGCGCTTCGGGGTGGTGGTCTCTCCGGGCCCTTGCCCCTGAGCCTGGGGGCCAGGCAGGGGATCCACAGTCCCAGGCCAAGGCACAACAACATGCACACGTCTGTTCCTGCCGCCTCCACCGGCAGAGAGCTGGGGGGAGCTAGAGTCTCTCAGGCAGGTGCTGGGCTGGCCGCCTGTGTGGGAAGGGGCAGAGCCGACCTAGGGGCAAGTTGGGCCTCTTGCTCTCCCTGCTGCCCTGAGGCTGCTGGGCCAAAGAGGTCTTGGGCATCCAGCCCCTTGCTGGTCCCTTCCCTCTGACGAGGCCCTCTGAGCTCCAGCACCTTGCAGTGTGGAGACAGCCCCTGCCAGCAACCTCCTCTCCAAGGAGGCCTCAACCGAGGCCTAGGCACAGTGGAAAGGAACCAGCGGGGATGAGCCAGTGGAGGCGCACGGGCATATCAGGACCCAGTCCCTGCAGCCTGCCCCTTGGTGGGGCAGTACCCCCGGAGGCCAGGAAGTTCTGGGCAAGGCTGGCCAGGGGCAGGGTCCCTGCTGCGTCCTGCCCCTGGCCTGTGGGGCCTCTGAGCACAACCGGCCCTCTCCCACTGGAAGACCTCCCCGGCTGCCTCCAAAGGCGGGTTTGCCAACACTCCCGCCCGCTGTTCCCGCCAGGCACGCACAACGCTCCCAAGCCCGGGAGAAAAGCGCTTCGGGGTGGTGCTCTCTCCGGGCCCTTGCCCCTGAGCCTGGGGTCCAGGCAGTGGGTCCACACTCCCAGACCAAGGCAGAACCACATGCACACGTCTGTTCCTGACCCCTGCACCGGCAGAGAGCTCGGGGGAGCCAGAGTCTGTCAGGCAGCTGCTGGGTTGGCTGCCTGTGTGGGAAGGGGCAGAGCCGACCTAGGGGCAAGTTGGGCCTCTTGCTCTCCCTGCTGCCCTGAGGCTGCTGGGCCAAAGAGGTCTTGGGCATCCAGCCCCTTGCTGGTCCCTTCCCGCTGACGAGGCCCTCTGAGCTCCAGCACCTTGCAGTGTGGAGACAGCCCCTGCCAGCAACCTCCTCTCCAAGGAGGCCTCAACCGAGGCCTAGGCCCAGGGGAAAGGCACCAGCGGGGATGAGCCTGGGGAGGCGCCCGGGCATCTCTGGACCCAGGCCCCGCAGCCTGCCCCTTAGTGGGGCAGTACCCCCGGAGGCCAGGAAGGTCTGGGCAAGGCTGGCCAGGGGCAGGGGCCCTGCTGCGTCCTGCCCCTGGCCTGTGGGGCCTCTGAGCACAACCGGCCCTCTCCCACTGAAAGACCTCCCCGGCTGCCTCCAAGGCCGGTTTGCAAGCGTGCACGCCCACTGTTCCCAGCAGGCGTGCACAATGCTCCCAAGCCCGGGAGAAAAGCGCTTCAGGGTGGTGCTCTCTCCGGGCCCTTGCCAATGAGCCTGGGGGCAAGGCAGTGTGTCCACACTCCCAGGCCAAGGCAGAACCACATGCAGACGTCTGATCTGCCCCCTGCACCGGCAGAGAGCTCGGGGGAGCCAGAGTCTGTCAGGCAGCTGCTGGGCTGGCCGCCTGTGTGGGAAGGGGCAGAGCCGACCTAGGGGCAAGTTGGGCCTCTTGCTCTCCCTGCTGCCCTGAGGCTGCTGGGCCAAAGAGGTCTTGGGCATCCAGCCCCTTGCTGGTCCCTTCCCTCTGACGAGGCCCTCTGAGCTCCAGCACCTTTCAGTGTGGAGACAGCCCCTGCCAGCAACCTCCTCTCCAAGGAGGCCTCAACCGAGGCCTAGGCCCAGGGGAAAGGCACCAGCGGGGATGAGCCTGGGGAGGCGCCCGGGCATGTCTGGACCCAGTCCCCGCAGCCTGCCCCTTGGTGGGGCAGTACCCCCGGAGGCCAGGAAGGTCTGGGTAAGACTGGCCAGGGGCAGGGGCCCTGCTGGGTCCTGCCCCTGGCCTGTGGGGCCTCTGAGCACAACCGGCCCTCTCCCACTGGAAGACCTCCCCGGCTGCCTCCAAAGGCCGGTTTGCAAGCGCTCCCGGCCACTGTTACCAGCAGGCGGGCACAATGCTCCTAAGCCCGGAAGAAAAGCGCTTCAGGGTGGTGCTCTCTCTGGGCCCTTGCCCCTGAGCCTGGGGGCAAGGCAGGGTGTCCACACTCCCAGGCCAAGGCAGAACCACATGCACACGTCTGACCTGCCCCCTGCACCGGCAGAGAGCTCGGGGGAGCCAGAGTCTGTCAGGCAGCTGCTGGGCTGGCCGCCTGTGTGGGAAGGGGCAGAGCCGACCTAGGGGCAAGTTGGGCCTCTTGCTCTCCCTGCTGCCCTGAGGCTGCTGGGCCAAAGAGGTCTTGGGCATCCAGCCCCTTGCTGGTCCCTTCCCTCTGACGAGGCCCTCTGAGCTCCAGCACCTTGCAGTGTGGAGACAGCCCCTGCCAGCAACCTCCTCTCCAAGGAGGCCTCAACCGAGGCCTAGGCCCAGGGGAAAGGCACCAGCGGGGATGAGCCTGGGGAGGCGCCCGGGCATGTCTGGACCCAGTCCCCGCAGCCTGCCCCTTGGTGGGGCAGTACCCCCGGAGGCCAGGAAGGTCTGGGCAAGGCTGGCCAGGGGCAGGGGCCCTGCTGGGTCCTGCCCCTGGCCTGTGGGGCCTCTGAGCACAACCGGCCCTCTCCCACTGGAAGAACTCCCCGGCTCCCTCCAAAGGCCAGTTTGCCAACACTCCCGCCCGCTGTTCCCGCCAGGCACGCACAATGCTCCCAAGCCCGTGAGAAAAGTGCTTCGGGGTGGTGCTCTCCTCGGGCCCTTGCCCCTGAGCCTGGGGGCCAGGCAGTTGGTCCACACTCCCAGACCAAGGCAGAACCACATGCACACGTCTGTTCCTGACCCCTGCACCGGCAGAGAGCTCGGGGGAGCCAGAGTCTGTCAGGCAGCTGCTGGGCTGGCCGCCTGTGTGGGAAGGGGCAGAGCCGACCTAGGGGCAAGTTGGGCCTCTTCCTCTCCCTGCTGCCCTGAGGCTGCTGGGCCAAAGAGGTCTTGGGCATCCAGCCCCTTGCTGGTCCCTTCCCTCTGACGAGGCCCTCTGAGCTCCAGCACCTTGCAGTGTGGAGACAGCCCCTGCCAGCAACCTCCTCTCCAAGGAGGCCTCAACCGAGGCCTAGGCCCAGGGGAAAGGCACCAGCGGGGATGAGCCAGTGGAGGCGCACGGGCATGTCTGGACCCAGTCCCCGCAGCCTGCCCCTTGGTGGGGCAGTACCCCCGGAGGCCAGGAAGGTCTGAGCAAGGCTGCCAGGGGCAGGGACACTGCTGGGTCCTGCCCCTGGCCTGTGGGGCGTCTGAGCACAACCGGCACTCTCCCGCTGGAAGACCTGCCCGGCCGCCTCCAAAGGCCTGTTAACAAGCGCTCCCGCCCACTGTTCCCAGCAGGGGTGCACAATGCTCCCAAGCCCGGGAGAAAAGCGCTTCGGGGTGGTGCTCTCTCCGGGCCCTTGCCCCTGAGCCTGGGGGCAAGGCAGGGTGTATACACTCCCAGGCCAAGGCAGAACCACATGCACACGTCTGATCTGCCCCCTGCACCGGCAGAGAGCTCGGGGGAGCCAGAGTCTGTCAGGCAGCTGCTGGGCTGGCCGCCTGTGTGGGAAGGGGCAGAGCCGACCTAGGGGCAAGTTGGGCCTCTTGCTCTCCCTGCTGCCCTGAGGCTGCTGGGCCAAAGAGGTCTTGGGCATCCAGCCCCTTGCTTGTCCCTTCCCTCTGACGAGGCCCTCTGAGCTCCAGCACCTTGCAGTGTGGAGACAGCCCCTGCCAGCAATCTACTCTCCAAGGAGGCCTCAACCGAGGCCTAGGCCCAGGGAAAAGGCACCAGCGGGGTTGAGCCAGTGGAGGCGCCCGGGCATGTCTGGACCCTGTCCCCGCAGCCTGCCCCTTGGTGGGGCAGTACCCCCGGAGGCCAGGAAGGTCTGGGCAAGGCTGGCCAGGGGCAGGGGCCCTGCTGGGTCCTGCCCCTGGCCTGTGGGGCCTCTGAGCACAACCGGCCCTTGCCCACTGGAAGACCTCCCCGGCTGCCTCCAAAGGCCGGTTTGCAAGCACTCCCGCCCACTGTTCCCGCCAGGCGCCCACAATGCTCCCAAGCCCGGGAGAAAAGCGCTTTGGGGTGGTGGTCTCTCCGGGCCCCTGCCCCTGAGCCTGGGGGCCAGGCAGGGGATCCACAGTCCCAGGCCAAGGCAGAACCACATGCACACGTCTGTTCCTGCCCCCTCCACCGGCAGAGAGCTGGGGGGAGCCAGAGTCTGTCAGGCAGCTGCTGGGCTGGCCGCCTGTGTGGGAAGGGGCAGAGCCGACCTAGGGGCAAGTTGGGCCTCTTGCTCTCCCTGCTGCCCTGAGGCTGCTGGGCCAAAGAGGTCTTGGGCATCCAGCCCCTTGCTGGTCCCTTCCCTCTGACGAGGCCCTCTGAGCTCCAGCACCTTGCAGTGTGGAGACAGCCCCTGCCAGCAACCTCTTCTCCAAGGAGGCCTCAACCGAGGCCTAGGCCCAGGGGAAAGGCACCAGCGGGGATGAGCCAGTGGAGGCGCACGGGCATGTCTGGACCCAGTCCCCGCAGCCTGCCCCTTGGTGGGGCAGTACCCCCGGAGGCCAGGAAGGTCTGGGCAAGGCTGGCCAGGGGCAGGGGCCCTGCTGGGTCCTGCCCCTGGCCTGTGGGGCCTCTGAGCACAACCGGCCCTCTCCCACTGGAAGACCTCGCCGGCTGCCTCCAAAGGCGGGTTTGCCAACACTCCCGCCCGCTGTTCCCGCCAGGCACGCACAACGCTCCCAAAGCCAGGAGAAAAGCGCTTCGGGGTGTTGCTCTCTCCGGGCCCTTGCCCCTGAGCCTGGGGTCCAGGCAGTGGGTCCACACTCCCAGACCAAGGCAGAACCACATGCACACGTCTGTTCCTGACCCCTGCACCGGCAGAGAGCTCGGGGGAGCCAGAGTCTGTCAGGCAGCTGCTGGGTTGGCTGCCTGTGTGGGAAGGGGCAGAGCCGCCCTAGGGGCAAGTTGGGCCTCTTGCTCTCCCTGCTGCCCTGAGGCTGCTGGGCCAAAGAGGTCTTGGGCATCCAGCCCCTTGCTGGTCCCTTCCCGCTGACGAGGCCCTCTGAGCTCCAGCACCTTGCAGTGTGGAGACAGCCCCTGCCAGCAACCTCCTCTCCAAAAAGGCCTCAACCGAGGCCTAGGCCCAGGGGAAAGGCACCAGCGGGGATGAGCCTGGGGAGGCGCCCGGGCATCTCTGGACCCAGGCCCCGCAGCCTGCCCCTTAGTGGGGCAGTACCCCCGGAGGCCAGGAAGGTCTGGGCAAGGCTGGCCAGGGGCAGGGGCCCTGCTGCGTCCTGCCCCTGGCCTGTGGGGCCTCTGAGCACAACCGGCCCTCTCCCACTGGAAGACCTCCCCGGCTGCCTTCAAGGCCGGTTTGCAAGCGCTCCCGCCCACTGTTCCCAGCAGGCGTGCACAATGCTCCCAAGCCCGGGAGAAAAGCGCTTCAGGGTGGTGCTCTCTCCGGGCCCTTGCCCCTGAGCCTGGGGGCAAGGCAGGGTGTCCACACTCCCAGGACAAGGCAGAACCACATGCACACGTCTGATCTGCCCCCTGCACCGGCACAGAGCTCGGGGGAGCCAGAGTCTGTCAGGCAGCTGCTGGGCTGGCCGCCTGTGTGGGAAGGGGCAGAGCCGACCTAGGGGCAAGTTGGGCCTCTTGCTCTCCCTGCTGCCCTGAGGCTGCTGGGCCAAAGAGGTCTTGGGCATCCAGCCCCTTGCTGGTCCCTTCCCTCTGACGAGGCCCTCTGAGCTCCAGCACCTTGCAGTGTGGAGACAGCCCCTGCCAGCAACCTCCTCTCCAAGGAGGCCTCAACCGAGGCCTAGGCCCAGGGGAAAGGCACCAGCGGGGATGAGCCTAGGGAGGCGCCCGGGCATGTCTGGACCCAGTCCCCGCAGCCTGCCCCTTGGTGGGGCAGTACCCCCGGAGGCCAGGAAGGTCTGGGCAAGGCTGGCCAGGGGCAGGGGCCCTGCTGGGTCCTGCCCCTGGCCTGTGGGGCCTCTGAGCACAACCGGCCCTCTCCCACTGGAAGAACTCCCCGGCTGCCTCCAAAGGCCAGTTTGCCAACACTCCCGCCCGCTGTTCCCGCCAGGCACGCACAATGCTCCCAAGCCCGTGAGAAAAGCGCTTCGGGGTGGTGCTCTCCTCGGGCCCTTGCCCCTGAGCCTGGGGGCCAGGCAGTTGGTCCACACTCCCAGACCAAGGCAGAACCACATGCACACGTCTGTTCCTGACCCCTGCACCGGCAGAGAGCTCGGGGGAGCCAGAGTCTGTCAGGCAGCTGCTGGGCTGGCCGCCTGTGTGGGAAGGGGCAGAGCCGACCTAGGGGCAAGTTGGGCCTCTTCCTCTCCCTGCTGCCCTGAGGCTGCTGGGCCAAAGAGGTCTTGGGCATCCAGCCCCTTGCTGGTCCCTTCCCTCTGACGAGGCCCTCTGAGCTCCAGCACCTTGCAGTGTGGAGACAGCCCCTGCCAGCAACCTCCTCTCCAAGGAGGCCTCAACCGAGGCCTAGGCCCAGGGGAAAGGCACCAGCGGGGATGAGCCAGTGGAGGCGCACGGGCATGTCTGGACCCAGTCTCCGCAGCCTGCCCCTTGGTGGGGCAGTACCCCCGGAGGCCAGGAAGGTCTGGACAAGGCTGCCAGGGGCAGGGACACTGCTGGGTCCTGCCCCTGGCCTGTGGGGCGTCTGAGCACAACCGGCACTCTCCCGCTGGAAGACCTGCCCGGTCGCCTCCAAAGGCCGGTTAACAAGCGCTCCCGCCCACTGTTCCCAGCAGGCGTGCACAATGCTCCCAAGCCCGGGAGAAAAGCGCTTCGGGGTGGTGCTCTCTCCGGGCCCTTGCCCCTGAGCCTGGGGGCAAGGCAGGGTGTCCACACTCCCAGGCCAAGGCAGAACCACATGCACACGTCTGATCTGCCCCCTGCACCGGCAGAGAGCTCGGGGGAGCCAGAGTCTGTCAGGCAGCTGCTGGGCTGGCCGCCTGTGTGGGAAGGGGCAGAGCCGACCTAGGGGCAAGTTGGGCCTCTTGCTCTCCCTGCTGCCCTGAGGCTGCTGGGCCAAAGAGGTCTTGGGCATCCAGCCCCTTGCTTGTCCCTTCCCTCTGACGAGGCCCTCTGAGCTCCAGCACCTTGCAGTGTGGAGACAGCCCCTGCCAGCAACCTCCTCTCCAAGGAGGCCTCAACCGAGGCCTAGGCCCAGGGAAAAGGCACCAGCGGGGTTGAGCCAGGGGAGGCGCCCGGGCATGTCTGGACCCTGTCCCCGCAGCCTGCCCCTTGGTGGGGCAGTACCCCCGGAGGCCAGGAAGGTCTGGGCAAGGCTGGCCAGGGGCAGGGGCCCTGCTGGGTCCTGCCCCTGGCCTGTGGGGCCTCTGAGCACAACCGGCCCTTGCCCACTGGAAGACCTCCCCGGCTGCCTCCAAAGGCCGGTTTGCAAGCACTCCCGCCCACTGTTCCCGCCAGGCGCGCACAATGCTCCCAAGCCCGGGAGAAAAGCGCTTCGGGGTGGTGGTCTCTCCGGGCCCCTGCCCCTGAGCCTGGGGGCCAGGCAGGGGATCCACTGTCCCAGGCCAAGGCAGAACCACATGCACACGTCTGTTCCTGCCCCCTCCACCGGCAGAGAGCTGGGGGGAGCCAGAGTCTGTCAGGCAGCTGCTGGGCTGGCCGCCTGTGTGGGAAGGGGCAGAGCCGACCTAGGGGCAAGTTGGGCCTCTTGCTCTCCCTGCTGCCCTGAGGCTGCTGGGCCAAAGACGTCTTGGGCATCCAGCCCCTTGCTGGTCCCTTCCCTCTGACGAGGCCCTCTGAGCTCCAGCACCTTGCAGTGTGGAGACAGCCCCTGCCAGCAACCTCTTCTCCAAGGAGGCCTCAACCGAGGCCTAGGCCCAGGGGAAAGGCACCAGCGGGGATGAGCCAGTGGAGGCGCATGGGCATGTCTGGACCCAGTCCCTGCAGCCTGCCCCTTGGTGGGGCAGTACCCCCGGAGGCCAGGAAGGTCTGGGCAAGGCTGGCCAGGGGCAGGGGCCCTGCTGGGTCCTGCCCCTGGCCTGTGGGGCCTCTGAGCACAACCGGCCCTCTCCCACTGGAAGACCTCCCCGGCTGCCTCCAAAGGCCGGTTTGCCAACACTCCCGCCCGCTGTTCCCGCCAGGCACGCACAATTCTCCCAAGCCCGGGGGAAAAGCGCTTCAGGGTGTTGCCCTCTCCGGGCCCTTGCCCCTGAGCCTGGGGTCCAGGCAGTGGGTCCACACTCCCAGACCAAGGCAGAACCACATGCACACGTCTGTTCCTGACCCCTGCACCGGCAGAGAGCTCGGGGGAGCCAGAGTCTGTCAGGCAGCTGCTGGGTTGGCTGCCTGTGTGGGAAGGGGCAGAGCCGACCTAGGGGCAAGTTGGGCCTCTTCCTCTCCCTGCTGCCCTGAGGCTGCTGGGCCAAAGACGTCTTGGGCATCCAGCCCCTTACTGGTCCCTTCCCTCTGACGAGGCCCTCTGAGCTCCAGCACCTTGCAGTGTGGAGACAGCCCCTGCCAGCAACCTCCTCTCCAAGGAGGCCTCAACCGAGGCCTAGGCCCAGGGGAAAGGCACCAGCGGGGATGAGCCAGTGGAGGCGCAAGGGCATGTCTGGACCCAGTCCCCGCAGCCTGCCCCTTGGTGGGGCAGTACCCCCGGAGGCCAGGAAGGTCTGGGCAAGGCTGCGAGGGGCAGGGGCCCTGCTGGGTCGTGCCCCTGCCCTGTGGGGCGTCTGAGCACAACCGGCACTCTCCCGCTGGAAGACCTCCCCGTCTGCCTCCAAAGGCCGGTTTGCAAGCACTCCCGCCCGCTGTTCCCGCCAGGCAGGCACAATGCTCCCAAGCCCGGGAGAAAAGCGCTTCGGGGTGGTGCTCTCCTCGGGCCCTTGCCCCTGAGCCTGGGGGCCAGGCAGTTGGAACACACTCCCAGGCCAAGGCAGAACGACATGCACACGTCTGTTCCTGCCCCCTACACCGGCAGAGAGCTCGGGGGAGCCAGAGACTGCCAGGCTGCTGCTGGGCTGGCTGCCTGTGTGGGACGGGGCAGAGCCGACCTAGGGGCAAGTTGGGCCTCTTGCTCTCCCTACTGCCCTGAGGCTGCTGGGTCAAAGAGGTCTTGGGCATCCAGCCCTTTGCTGGTCCCTTCCCTCTGACGAGGTCCTCTGAGCTCCAGCACCTTGCAGTGTGGAGACAGCCCCTGCCAGCAACCTCCTCTCCAAAGAGGCCTCAACCGAGGCCTACGCCCAGGGGAAAAGCACCAGCGGGGATATTCCTGGGGAGGCGCACGGACATGTCTGGACCCAGTCCCCGCAGCCTGCCCCTTGGTGGGGCAGTACCCCCGGAGGCCAGGAAGGTCTGGGCAAGGCTGGCCAGGGGCAGGGGCCCTGCTGGGTCCTGCCCCTGGCCTGTGAGGCCTCTGAGCACAACCGGCCCTCTCCCACTGGAAGACCTCCCCAGCTGCCTCCAAAGTCCTGTTTGCAAACACTCCCGCCCGCTGTTCACGCCAGGCTCGCACAATGCTCCCAAGCCCGGGAGAAAAGCGCTTCGGGGTGGTGCTCTCCTCGGGCCCTTGCCCCTGAGCCTGGGGGCCAGGCAGTTGGTCCACACTCCCAGACCAAGGCAGAACCACATGCACACGTCTGTTCCTGACCCCTGCACCGGCAGAGAGCTCGGGGGAGCGAGAATCTGTCAGGCAGCTGCTGGGCTGGCCGCCTGTGTGGGAAGGGGCAGAGCCGACCTAGGGGCAAGTTGGGCCTCTTCCTCTCCCTGCTGCCCTGAGGCTGCTGGGCCAAAGACGTCTTGGGCATCCAGCCCCTTGCTGGTCCCTTCCCTCTGACGAGGCCCTCTGAGCTCCAGCACCTTGCAGTGTGGAGACAGCCCCTGCCAGCAACATCCTCTCCAAGGAGGCCTCAACCGAGGCCTAGGCCCAGGGGAAAGGCACCAGCGGGGATGAGCCTGGGGAGGCGCCCGGGCATGTCTGGACCCAGTCCCCGCAGCCTGCCCCTTGGTGGGGCAGTACCCCCGGAGGCCAGGAAGATCTGGGCAAGGCTGGCCAGGGGCAGGGGCCCTGCTGGGTCCTCACCATGGCCTGTGGGGCCTCTGAGCACAACCGGCCCTCTCCCACTGGAAGACCTCCCCGGCTGCCTCCAAAGGCCAGTTTGCCAACACTCCTGCCCGCTCTTCCCGCCAGGCACGCACAATGCTCCTAAGCCCGGGAGAAAAGCGCTTCGGGGTGGTGGTCTCTCCGGGCCCTTGCCCCTGAGCCTGGGGGCCAGGCAGGGGATCCACAGTCCCAGGCCAAGGCACAACAACATGCACACGTCTGTTCCTGCCCCCTCCACCGGCAGAGAGCTGGGGGGAGCCAGAGTCTGTCAGGCAGCTGCTGGGCTGGCCGCCTGTGTGGGAAGGGGCAGAGCCGACCTAGGGGCAAGTTGGGCCTCTTCCTCTCCCTGCTGCCCTGAGGCTGCTGGGCCAAAGAGGTCTTGGGCATCCAGCCCCTTGCTTGTCCCTTCCCTCTGACGAGGCCCTCTGAGCTCCAGCACCTTGCAGTGTGGAGACAGCCCCTGCCAGCAATCTCCTCTCCAAGGAGGCCTCAACCGAGGCCTAGGCCCAGGGAAAAGGAACCAGCGGGGTTGAGCCAGGGGAGGCGCCCGGGCATGTCTGGACCCTGTCCCCGCAGCCTGCCCCTTGGTGGGGCAGTACCCCCGGAGGCCAGGAAGGTCTGGGCAAGGCTGGCCAGGGGCAGGGGCCCTGCTGCGTCCTGCCCCTGGCCTGTGGGGCCTCTGAGCACAACCGGCCCTCTCCCACTGGAAGACCTCCCCGGCTGCCTCCAAAGTCCTGTTTGCAAACACTCCCGCCCGCTGTTCACGCCAGGCTCGCACAATGCTCCCAAGCCCGTGAGGAAAGCGCTTCAGGGTGGTGCTCTCTCCGGGCCCTTGCCCCTGAGCCTGGGGGCAAGGCAGGGTGTCCACACTCCCAGGACAAGGCAGAACCACATGCACACGTCTGATCTGCCCCATGCACCGGCAGAGAGCTCGGGGGAGCCAGAGTCTGTCAGGCAGCTGCTGGGCTGGCCGCCTGTGTGGGAAGGGGCAGAGCCGACCTAGGGGCAAGTTGGGCCTCTTGCTCTCCCTGCTGCCCTGAGGCTGCTGGGCCAAAGAGATCTTGGGCACCCAGCCCCTTCCCTCTGACGAGGCCCTCTGAGCTCCAGCACCTTGCAGTGTGGAGACAGCCCCTGCCAGCAACCTCCTCTCCAAGGAGGCCTCAACCGAGGCCTAGGACCAGGGGAAAGGCACCAGCGGGGATGAGCCTGGGGAGGCGCCCGGGCATGTCTGGACCCAGTCCCCACAGCCTGCCCCTTGGTGGGGCAGTACCCCCGGAGGCCAGGAAGGTCTGGGCAAGGCTGGCCACGGGCAGGGGCCCTGCTGGGTCCTGCCCCTGGCCTGTGGGGCCTCTGAGCACAACCGGCCCTCTCCCACTGGAAGACTTCCCCGGCTGCCTCCAAAGGCCGGTTTGCCAACACTCCCGCCCGCTGTTCCCGCCAGGCACGCACTATTCTCCCAAGCCCGGGAGAAAAGCGCTTCGGGGTGTTGCTCTCTCCGGGCCCTTGCCCTTGAGCGTGGGGGCGAGGCAGTGGGTCTACACTCCCAGACCAATGCAGAACCACATGCACACGTCTGTTCCTGACCCCTGCACCGCAGAGAGCTCGGGGGAGCCAGAGTCTGTCAGGCAGCTGCTGGGCTGGCCGCCTGTGTGGGAAGGGGCAGAGCCGACCTAGGGGCAAGTTGGGCCTCTTCCTCTCCCGGCTGCCCTGAGGCTGCTGGGCCAAAGAGGTCTTGGGCATCCAGCCCCTTGCTGGTCCCTTCCCTCTGACGAGGCCCTCTGAGCTCCAGCACCTTGCAGTGTGGAGACAGCCCCTGCCAGCAACCTCCTCTCCAAGGAGGCCTCAACCGAGGCCTAGGCCCAGGGGAAAGGCACCAGCGGGGATGAGCCTGGGGTGGCGCCCGGCCATGTCTGGACCCAGTCCCCGCAGCCTGCCCCTTGGTGGGGCAGTACCCCCGGAGGCCAGGAGGGTCTGGGCAAGGCTGCCAGGGGCAGGGACACTGCTGGGTCCTGCCCCTGGCCTGTGGGGCGTCTGAGCACAACCGGCCCTCTCCCGCTGGAAGACCTCCCCGGCTGCCTCCAAAGGCCAGTTTGCAAGCACTCCCGCCCGCTGTTCCCGCCAGGCACGCACAATGCTCCCAAGCCCGGGAGAAAAGCGCTTCGGGGTGGTGCTCTCTCCGGGCCCTTGCCCCTGAGCCTGGGGGCCAGGCAGGGGGAACACACTCCCAGGCCAAGGCAGAACGACATGCACACGTCTGTTCCTGCCCCCTACACCGGCAGAGAGTTCGGGGGAGCCAGAGACTGCCAGGCTGCTGCTGGGCTGGCTGCCTGTGTGGGACGGGGTAGAGCCGACCTAGGGGCAAGTTGGGCCTCTTGCTCTCCCTGCTGCCCTGAGGCTGCTGGGTCAAAGAGGTCTTGGGCATCCAGCCCTTTGCTGGTCCTTTCCCTCTGACGAGGCCCTCTGAGCTCCAGCACCTTGCAGTGTGCAGACAGCCCCTGCCGGCAACCTCCTCTCCAAGGAGGCCTCAACCGAGGCCTAGGCCCAGGGGAAAGGCACCAGCAGGGATGAGCCTGGGGAGGCGCCCGGGCATGTCTGGACCCAGGCCCCGCAGCCTGCCCCTTGGTGGGGTAGTACCCCCGGAGGCCAGGAAGGTCTGGGCAAGGCTGCCAGAGGCAGGGACACTGCTGGGTCCTGCCCCTGGCCTGTGGGGCCTCTGAGAACAACTGGCACTCTCCCGCTGGAAGACCTCCCCGGCTGCCTCCAAAGGCTGGTTTGCAAGCACTCAATCCCGCTGTTCACGCCAGCTGCGCACAATGCTCCCAAGCCCGGGAGAAAAGCATTTTGGGGTGGTGCTCACTCCGGGCTTTGGAAGACCTCCCCGGCTGCCTCCAAGGCCGGTTTGCAAGCACTTCTGCCTGCTGTTCCCGCCACCCGCGCACAATGCTCCCAAGCCCGGGAGAAAAGCGTTTCGGGGTGGTGTTCTCTCTGGACCCAAGAAAGACCTCCCGGGCTGCCCCCAAATGCCGGTTTGCAAGCACTCCCACTCACTGTTCCCGCCATCCGTGCAAATGCTCCAAGCCCAGGAGAAAAGCCCTTCAGGGTGGTGCTCTCTCCCGGCCCTTGGAAGACCTCCCCGGCTGCCTCCAAAGGCTGGATTTCAAGTACTCCCTCCCGCTGTCCCGCCAGCCGCACACAATGCTCCCAATCACGGGAGAAAAGCGCTTCGGGGTGGTGCTCTCTACGGGCCCTTGGAAGACCTCCCCGTTTGTCTCCAAAGGCCGGTTTGCAAGCACTCATGCCCGCTGTTCCCGCCAGCCGCGCACAATGCTCCCAAGCCTAGGAGAAAAGCGCTTCGGGGTGGTGCTCTCTCCCGGCCCTTGGAAGACCTCCCCGGCTGCCTCCAAAGGCCGGTTTGCAAGCACTCAATCCCGCTGTTCCCGCCAGCCGCGCACAATGCTCCCAAGCCCGGGAGAAAAGCGCTTCGGGGTGGTGCTCTCTCCCGGCCCTTGGAAGACCTCCCCGGCTGCCTCCAAAGGCTGGTTTTCAAGAACTCCCTCCCGCTGACCCGCCAGCCGCACACAATGCTCCCAAGCCCGGGAGAAAAGCATTTTGAGGTGGTCTCTCTCCGGGCCCTTGGAAGACTCCCCGGCTGCCTCTAAAGGCCGGTTTGCAAGCACTCATGTCCTCTGTTCCCGACAGCCGCGAACAATGCTCCCAATTCCGTGAGAAAAGTGCTTCGGGATGGTGCTCTCTCCGGGCCCTTGGAAGACCTCCCAAGCTGCCTCCAAAGGCCGGTTTGCAAGCACTCCCGCCCGCTGTTCCCGCCAGCCTCGCACAATGCTCCCAAGCCCGGGAGAAAAGCGCTTCGGGGTGGTGTTCTCTCCGTGCCAATGGAGGACCTCCCTGGCTGCCCCCAAAGGCCGGTTTGCAAGCACTCCCACTCGCTGTTCCCGCCAGCCACGCACAATCCTCCAAAACCCCGGAGAAAAGCGCTTCGGGGTGGTGTTCTCTCCGTGCCCATGGAAGACCTCCCGGGGTGCCCCCAAAGGCCGGTTTGGAAGCACTCCCACTCGCTGTTCCCGCCATCCGCGCACAATGCTCCCAAGCCCGGGAGAAAAGCATTTTAGGGTGGTGCTCACACCGGGCCCTGGAAGACCTCCCCGGCTGCCTCCAAAGGACGGTTTTCAAGCACTCCTGCCTGCTGTTCCCGCCACCCGCGCACAATGCTCCCAAGCCCGGGAGAAAAGCGCTTCGGGGTGGTGCTCTCTACAGGCCCTTGGAAGACCTCCCCGGCTGCCTCCAAAGGCCGGTTTGCAAGGACTCCTTCCTGCTGTTCCCGCCATCCACGCACAATGCTCCCAAGCCCGGGAGAAAAGCATTTTGGGGTGGTGCTCACACCGGGCCCTGGAAGACCTCCCCGGCTGCCTCCAAAGGCCGGTTTTCAAGCACTCCTGCCTGCTGTTCCCGCCACCCGCGCACAATGCTCCCAAGCCCGGGAGAAAAGCGCTTCGGGGTGGTGCTCTCTACAGGCCCTTGGAAGACCTCCCCGGCTGCCTCCAAAGGCCGGTTTGCAAGGACTCCTTCCTGCTGTTCCCGCCAGCCACGCACAATGCTCCCAAGCCCGGGAGAAAAGCTTTTTGGGGTGGTGCTCACACCGGGCCCTGGAAGACCTCCCCGGCTGCCTCCAAAGGACGGTTTTCAAGCACTCCTGCCTGCTGTTCCCGCCACCCGCGCAGAATGCTCCCAAGCGCGGGAGAAAAGCGCTTCGGGGTGGTGCTCTCTACAGGCCCTTGGAAGACCTCCCCGGCTGCCTCCAAAGGCCGGTTTGCAAGGACTCCTTCCTGCTGTTCCCGCCAGCCACGCACAATGCTCCCAAGCCCGGGAGAAAAGCATTTTGGGGTGGTGCTCACTCCGGGCCCTTGGAAGACCTCCCCGGCTGCCTCCAATGGCCAGTTTGCAAGCACTCATGTCCGCTGTTCCCACCAGCCGCGCACAATGCTCCCAAGCCCGGGAGAAAAGCTTTTTGGGGTGGTGCTCACACCGGGCCCTGGAAGACCTCCCCGGCTGCCTCCAAAGGCCAGTTTTCAAGCACTCCTGCCTGCTGTTCCCGCCACCTGCGCACAATGCTCCCAAGCCCGGGAGAAAAGCGCTTCGGGGTGGTGCTCTCTACAGGCCCTTGGAAGACCTCCCCGGCTGCCTCCAAAGGCCGGTTTGCAAGGACTCCTTCCTGCTGTTCCCGCCAGCCACGCACAATGCTCCCAAGCCCGGGAGAGAAGCATTTTGGGGTGGTGCTCTCTACAGGCCCTTGGAAGACCTCCCCGGCTGCCTCCAGTGGCCAGTTTGCAAGCACTCATGCCCGCTGTTCCCACCAGCCGCGCACAATGCTCCCAAGCCCGGGAGAAAAGCTTTTTGGGGTGGTGCTCACACCGGGCCCTGGAAGACCTCCCCGGCTGCCTGCAAAGGCCGGTTTTCAAGCACTCCTGCCTGCTGTTCCTGCCACCCGCGCACAATACTCCCAAGCCCGGGAGAAAAGCGCTTCGGGGTGGTGCTCTCTACAGGCCATTGGAAGACCTCCCCCGCTGCCTCCAAAGGCCGGTTTGCAAGGACTCCTTCCTGCTGTTCCCGCCAGCCACGCACAATGCTCCCAAGCCCGGGAGAAAAGTCCTTCGGGGTGGTGATCTCTCCGGGCCCTTGGAAGTCGTCCCCGGCTGCCTCCAAAGGCCGGTTTGCAAGCACTCATGCCCGTTGTTCCCACCAGCCGCGCACAATGCTCCCAAGCCCGGGAGAAAAGCATTTTGGGGTGGTGCTCACTCCGGGCCCTTGGAAGACCTCCCCGGCTGCCTCCAAAGGCCAGTTTGCAAGCAGTCCTGCCTGCTGTTCCCGCCAGCAGCGCACAATGTTCCCAAGCCCGGGAGAAAAGCGCTTCGGGGTGGTGCTCTCTCCGGGCCCTTGGAAGACGTCCCCGGCTGCCTCCGAAGGCCGGTTTGCAAGCACTCATGCCCGTTGTTCCCACCAGCCGCGCACAATGCTCCCAAGCCCGGGAGAAAAGCATTTTGGGGTGGTGCTCACTCCGGGCCCTTGGAAGACCTCCCCGGCTGCCTCCAAAGGCCAGTTTGCAAGCAGTCCTGCCTGCTGTTCCCGCCAGCCGCGCACAATGTTCCCAAGCCCGGGAGAAAAGCGCTTCGGGGTGGTGCTCTCTCCGGGCACTTTCAAGACCTCCCCGGCTGCCTCCAAAGGCCGGTTTGTAAGTACTCATTCCCGCTGCTTCCGCCAGCCACGCACAATGCTCCCAAGCCCGGGAGAAAAGCATTTTGGGGTGGTGCTCTCTCCGGGCCCTTGGAAGACCTCCCGGGCTGCCTCCAAAGGCCGGTTTGCAAGCATTCATGTCCGTTGTTCCCGACAGCCGCGCACAATGCTCCCAAGCCCGAGAGAAAAGCATTTTGGGGTGGTGATCAGTCCGGCCCTTGGAAGACCTCCCCGGCTGCCTCCAAAGGACAGTTTGCAAGCACTCATGCCTGCTGTTCCCGCCAGCCGCGCACAATGCTCCCAAGACCGTGAGAAAAGCGCTTCGGGGTGGTGTTCTCTCAGGGACCATGGAGGACCTCCCCGGCTGCCCCCAAAGGCCGGTTTGCAAGCATTCCCACTCGCTGTTCCCGCCAGGCACACACAATGTTCCAAAACCCCGGAGAAAAGCGCTTCGGGGTGGTGGTCTCTCCGGGCCCCTGCCCCTGAGCCTGGGGGCCAGGCAGGGGATCCACAGTCCCAGGCCAAGGCAGAACCACATGCACACGTCTGTTCCTGCCCCCTCCACCGGCAGAGAGCTGGGGGGAGCCAGAGTCTGTCAGGCAGCTGCTGGGCTGGCCGCCTGTGTGGGAAGGGGCAGAGCCGACCTAGGGGCAAGTTGGGCCTCTTGCTCTCCCTGCTGCCCTGAGGCTGCTGGGCCAAAGAGGTCTTGGGCATCCAGCCCCTTGCTGGTCCCTTCCCTCTGACGAGGCCCTCTGAGCTCCAGCACCTTGCAGTGTGGAGACAGCCCCTGCCAGCAACCTCCTCTCCAAGGAGGCCTCAACCGAGGCCTAGGCCCAGGGGAAAGGCACCAGCGGAGATGAGCCAGTGGAGGCGCCCGGGCATGTCTGGACCCAGTCCCCGCAGCCTGCCCCTTGGTGGGGCAGTATCCCCGGAGGCTAGGAAGGTCTGGGCAAGGCTGCGAGGGGCAGGGGCCCTGCTGGGTCGTGCCCCTGGCCTGTGGGGCGTCTGAGCACAACCGGCACTCTCCCGCTGGAAGACCTCCCCGTCTGCCTCCAAAGGCCGGTTTGCAAGCACTCCCGCCCGCTGTTCCCGCCAGGCACGCACAATGCTCCCAACTCAGGGAGAAAAGTGCTTCGGGGTGGTGCTCTCTCCGGGCCCTTGCCCCTGAGCCTGGGGGCCAGGCAGTTGGAACACACTCCCAGGCCAATGCAGAACGACATGCACACGTCTGTTCCTGCCCCCTACACCGGCAGAGAGCTCGGGGGAGCCAGAGTCTCTCAGGCAGGTGCTGGGCTGGCCGCCTGTGTGGGAAGGGGCAGAGCCGACCTAGGGGCAAGTTGGGCCTCTTGCTCTCCCTGCTGCCCTGAGGCTGCTGGGCCAAAGACGTCTTGGGCATCCAGCCCTTTGCTGGTCCCTTCCCTCTGACGAGGCCCTCTGAGCTCCAGCACCTTGCAGTGTGGAGACAGCACCTGCCAGCAATCTCCTCTCCAAGGAGGCCTCAACCGAGGCCTAGGCCCAGGGGAAAGGCACCAGCGGGGATGAGCCTGGGGAGGCGCCCGGGCATGTCTGGACCCAGTCCCCGCAGCCTGCCCCTTGGTGGGGCAGTACCCCTGGAGGCCAGGAAGGTCTGGGCAAGGCTGACCAGGGGCAGGGGACCTGCTGGGTCCTGCCCATGGCCTGTGGGGCCTCTGAGCACAACCGGCCCTCTCCCACTGGAAGACCTCCCCGGCTGCCTCCAAAGGCCGTTTTGCACGCACTCCCGCCCACTGTTCCCACCAAGCACGCACAATGCTCCCAAGCCCGGGAGAAAAGCGCTTCGGGGTGGTGCTCTCTCCGGGCCCTTGCCCCTGAGCCTGGGGGCCAGGCAGGGGGTCCACACTCCCAGGCCAAGGCAGAACCACATGCACACGTCTGTTCCTGACCCCTGCACCGGCAGAGAGCTCGGGGGAGCCAGAGTCTGTCAGGCAGCTGCTGGGCTGGCCGCCTTTGTGGGAAGGGGCAGAGCCGACCTAGGGGCAATTTGGGCCTCTTGCTCTCCCTGCTGCCCTGAGGCTGCTGGGCCAAAGAGGTCTTGGGCATCCAGCCCTTTGCTTGTCCCTTCCCTCTGACGAGACCCTCTGAGCTCCAGCACCTTGCAGTGTGGAGACAGCCCCTGCCAGCAACCTCCTCTCCAAGGAGGCCTCAACCGAGACCTAGGACCAGGGGAAAGGCACCAGCGGGGATGAGCCTGGGGAGGCGCCCGGGCATGTCTGGACCCAGTCCCCGCAGCCTGCCCCTTGGTGGGGCAGTACCCCCGGAGGCCAGGAAGGTCTGGGAAAGGCTGGCCAGGGGGCAGGGGACCTGCTGGGTCCTGCCCCTGGCCTGTGGGGCCTCTGAGCACACCCGGCCCTCTCCCACTGGAAGACCTCCCCGGCTGCCTCCAAAGTCCTGTTTGCCAACACTCCCACCCGCTGTTCACGCCAGACTTGCACAATGCTCCCAAGCCCGGGAGAAAAGCGCTTCGGGGTGGTGCTCTCTCCGGGCCCTTGCCCCTGAGCCTGGGGGAAAGGCATGGGGAACACACTCCCAGGCCAAGGCAGAATCACATGCCCACGTCTGTTCCTGTCCCCTGCACCGGCAGAGAGCTTCGGGGAGCCAGAGTCTGTCAGGCAGCTGCTGGGTTGGCCGCCTGTGTGGGAAGGGGCAGAGCCGCCCTAGGGGCAAGTTGGGCCTCTTGCTCTCCCTGCTGCCCTGAGGCTGCTGGGCCAAAGACGTCTTGGGCATCCAGCCCCTTACTGGTCCCTTCCCTCTGACGAGGCCCTCTGAGCTCCAGCACCTTGCAGTGTGGAGACAGCCCCTGCCAGCAACCTCCTCTCCAAGGAGGCCTCAACCGAGGCCTAGGCCCAGGGGAAAGGCACCAGCGGGGATGAGCCAGGGGAGGCGCCCGAGCATGTCTGGACACAGTCCCCGCAGCCTGCCCCTTGGTGGGGCAGTACCCCCGGAGGCCAGGAAGGTCTGGGTAAGGCTGGCCAGGGGCAGGGGCCCTGCTGGGTCCTGCCCCTGGCCGGTGGGGCCTCTGAGCACAACCGGCCCTCTCCCACTGGAAGACCTCCCCGGCTGCCTCCAAAGGCCGGTTTGCAAGCGTTCCCGGCCACTGTTACCAGCAGGCGGGCACAATGCTCCTAAGCCCGGAAGAAAAGCGCTTCAGGGTGGTGCTCTCTCTGGGCCCTTGCCCCTGAGCCTGGGGGCAAGGCAGGGTGTCCACACTCCCAGGCCAAGGCAGAACCACATGCACACGTCTGATCTGCCCCCTGCACCGGCAGAGAGCTCGGGGGAGCCAGAGTCTGTCAGGCAGCTGCTGGGCTGGCCGCCTGTGTGGGAAGTGGCAGAGCCGACCTAGGGGCAAGTTGGGCCTCTTGCTCTCCCTGCTGCCCTGAGGCTGCTGGACCAAAGAGGTCTTGGGCATCCAGCCCCTTGCTGGTCCCTTCCCTCTGACGAGGCCCTCTGAGCTCCAGCACCTTGCAGTGTGGAGACAGCCCCTGCCAGCAACCTCCTCTCCAAGGAGGCCTCAACCGAGGCCTAGGCCCAGGGGAAAGGCACCAGCGGGGATGAGCCTGGGGAGGCGCCCGGGCATGTCTGGACCCAGTCCCCGCAGCCTGCCCCTTGGTGGGGCAGTACCCCCGGAGGCCAGGAAGGTCTGTGCAAGGCTGCCAGGGGCAGGGACAGCGCTGGGTCCTGCCCCTGGCCTGTGGGACGTCTGAGCACAACCGGCACTCTCCCGCTGGAAGACCTCCCCGGCTGCCTCCAAAGGCCAGTTTGCAAGCACTCCCGCCCGCTGTTCCCGCCAGGCACGCACAATGCTCCCAAGCCCGGGAGAAAAGCGCTTCGGGGTGGTGCTCTCTCCGGGCCCTTGACCCTAAGCCTGCGGGCCAGGCAGGGGGAACACACTCCCAGGCCAAGACAGAACGACATGAACACGTCTGTTCCTGCCCCCTACACCGGCAGAGAGCTCGGGGGAGCCAGAGTCTCTCAGGCAGGTGCTGGGCTGGCCGCCTCTGTGGGAAGGGGCAGAGCCGACCTAGGGGCAAGTTGGGCCTCTTGCTCTCCCTGCTGCCCTGAGGCTGCTGGGCCAAAGAGGTCTTGGGCATCCAGCCCCTTGCTGGTCCCTTCCCTCTGACGAGGCCCTTTGAGCTCCAGCTCCTTGCAGTGTGGAGACAGCCCCTGCCAGCAACATCCTCTCCAAGGAGGCCTCAACCGAGGCCTAGGCCCAGGGGAAAGGCACCAGCGGGGATGAGCCTGGGGAGGCGCCCGGGCATGTCTGGACCCAGTCCCCGCAGCCTGCCCCTTGGTGGGGCAGTACCCCCGGAGGCCAGGAAGATCTGGGCAAGGCTGGCCAGGGGCAGGGGCCCTGCTGGGTCCTCCCCATGGCCTGTGGGGCCTCTGAGCACAACCGGCCCTCTCCCACTGGAAGACCTCCCCGGCTGCCTCCAAAGGCCAGTTTGCCAACACTCCTGCCCGCTCTTCCCGCCAGGCACGCACAATGCTCCCAAGCCCGGGAGAAAAGCGCTTCGGGGTGGTGCTCTCTCCGGGCCCTTGCCCCTGAGCCTGTGGGCAAGGCAGGGGGAACACACTCCCAGACCAAGGCAGAAACACATGCACACGTCTGGTCCTGTCCCCGGCACCGGCAGAGAGCTCGGGGGAGCCAGAGTCTCTCAGGCAGGTGCTGGGCTGGCCGCCTGTGTGGGAAGGGGCAGAGCCGACCTAGGGGCAAGTTGGGCCTCTTGCTCTCCCTGCTGCCCTGAGGCTGCAGGGCCAAAGACGTCTTGGGCATCCAGCCCCTTACTGGTCCCTTCCCTCTGCCGAGGCCCTCTGAGCTCCAGCACCTTGCAGTGTGGAGACAGCCCCTGCCAGCAATCTCCTCTCCAAGGAGGCCTCAACCGAGGCCTAGGCCCAGGGGAAAGGCACCAGCGGGGTTGAGCCAGGGGAGGCGCCCGGGCATGTCTGGACCCTGTCCCCGCAGCCTGCCCCTTGGTGGGGCAGTACCCCCGGAGGCCAGGAAGGTCTGGGCAAGGCTGGCCAGGGGTAGGGGCCCTGCTGGGTCCTGCCCCTGGCCTGTGGGGCCTCTGAGCACAACCGGCCCTCTCCCACTGGTAGACCTCCACGGCTGCCTCCAAAGTCCTGTTTGCAAACACTCCCGCCCGCTGTTCACGCCAGGCTCGCACAATGCTCCCAAGCCCGGGAGAAAAGCGCATTGGGGTGGTGCTCTCTCCGGGCCCTTGCCCCTGAGCCTGGGGGCAAGGCAGGGGGAACACACTCCCAGGCCAAGGCAGAACCACATGCCCACGTCTGTTCCTGTCCCCTGCACCGGCAGAGAGCTTGGGGGAGCCAGAGTCTGTCAGGCAGCTGCTGGGTTGGCCGCCTGTGTGGGAAGGGGCAGAGCCGCCCTAGGGGCAAGTTGGGCCTCTTGCTCTCCCTGCTGCCCTGAGGCTGCTGGGCCAAAGACGTCTTGGGCATCCAGCCCCTTACTGGTCCCTTCCCTCTGACGAGGCCCTCTGAGCTCCAGCACCTTGAAGTGTGGAGACAGCCCCTGCCAGCAACCTCCTCTCCAAGGAGGCCTCAACCGAGGCCTAGGCCCAGGGGAAAGGCACCAGCGGGGATGAGCCTGGGGAGGCGCCCGGGCAAATCTGGACCCAGGCCCCGCAGCCTGCCCCTTGGTGGGGCAGTACCCCCGGAGGCCAGGAAGGTCTGGGCAAGGCTGGCCAGGGGCAGGGGCCCTGCTGGGTCCTGCCCCTGGCCTGTGAGGCCTCTGAGAACAACTGGCACTCTCCCGCTGGAAGACCTCCCCGGCTGCCTCCAAAGGCTGGTTTGCAAGCACTCAATCCCGCTGTTCACGCCAGCTGCGCACAATGCTCCCAAGCACGGGAGAAAAGCATTTTGGGGTGGTGCTCACTCCGGGCTTTGGAAGACCTCCCCGGCTGCCTCCAAGGCCGGTTTGCAAGCACTTCTGCCTGCTGTTCCCGCCACCCGCGCACAATGCTCCCAAGCCCGGGAGAAAAGCGTTTCGGGGTGGTGTTCTCTCTGGGCCCAAGAAAGACCTCCCGGGCTGCCCCCAAATGCCGGTTTGCAAGCACTCCCACTCGCTGTTCCCGCCATCCGTGCAAATGCTCCAAGCCCAGGAGAAAAGCCCTTCAGGGTGGTGCTCTCTCCCGGCCCTTGGAAGACCTCCCCGGCTGCCTCCAAAGGCTGGATTTCAAGTACTCCCTCCCGCTGTCCCGCCAGCCGCACACAATGCTCCCAATCACGGGAGAAAAGCGCTTCGGGGTGGTGCTCTCTACGGGCCCTTGGAAGACCTCCCCGTTTGTCTCCAAAGGCCGGTTTGCAAGCACTCATGCCCGCTGTTCCCGCCAGCCGCGCACAATGCTCCCAAGCCTAGGAGAAAAGCGCTTCGGGGTGGTGCTCTCTCCCGGCCCTTGGAAGACCTCCCCGGCTGCCTCCAAAGGCCGGTTTGCAAGCACTCAATCCCGCTGTTCCCGCCAGCCGCGCACAATGCTCCCAAGCCCGGGAGAAAAGCGCTTCGGGGTGGTGCTCTCTCCCGGCCCTTGGAAGACCTCCCCGGCTGCCTCCAAAGGCTGGTTTTCAAGAACTCCCTCCCGCTGACCCCGCAGCCGCACACAATGCTCCCAAGCCCGGGAGAAAAGCATTTTGGGGTGGTCTCTCTCGGGCCCTTGGAAGACTCCCCGGCTGCCTCTAAAGGCCGGTTTGCAAGCACTCATGTCCTCTGTTCCCGACAGCCGCGAACAATGCTCCCAATTCCGTGAGAAAAGTGCTTCGGGATGGTGCTCTCTCCGGGCCCTTGGAAGACCTCCCAAGCTGCCTCCAAAGGCCGGTTTGCAAGCACTCCCGCCCGCTGTTCCCGCCAGCCTCGCACAATGCTCCCAAGACCGGGAGAAAAGCGCTTCGGGGTGGTGTTCTCTCCGTGCCAATGGAGGACCTCCCTGGCTGCCCCCAAAGGCCGGTTTGCAAGCACTCCCACTCGCTGTTCCCGCCAGCCATGCACAATCCTCCAAAACCCCGGAGAAAAGCGCTTCGGGGTGGTGTTCTCTCCGTGCCCATGGAAGACCTCCCGGGGTGCCCCCAAAGGCCGGTTTGCAAGCACTCCCACTCGCTGTTCCCGCCATCCGCGCACAATGCTCCCAAGCCCGGGAGAAAAGCATTTTGGGGTGGTGCTCACACCGGGCCCTGGAAGACCTCCCCGGCTGCCTCCAAAGGACGGTTTTCAAGCACTCCTGCCTGCTGTTCCCGCCACCCGCGCACAATGCTCCCAAGCCCGGGAGAAAAGCGCTTCGGGGTGGTGCTCTCTACAGGCCCTTGGAAGACCTCCCCGGCTGCCTCCAAAGGCCGGTTTGCAAGGACTCCTTCCTGCTGTTCCCGCCATCCGCGCACAATGCTCCCAAGCCCGGGAGAAAAGCATTTTGGGGTGGTGCTCACACCGGGCCCTGGAAGACCTCCCCGGCTGCCTCCAAAGGACGGTTTTCAAGCACTCCTGCCTGCTGTTCCCGCCACCCGCGCAGAATGCTCCCAAGCGCGGGAGAAAAGCGCTTCGGGCTGGTGCTCTCTACAGGCCCTTGGAAGACCTCCCCGGCTGCCTCCAAAGGCCGGTTTGCAAGCACTCCCGCCCGCTGTTCCCGCCAGGCACGCACAATGCTCCCAAGCCCGGGAGAAAAGCGCTTCGGGGTGGTGCTCTCTCCAGGCCCTTGCCCCTGAGCCTGGGGGCCAGGCAGTTGGAACACACTCCCAGGCCAAGGCAGAACGATATGCACACGTCTGTTCCTGCCCCCTACACCGGCAGAGAGCTCGGGGGAGCCAGAGACTGCCAGGCTGCTGCTGGGCTGGCTGCCTGTGTGGATGGGGCAGAGCCGATCTAGGGGCAAGTTGGGCCTCTTGCTCTAACTGCTGGCCTGAGGCTGCTGGGTCAAAGAGGTCTTGGGCATCCAGCCCTTTGCTGGTCCCTTCCCTCTGACGAGGCCCTCTGAGCTCCAGCACCTTGCAGTGTGGAGACAGCCCCTGCCAGCAACCTCCTCTCCAAAGAGGCCTCAACCGAGGCCTACGCCCAGGGGAAAAGCACCAGCGGGGATGATCCTGGGGCGGCGCACGGACATGTCTGGACCCAGTCCCCGCAGCCTGCCCCTTGGTGGGGCAGTACCCCCGGAGGCCAGGAAGGTCTGGGCAAGGCTGGCCAGGGGCAGGGGCCCTGCTGGGTCCTGCCCCTGGCCTGTGAGGCCTCTGAGCACAACCGGCCCTCTCCCACTGGAAGACCTCCCCAGCTGCCTCCAAAGTCCTGTTTGCAAACACTCCCGCCCGCTGTTCACGCCAGGCTCGCACAATGCTCCCAAGCCCGGGAGAAAAGCGCTTCGGGGTGGTGCTCTCTCCGGGCCCTTGCCCCTGGGCCTGGGGGCCAGGCAGTGGGTCCACACTCCCAGACCAAGGCAGAACCACATGCACACGTCTGTTCCTGACACCTGCACCGGCAGAGAGCTCGGGGGAGCCAGAGTCTGTCAGGCAGGTGCTGGGCTGGCCGCCTGTGTGGGAAGGGGCAGAGCCGACCTAGGGGCAAGTTGGGCCTCTTCCTCTCCCTGCTGCCCTGAGGCTGCTGGGCCAAAGACGTCTTGGGCATCCAGCCCCTTGCTGGTCCCTTCCCTCTGACGAGGCCCTCTGAGCTCCAGCACCTTGCAGTGTGGAGACAGCCCCTGCCAGCAACCTCCTCTCCAATGAGGCCTCAACCGAGGCCTAGGCCCAGGGGAAAGGCACCAGCGGGGATGAGCCTGGGGAGGCGCCCGGGCATGTCTGGACCCAGTCCCCGCAGCCTGCCCCTTGGTGGGGCAGTACCCCCGGAGGCCAGGAAGGTCTGTGCAAGGCTGCCAGGGGCAGGGACAGCGCTGGGTCCTGCCCCTGGCCTGTGGGACGTCTGAGCACAACCGGCACTCTCCCGCTGGAAGACCTCCCCGGCTGCCTCCAAAGGCCAGTTTGCAAGCACTCCCGCCCGCTGTTCCCGCCAGGCACGCACAATGCTCCCAAGCCCGGGAGAAAAGCGCTTCAGGGTGGTGCTCTCTCCGGGCCCTTGCCCCTAAGCCTGCGGGCCAGGCAGGGGGAACACACTCCCAGGCCAAGACAGAACGACATGAACACGTCTGTTCCTGCCCCCTACACCGGCAGAGAGCTCGGGGGAGCCAGAGTCTCTCAGGCAGGTGCTGGGCTGGCCGCCTGTGTGGGAAGGGGCAGAGCCGACCTAGGGGCAAGTTGGGCCTCTTGCTCTCCCTGCTGCCCTGAGGCTGCTGGGCCAAAGACGTCTTGGGCATCCAGCCCTTTGCTGGTCCCTTCCCTCTGACGAGGCCCTCTGAGCTCCAGCACCTTGCAGTGTGGAGACAGCACCTGCCAGCAATCTCCTCTCCAAGGAGGCCTCAACCGAGGCCTAGGCCCAGGGGAAAGGCACCAGCGGGGATGAGCCTGGGGAGGCGCCCGGGCATGTCTGGACCCAGTCCCCGCAGCCTGCCCCTTGGTGGGGCAGTACCCCTGGAGGCCAGGAAGGTCTGGGCAAGGCTGACCAGGGGCAGGGGACCTGCTGGGTCCTGCCCATGGCCTGTGGGGCCTCTGAGCACAACCGGCCCTCTCCCACTGGAAGACCTCCCCGGCTGCCTCCAAAGGCCGTTTTGCACGCACTCCCGCCCACTGTTCCCACCAAGCGCGCACAATGCTCCCAAGCCCGGGAGAAAAGCGCTTCGGGGTGGTGCTCTCTCCGGGCCCTTGCCCCTGAGCCTGGGGGCAAGGCATGGGGAACACACTCCCAGGCCAAGGCAGAACCACATGCCCACGTCTGTTCCTGTCCCCTGCACCGGCAGAGAGCTTGGGGGAGCCAGAGTCTGTCAGGCAGCTGCTGGGTTGGCCGCCTGTGTGGGAAGGGGCAGAGCCGCCCTAGGGGCAAGTTGGGCCTCTTGCTCTCCCTGCTGCCCTGAGGCTGCTGGGCCAAAGACGTCTTGGGCATCCAGCCCCTTACTGGTCCCTTCCCTCTGACGAGGCCCTCTGAGCTCCAGCACCTTGCAGTGTGGAGACAGCCCCTGCCAGCAACCTCCTCTTCAAGGAGGCCTCAACCGAGGCCTAGGCCCAGGGGAAAGGCACCAGCGGGGATGAGCCAGGGGAGGCGCCCGAGCATGTCTGGACACAGTCCCCGCAGCCTGCCCCTTGGTGGGGCAGTACTCCCGGAGGCCAGGAAGTTCTGGGTAAGGCTGGCCAGGGGCAGGGGCCCTGCTGCGTCCTGCCCCTGGCCGGTGGGGCCTCTGAGCACAACCGGCCCTCTCCCACTGGAAGACCTCCCCGGCTGCCTCCAAAGGCCGGTTTGCAAGCGTTCCCGGCCACTGTTACCAGCAGGCGGGCACAATGCTCCTAAGCCCGGAAGAAAGACGCTTCAGGGTGGTGCTCTCTCTGGGCCCTTGCCCCTGAGCCTGGGGGCAAGGCAGGGTGTCCACACTCCCAGGCCAAGGCAGAACCACATGCACACGTCTGATCTGCCCCCTGCACCGGCAGAGAGCTCGAGGGAGCCAGAGTCTGTCAGGCAGCTGCTGGTCTGGCCGCCTGTGTGGGAAGTGGCAGAGCCGACCTAGGGGCAAGTTGGGCCTCTTGCTCTCCCTGCTGCCCTGAGGCTGCTGGGCCAAAGAGGTCTTGGGCATCCAGCCCCTTGCTGGTCCCTTCCCTCTGACGAGGCCCTCTGAGCTCCAGCACCTTGCAGTGTGGAGACAGCCCGTGCCAGCAACCTCCTCTCCAAGGAGGCCTCAACCGAGGCCTAGGCCCAGGGGAAAGGCACCAGCGGGGATGAGCCTGGGGAGGCGCCCGGGCATGTCTGGACCCAGTCCCCGCAGCCTGCCCCTTGGTGGGGCAGTACCCCCGGAGGCCAGGAAGGTCTGGGCAAGGCTGGCCAGGGGCAGGGGCCCTGCTGGGTCCTGCCCCTGGCCTGTGGGGCCTCTGAGCACAACCGGCCCTCTCCCACTGGAAGAACTCCCCGGCTGCCTCCAAAGGCCAGTTTGCCAACACTCCCGCCCGCTGTTCCCGCCAGGCAAGCACAATGCTCCCAAGCCCGGGAGAAAAGCGCTTCGGGGTGGTGCTCTCCTCGGGCCCTTGCCCCTGAGCCTGGGGGCCAGGCAGTTGGTCCACACTCCCAGACCAAGGCAGAACCACATGCACACGTCTGTTCCTGACCCCTGCACCGGCAGAGAGCTCAGGGGAGCCAGAGTCTGTTAGGCAGCTGCTGGGCTGGCCGCCTGTGTGGGAAGGGGCAGAGCCAACCTAGGGGCAAGTTGGGCCTCTTCCTCTCCCTGCTGCCCTGAGGCTGCTGGGCCAAAGAGGTCTTGGGCATCCAGCCCCTTGCTGGTCCCTTCCCTCTGACGAGGCCCTTTGAGCTCCAGCACCTTGCAGTGTGGAGACAGCCCCTGCCAGCAACATCCTCTCCAAGGAGGCCTCAACCGAGGCCTAGGCCCAGGGGAAAGGCACCAGCGGGGATGAGCCTGGGGAGGCGCCCGGGCATGTCTGGACCCAGTCCCCGCAGCCTGCCCCTTGGTGGGGCAGTACCCCCGGAGGCCAGGAAGATCTGGGCAAGGCTGGCCAGGGGCAGGGGCCCTGCTGGGTCCTCCCCATGGCCTGTGGGGCCTCTGAGCACAACCGGCCCTCTCCCACTGGAAGACCTCCCCGGCTGCCTCCAAAGGCCAGTTTGCCAACACTCCTGCCCGCTCTTCCCGCCAGGCACGCACAATGCTCCCAAGCCCGGGAGAAAAGCGCTTCGGGGTGGTGCTCTCTCCGGGCCCTTGCCCCTGAGCCTGTGGGCAAGGCAGGGGGAACACACTCCCAGACCAAGGCAGAAACACATGCACACGTCTGGTCCTGTCCCCGGCACCGGCAGAGAGCTCGGGGGAGCCAGAGTCTCTCAGGCAGGTGCTGGGCTGGCCGCCTGTGTGGGAAGGGGCAGAGCCGACCTAGGGGCAAGTTGGGCCTCTTGCTCTCCCTGCTGCCCTGAGGCTGCAGGGCCAAAGACGTCTTGGGCATCCAGCCCCTTACTGGTCCCTTCCCTCGGACGAGGCCCTCTGAGCTCCAGCACCTTGCAGTGTGGAGACAGCCCCTGCCAGCAATCTCCTCTCCAAGGAGGCCTCAACCGAGGCCTAGGCCCAGGGGAAAGGCACCAGCGGGGTTGAGCCAGGGGAGGCGCCCGGGCATGTCTGGACCCTGTCCCCGCAGCCTGCCCCTTGGTGGGGCAGTACCCCCGGAGGCCAGGAAGGTCTGGGCAAGGCTGGCCAGGGTCAGGGGCCCTGCTGGGTCCTGCCCCTGGCCTGTGGGGCCTCTGAGCACAACCGGCCCTCTCCCACTGGTAGACCTCCACGGCTGCCTCCAAAGTCCTGTTTGCAAACACTCCCGCCCGCTGTTCACGCCAGGCTCGCACAATGCTCCCAAGCCCGGGAGAAAAGCGCATTGGGGTGGTGCTCTCTCCGGGCCCTTGCCCCTGAGCCTGGGGGCAAGGCAGGGGGAACACACTCCCAGGCCAAGGCAGAACCACATGCCCACGTCTGTTCCTGTCCCCTGCACCGGCAGAGAGCTTGGGGGAGCCAGAGTCTGTCAGGCAGCTGCTGGGTTGGCCGCCTGTGTGGGAAGGGGCAGAGCCGCCCTAGGGGCAAGTTGGGCCTCTTGCTCTCCCTGCTGCTCTGAGGCTGCTGGGCCAAAGACGTCTTGGGCATCCAGCCCCTTACTGGTCCCTTCCCTCTGACGAGGCCCTCTGAGCTCCAGCACCTTGCAGTGTGGAGACAGCCCCTGCCAGCAACCTCCTCTCCAAGGAGGCCTCAACCGAGGCCTAGGCCCAGGGGAAAGGCACCAGCGGGGATGAGCCTGGGGAGGCGCCCGGGCATGTCTGGACCCAGGCCCCACAGCCTGCCCCTTGGTGGGGCAGTACCCCCGGAGGCCAGGAAGGTCTGGGCAAGGCTGGCCAGGGGCAGGGGCCCTGCTGCGTCCTGCCCCTGGCCTGTGGGGCCTCTGAGCACAACCGGCCCTCTCCCACTGGAAGACCTCCCCGGCTGCCTCCAAAGGCCGGTTTGCAAGCGCTCCCGCCCACTGTTCCCAGCAGGCGTGCACAATGCTCCCAAGCCCGGGAGAAAAGCGCTTCAGGGTGGTGCTCTCTCCGGGCCCTTGCCCCTGAGCCTGGGGGCAAGGCAGGGTGTCCACACTCCCAGGACAAGGCAGAACCACATGCACACGTCTGATCTGCCCCCTGCACCGGCAGAGAGCTCGGGGGAGCCAGAGTCTGTCAGGCAGCTGCTGGGCTGGCCGCCTGTGTGGGAAGGGGCAGAGCCGACCTAGGGGCAAGTTGGGCCTCTTGCTCTCCCTGCTGCCCTGAGGCTGCTGGGCCAAAGAGGTCTTGGGCATCCAGCCCCTTGCTGGTCCCTTCCCTCTGACGAGGCCCTCTGAGCTCCAGCACCTTGCAGTGTGGAGACAGCCCCTGCCAGCAACCTCCTCTCCAAGGAGGCCTCAACCGAGGCCTAGGCCCAGGGGAAAGGCACCAGCGGGGATGAGCCTGGGGAGGCGCCCGGGCATGTCTGGACCCAGTCCCCGCAGCCTGCCCCTTGGTGGGGCAGTACCCCCGGAGGCCAGGAAGGTCTGGGCAAGGCTGCCAGGGGCAGGGACACTGCTGGGTCCTGCCCCTGGCCTGTGGGGCGTCTGAGCACAACCGGCACTCTCCCGCTGGAAGACCTGCCCGGCTGCCTCCAAAGGCCGGTTAACAAGCGCTCCCGCCCACTGTTCCCAGCAGGCGTGCACAATGCTCCCAAGCCCGGGAGAAAAGCGCTTCGCGGTGGTGCTCTCTCCGGGCCCTTGCCCCTGAGCCTGGGGTCCAGGCAGTTGGAACACACTCCCAGGCCAAAGCAGAACGACATGCACACGCCTGTTCCTGCCCCCTACACCGGCAGAGAGCTCGGGGGAGCCAGAGACTGCCAGGCTGCTGCTGGGCTGGCTGCCTGTGTGGGACGGGGCAGAGCCGACCTAGGGGCAAGTTGGGCCTCTTGCTCTCCCTGCTGCCCTGAGGCTGCTGGGTCAAAGAGGTCTTGGGCATCCAGCCCTTTGCTGGTCCCTTCCCTCTGACGAGGCCCTCTGAGCTCCAGCACCTTGCAGTGTGGAGATAGCCCCTGCCAGCAACCTCCTCTCCAAAGAGGCCTCAACCGAGGCCTACGCCCAGGGGAAAAGCACCAGCGGGGATGATCCTGGGGAGGCGCACGGACATGTCTGGACCCAGTCCCCGCAGCCTGCCCCTTGGTGGGGCAGTACCCCCGGAGGCCAGGAAGGTCTGGGCAAGGCTGGCCAGGGGCAGGGGCCCTGCTGGGTCCTGCCCCTGGCCTGTGAGGCCTCTGAGCACAACCGGCCCTCTCCCACTGGAAGACCTCCCCAGCTGCATCCAAAGTCCTGTGTGCAAACACTCCCGCCCGCTGTTCACGCCAGGCTCGCACAATGCTCCCAAGCCCGGGAGAACAGCGCTTCGGGATGGTGCTCTCTCCAGGCCCTTGTCCCTGAGCCTGGGGGCCAGGCAGTGGGTCCACACTCCCAGACCAAGGCAGAACCACATGCACACGTCTGTTCCTGACCCCTGCACCGGCAGAGAGCTCGGGGGAGCCAGAGTCTGTCAGGCAGGTGCTGGGCTGGCCGCCTGTGTGGGAAGGGGCAGAGCCGACCTAGGGGCAAGTTGGGCCTCTTCCTCTCCCTGCTGCCCTGAGGCTGCTGGGCCAAAGAGGTCTTGGGCATCCAGCCCCTTGCTGGTCCCTTCCCACTGACGCGGCCCTCTGAGCTCCAGCACCTTGCAGTGTGGAGACAGCCCCTGCCAGCAACCTCCTCTCCAATGAGGCCTCAACCGAGGCCTAGGCCCAGGGGAAAGGCACCAGCGGGGATGAGCCTGGGGAGGCGCCCGGGCATGTCTGGACCCAGTCCCCGCAGCCTGCCCCTTGGTGGGGCAGTACCCCCGGAGGCCAGGAAGGTCTGTGCAAGGCTGCCAGGGGCAGGGACAGCGCTGGGTCCTGCCCCTGGCCTGTGGGACGTCTGAGCACAACCTGCACTCTCCCGCTGGAAGACCTCCCCGTGTGCCTCCAAAGGCCGGTTTGCAAGCACTCCCGCCCGCTGTTCCCGCCAGGCACGCACAATGCTCCCAAGCCCGGGAGAAAAGCGCTTCGGGGTGGTGCTCTCTCCGGGCCCTTGCCCCTAAGCCTGCGGGCCAGGCAGGGGGAACACTCTCCCAGGCCAAGACAGAACGACATGAACACGTCTGTTCCTGCCCCCTACACCGGCAGAGAGCTCGGGGGAGCCAGAGTCTCTCAGGCAGGTGCTGGGCTGGCCGCCTGTGTGGGAAGGGGCAGAGCCGACCTAGGGGCAAGTTGGGCCTCTTGCTCTCCCTGCTGCCCTGAGGCTGCTGGGCCAAAGACGTCTTGGGCATCCAGCCCCTTACTGGTCCCTTCCCTCTGACGAGGCCCTCTGAGCTCCAGCACCTTGCAGTGTGGAGACAGCCCCTGCCAGCAACCTCCTCTCCAAGGAGGCCTCAACCGAGGCCTAGGCCCAGGGGAAAGTCACCAGCGGGGATGAGCCAGGGGAGGCACCCGGGCATGTCTGGACCCAGTCCCCGCAGCCTGCCCCTTGGTGGGGCAGTACCCCCGGAGGCCAGGAAGGTCTGGGCAAGGATGGCCAGGGGCAGGGGCCCTGCTGCGTCCTGCCCCTGGCCTGTGGGGCCTCTGAGCACAACCGGCCCTCTCCCACTGGAAGACCTCCCCGGCTGTCTCCAAAGGCCGGTTTGCAAGCGCGCCCGCCCACTGTTCCCAGCAGGCGTGCACAATGCTCCCAAGCCCGGGAGAAAAGCGCTTCAGGGTGGTGCTCTCTCCGGGCCCTTGCCCCTGAGCCTGGGGGCAAGGCAGGGTGTCCACACTCCCAGGCCAAGGCAGAACCACATGCACACGTCTGATCTGCCCCCTGCACCGGCAGAGAGCTCGGGGGAGCCAGAGTCTGTCAGGCAGCTGCTGGGCTGGCCGCCTGTGTGGGAAGGGGCAGAGCCGACCTAGGGGCAAGTTGGGCCTCTTGCTCTCCCTGCTGCCCTGAGGCTGCTGGGCCAAAGAGGTCTTGGGTATCCAGCCCCTTGCTGGTCCCTTCCCTCTGACGAGGCCCTCTGAGCTCCAGCACCTTGCAGTGTGGAGACAGCCCCGGCCAGCAACCTCCTCTCCAAGGAGGCCTCAACCGAGGCCTAGGCCCAGGGGAAAGGCACCAGCGGGGATGAGCCTGGGGAGGCGCCCGGGCATGACTGGACCCAGTCCCCGCAGCCTGCCCCTTGGTGGGGCAGTACCCCCGGAGGCCAGGAAGGTCTGGGCAAGGCTGGCCAGGGTCAGGGGCCCTGCTGGGTCCTGCCCCTGGCCTGTGGGGCCTCTGAGCACAACCGGCCCTCTCCCACTGGAAGACCTCCCCGGCTGCCTCCAAAGGCCGGTTTGCCAACACTCCCGCCCGCTGTTCTCGCCAGGCACGCACAATTCTCCCAAGCCCGGGAGAAAAGCGCTTCGGTGTGTTGCTCTCTCCGGGCCCTTGCCCCTGAGTGTGGGGGCCAGGCAGTGGTTCCACACTCCCAGACCAAGGCAGAACCACATGCACACGTCTGTTCCTGACCCCTGCACCGGCAGAGAGCTCGGGGGAGCCAGAGTCTGTCAGGCAGCTGCTGGGCTGGCCGCCTGTGTGGGAAGGGGCAGAGCCGACCTAGGGGCAAGTTGGGCCTCTTGCTCTCCCTGCTGCCCTGAGGCTGCTGGGCCAAAGAGGTCTTGGGCATCCAGCCCCTTGCTGGTCCCTTCCCTCTGACGAGGCCCTCTGAGCTCCAGCACCTTGCAGTGTGGAGACAGCCCCTGCCACCAACCTCCTCTCCAAGGAGGCCTCAACCGAGGCCTAGGCCCAGGGGAAAAGCACCAGCGGGGATGATCCTGGGGAGGCGCACGGGCATGTCTGGACCCAGTCCCCGCAGCCTGCCCCTTGGTGGGGCAGTACCCCCGGAGGCCAGGAAGGTCTGGGCAAGGCTGCCAGGGGCAGGGACACTGCTGGGGCTGCCCCTGGCCTGTAGGGCGTCTGAGCACAACCGGCACTCTCCCGCTGGAAGATCTGCCCGGCTGCCTCCAAAGGCCGGTTAACAAGCGCTCCCGCCCACTGTTCCCAGCAGGCGTGCACAATGCTCCCAAGCCCGGGAGAAAAGCGCTTCGCGGTGGTGCTCTCTCCGGGCCCTTGCCCCTGAGCCTGGGGTCCAGGCAGTTGGAACACACTCCCAGGCCAAAGCAGAACGACATGCACACGCCTGTTCCTGCCCCCTACACCGGCAGAGAGCTCGGGGGAGCCAGAGACTGCCAGGCTGCTGCTGGGCTGGCTGCCTGTGTGGGACGGGGCAGAGCCGACCTAGGGGCAAGTTGGGCCTCTTGCTCTCCCTGCTGCCCTGAGGCTGCTGGGTCAAAGAGGTCTTGGGCATCCAGCCCTTTGCTGGTCCCTTCCCTCTGACGAGGCCCTCTGAGCTCCAGCACCTTGCAGTGTGGAGATAGCCCCTGCCAGCAACCTCCTCTCCAAAGAGGCCTCAACCGAGGCCTACGCCCAGGGGAAAAGCACCAGCGGGGATGATCCTGGGGAGGCGCACGGACATGTCTGGACCCAGTCCCCGCAGCCTGCCCCTTGGTCGGGCAGTACCCCCGGAGGCCAGGAAGGTCTGGGCAAGGCTGGCCAGGGGCAGGGGCCCTGCTGGGTCCTGCCCCTGGCCTGTGAGGCCTCTGAGCCCAACCGGCCCTCTCCCACTGGAAGACCTCCCCAGCTGCATCCAAAGTCCTGTTTGCAAACACTCCCGCCCGCTGTTCACGCAAGGCTCGCACAATGCTCCCAAGCCCGGGAGAACAGCGCTTCGGGATGGTGCTCTCTCCGGGCCCTTGCCCCTGAGCCTGGGGGCCAGGCAGTGGGTCCACACTCCCAGACCAAGGCAGAACCACATGCACACGTCTGTTCCTGACCCCTGCACCGGCAGAGAGCTCGGGGGAGCCAGAGTCTGTCAGGCAGCTGCTGGGCTGGCCGCCTGTGTGGGAAGGGGCAGAGCCGACCTAGGGGCAAGTTGGGCCTCTTCCTCTCCCTGCTGCCCTGAGGCTGCTGGGCCAAAGAGGTCTTGGGCATCCAGCCCCTTGCTGGTCCCTTCCCTCTGACGAGGCCCTCTGAGCTCCAGCACCTTGCAGTGTGGAGACAGCCCCTGCCAGCAACCTCCTCTCCAATGAGGCCTCAACCGAGGCCTAGGCCCAGGGGAAAGGCACCAGCGGGGATGAGCCTGGGGAGGCGCCCGGGCATGTCTGGACCCAGTCCCCGCAGCCTGCCCCTTGGTGGGGCAGTACCCCCGGAGGCCAGGAAGGTCTGTGCAAGGCTGCCAGGGGCAGGGACAGCGCTGGGTCCTGCCCCTGGCCTGTGGGACGTCTGAGCACAACCGGCACTCTCCCGCTGGAAGACCTCCCCGTCTGCCTCCAAAGGCCGGTTTGCAAGCACTCCCGCCCGCTGTTCCCGCCAGGCACGCACAATGCTCCCAAGCCCGGGAGAAAAGCGCTTCGGGGTGGTGCTCTCTCCGGGCCCTTGCCCCTAAGCCTGCGGGCCAGGCAGGGGGAACACTCTCCCAGGCCAAGACAGAACGACATGAACACGTCTGTTCCTGCCCCCTACACCGGCAGAGAGCTCGGGGGAGCCAGAGTCTCTCAGGCAGGTGCTGGGCTGGCCGCCTGTGTGGGAAGGGGCAGAGCCGACCTAGGGGCAAGTTGGGCCTCTTGCTCTCCCTGCTGCCCTGAGGCTGCTGGGCCAAAGACGTCTTGGGCATCCAGCCCTTTGCTGGTCCCTTCCCTCTGACGAGGCCCTCTGAGCTCCAGCACCTTGCAGTGTGGAGACAGCACCTGCCAGCAATCTCCTCTCCAAGGAGGCCTCAACCGAGGCCTAGGCCCAGGGGAAAGGCACCAGCGGGTATGAGCCTGGGGAGGCGCCCGGGCATGTCTGGACCCAGTCCCCGCAGCCTGCCCCTTGGTGGGGCAGTACCCCTGGAGGCCAGGAAGGTCTGGGCAAGGCTGACCAGGGGCAGGGGACCTGCTGGGTCCTGCCCCTGGCCTGTGGGGCCTCTGAGCACAACCGGCCCTCTCCCACTGGAAGACCTCCACGGCTGCCTCCAAAGTCCTGTTTGCAAACACTCCCGCCCACTGTTCCCACCAAGCGCGCACAATGCTCCCAAGCCCGGGAGAAAAGCGCATTGGGGTGGTGCTCTCTCCGGGCCCTTGCCCCTGAGCCTGGGGGCCAGGCAGGGGGAACACACTCCCAGGGCAAGGCAGAACCACATGCCCACGTCTGTTCCTGTCCCCTGCACCGGCAGAGAGCTTGGGGGAGCCAGAGTCTGTCAGGCAGCTGCTGGGTTGGCCGCCTGTGTGGGAAGGGGCAGAGCCGCCCTAGGGGCAAGTTGGGCCTCTTGCTCTCCCTGCTGCCCTGAGGCTGCTGGGCCAAAGACGTCTTGGGCATCCAGCCCCTTACTGGTCCCTTCCCTCTGACGAGGCCCTCTGAGCTCCAGCACCTTGCAGTGTGGAGACAGCCCCTGCCAGCAACCTCCTCTCCAAGGAGGCCTCAACCGAGGCCTAGGCCCAGGGGAAAGGCACCAGCGGGGATGAGCCTGGGGAGGCGCCCGGGCATGTCTGGACCCAGGCCCCGCAGCCTGCCCCTTGGTGGGGCAGTACCCCCGGAGGCCAGGAAGGTCTGGGCAAGGCTGGCCAGGGGCAGGGGCCCTGCTGCGTCCTGCCCCTGGCCTGTGGGGCCTCTGAGCACAACCGGCCCTCTCCCACTGGAAGACCTCCCCGGCTGCCTCCAAAGGCCGGTTTGCAAGCGCTCCCGCCCACTGTTCCCAGCAGGCGTGCACAATGCTCCCAAGCCCGGGAGAAAAGCGCTTCAAGGTGGTGCTCTCTCCGGGCCCTTCCCCCTGAGCCTGGGGGCAAGGCAGTGGGTCCACACTCCCAGACCAAGGCAGAACCACATGCACACGTCTGATCTGTCCCCTGCAACGGCAGAGAGCTCGGGGGAGCCAGAGTCTGTCAGGCAGCTGCTGGGCTGGCCGCCTGTGTGGGAAGGGGCAGAGCCGACCTAGGGGCAAGTTGGGCCTCTTGCTCTCCCTGCTGCCCTGAGGCTGCTGGGCCAAAGAGGTCTTGGGCATCCAGCCCCTTGCTGGTCCCTTCCCTCTGACGAGGCCCTCTGAGCTCCAGCACCTTGCAGTGTGGAGACAGCCCCTGCCAGCAACCTCCTCTCCAAGGAGGCCTCAACCGAGGCCTAGGCCCAGGGGAAAGGCACCAGCGGGGATGAGCCTGGGGAGGCGCCCGGCCATGTCTGGACCCAGTCCCCGCAGCCTGCCCCTTGGTGGGGCAGTACCCCCGGAGGCCAGGAAGGTCTGGGCAAGGCTGGCCAGGGTCAGGGGCCCTGCTGGGTCCTGCCCCTGGCCTGTGGGGCCTCTGAGCACAACCGGCCCTTTCCCACTGGAAGACCTCCCCGGCTGCCTCCAAAGTCCTGTTTGCAAACACTCCCGCCCGCTGTTCACGCCAGGCTCGCACAATGCTCCCAAGCCCGTGAGAAAAGCGCATTGGGGTGGTTCTCTCTCCGGGCCCTTGCCCCTGAGCCTGGGGCAAGGCACGGGGAACACACTCCCTGGCCAAGGCAGAACCACATGCCCACGTCTGTTCCTGTCCCCTGCACCGGCAGAGAGCTCGGGGGAGCCAGAGTCTCTCAGGCAGGTGCTGGGCTGGCCGCCTGTGTGGGAAGGGGCAGAGCCGACCTAGGGGCAAGTTGGGCCTCTTGCTCTCCCTGCTGCCCTGAGGCTGCTGGGCCAAAGACGTCTTGGGCATCCAGCCCTTTGCTGGTCCCTTCCCTCTGACGAGGCCCTCTGAGCTTCAGCACCTTGCAGTGTGGAGACAGCACCTGCCAGCAATCTCCTCTCCAAGGAGGCCTCAACCGAGGCCTAGGCCCAGGGGAAAGGCACCAGCGGGGATGAGCCTGGGGAGGCGCCCGGGCATGTCTGGACCCAGTCCCCGCAGCCTGCCCCTTGGTGGGGCAGTACCCCTGGAGGCCAGGAAGGTCTGGGCAAGGCTGACCAGGGGCAGGGGACCTGCTGGGTCCTGCCCCTGGCCTTTGGGGCCTCCGAGCACAACCGGCCCTCTCCCACTGGAAGACCTCCCCGGCTGCCTCCAAAGGCCGTTTTGCACGCACTCCCGCCCACTGTTCCCACCAAGCGCGCACAATGCTCCCAAGCCCGGGAGAAAAGCGCTTCGGGGTGGTGCTCTCTCCGGGCCCTTGCCCCTGAGCCTGGGGGCCAGGAAGGGGGTCCACACTCCCAGGGCAAGGCAGAACCACATGCACACGTCTGTTCCTGACCCCTGCACCGGCAGAGAGCTCGGGGGAGCCAGAGTCTGTCAGGCAGCTGCTGGGCTGGCCGCCTTTGTGGGAAGGGGCAGAGCCGACCTAGGGGCAAGTTGGGCCTCTTGCTCTCCCTGCTGCCCTGAGGCTGCTGGGCCAAAGAGGTCTTGGGCATCCAGCCCTTTGCTTGTCCCTTCCCTCTGACGAGGCCCTCTGAGCTCCAGCACCTTGCAGTGTGGAGACAGCCCCTGCCAGCAACCTCCTCTCCAAGGAGGCCTCAACCGAGACCTAGGACCAGGGGAAAGGCACCAGCGGGGATGAGCCTGGGGAGGCGCCCGGGCATGTCTGGACCCAGTCCCCGCAGCCTGCCCCTTGGTGGGGCAGTACCCCCGGAGGCCAGGAAGGTCTGGGCAAGGCTGACCAGGGGCAGGGGACCTGCTGGGTCCTGCCCCTGGCCTGTGGGGCCTCTGAGCACAACCGGCCCTCTCCCACTGGAAGACCTCCCCGGCTGCTTCCAAAGTCCTGTTTGCCAACACTCCCACCCGCTGTTCACGCCAGACTTGCACAATGCTCCCAAGCCCGGGAGAAAAGCGCTTCGGGGTGGTGCTCTCTCCGGGCCCTTGCCCCTGAGCCTGGGGGCAAGGCATGGGGCACACACTCCCAGGCCAAGGCAGAACCACATGCCCACGTCTGTTCCTGTCCCCTGCACCGGCAGAGAGCTTGGGGGAGCCAGAGTCTGTCAGGCAGCTGCTGGTTTGGCCGCCTGTGTGGGAAGGGGCAGAACCGCCCTAGGGGCAAGTTGGGCCTCTTGCTCTCCCTGCTGCCCTGAGGCTGCTGGGCCAAAGACGTCTTGGGCATCCAGCCCCTTACTGGTCCCTTCCCTCTGACGAGGCCCTCTGAGCTCCAGCACCTTGCAGTGTGGAGACAGCCCCTGCCAGCAACCTCCTCTCCAAGGAGGCCTCAACCGAGGCCTAGGCCCAGGGGAAAGGCACCAGCGGGGATGAGCCAGGGGAGGCGCCTGAGCATGTCTGGACCCAGTCCCCGCAGCCTGCCCCTTGGTGGGGCAGTACCCCCGGAGGCCAGGAAGGTCTGGGTAAGGCTGGCCAGGGGCAGGGGCCCTGCTGGGTCCTGCCCCTGGCCTGTGGGACCTCTGAGCACAACCGGCCCTTTCCCACTGGAAGACCTCCCCGGCTGCCTCCAAAGGCCGGTTTGCAAGCACTCCCGCCCGCTGTTCCCGCCAGGCGCGCACAATGCTCCCAAGCCCGGGAGAAAAGCGCTTCAGGGTGTTGGTCTCTCCGGGCCCTTGCCCCTGAGCCTGGGGGCCAGGCAGGGGATCCACAGTCCCAGGCCAAGGCACAACAACATGCACACGTCTGTTCCTGCCCCCTCCACCGGCAGAGAGCTCGGGGGAGCCAGAGTCTGTCAGGCAGCTGCTGGGCGGGCCGCCTGTGTGGGAAGGGGCAGAGCCGACCTAGGGGCAAGTTGGGCCTCTTGCTCTCCCTGCTGCCCTGAGGCTGCTGGGCCAAAGAGGTCTTGGGCATCCAGCCCCTTGCTGGTCCCTTCCCTCTGACGAGGCCCTCTGAGCTCCAGCACCTTGCAGTGTGGAGACAGCCCCTGCCAGCAACCTCCTCTCCAAGGAGGCCTCAACCGAGGCCTAGGCCCAGGGGAAAGGCACCAGCGGGGATGAGCCAGTGGAGGCGCACGGGCATATCAGGACCCAGTCCCCGCAGCCTGCCCCTTGGTGGGGCAGTACCCCCGGAGGCCAGGAAGGTCTGGGCAAGGCTGGCCAGGGGCAGGGTCCCTGCTGGGTCCTGCCCCTGGCCTGTGGGGCCTCTGAGCACAACCGGCCCTCTCCCACTGGAAGACCTCCCCGGCTGCCTCCAAAGGCCGGTTTGCCAACACTCCCGCCCGCTGTTCCCGCCAGGCACGCACAACGCTCCCAAGGCCAGGAGAAAAGCGCTTCGGGGTGTTGCTCTCTCCGGGACCTTGCCCCTGAGCCTGGGGTCCAGGCAGTGCGTCCACACTCCCAGACCAAGGCAGAACCACATGCACACGTCTGTTCCTGACCCCTGCACCGGCAGAGAGCTCGGGGGAGCCAGAGTCTGTCAGGCAGCTGCTGGGTTGGCTGCATGTGTGGGAAGGGGCAGAGCCGACCTAGGGGCAAGTTGGGCCTCTTGCTCTCCCTGCTGCCCTGAGGCTGCTGGGCCAAAGAGGTCTTGGGTATCCAGCCCCTTGCTGGTCCCTTCCCGCTGACGAGGCCCTCTTTGCTCCAGCACCTTGCAGTGTGGAGACAGCCCCTGCCAGCAACCTCCTCTCCAAGGAGGCATCAACCGAGGCCTATGCCCAGGGGAAAGGCACCAGCGGGGATGAGCCTGGGGAGGCGCCCAGGCATGTCTGGACCCAGTCCCCGCAGCCTGCCCCTTGGTGGGGCAGTACCCCCTGAGGCCAGGAAGGTCTGGGCAAGGCTGGCCAGGGGCAGGGGACCTGCTGGATCCTGCCCCTGGCCTGTGAGGCCTCTGAGCACAACCGGCCCTCTCCCACTGGAAGACCTCCACGGCTGCCTCCAAAGTCCTGTTTGCAAACACTCCCGCCCGCTGTTCACGCCAGGCTCGCACAATGCTCCCAAGCCCGGGAGAAAAGCGCTTCGGGGTGGTGCTCTCTCCGGGCCCTTGCCCCTGAGCCTGGGGGCAAGGCAGGGGGAACACACTCCCAGGCCAAGGCAGAACCACATGCCCACGTCTGTTCCTGTCCCCTGCACCGGCAGAGAGCTTGGGGGAGCCAGAGTCTGTCAGGCAGCTGCTGGGTTGGCCGCCTGTGTGGGAAGGGGCAGAGCCGCCCTAGGGGCAAGTTGGGCCTCTTGCTCTCCCTGCTGCCCTGAGGCTGCTGGGCCAAAGACGTCTTGGGCATCCAGCCCCTTACTGGTCCCTTCCCTCTGACGAGGCCCTCTGAGCTCCAGCACCTTGCAGTGTGGAGACAGCCCCTGCCAGCAACCTCCTCTCCAAGGAGGCCTCAACCGAGGCCTAGGCCCAGGGGAAAGGCTCCAGCGGGGATGAGCCTGGGGAGGCGCCCGGGCATGTCTGGACCCAGGCCCCGCAGCCTGCCCCTTGGTGGGGCAGTACCCCCGGAGGCCAGGAAGGTCTGGGCAAGGCTGGCCAGGGGCAGGGGCCCTGCTGCGTCCTGCCCCTGGCCTGTGGGTCCTCAGAGCACAACCGGCCCTCTCCCACTGGAAGACCTCCCCGGCTGCCTCCAAAGGCCGGTTTGCAAGCGCTCCCACCCACTGTTCCCAGCAGGCGTGCACAATGCTCCCAAGCCCGGGAGAAAAGCGCTTCAGGGTGGTGCTCTTTCCGGGCCCTTGCCCCTGAGCCTGGGGGCAAGGCAGGGTGTCCACACTCCCAGGACAAGGCAGAACCACATGCACACGTCTGATCTGCCCCCTGCACCGGCAGAGAGCTCGGGGGAGCCAGAGTCTGTCAGGCAGCTGCTGGGCTGGCCGCCTGTGTGGGAAGGGGCAGAGCCGACCTAGGGGCAAGTTGGGCCTCTTGCTCTCCCTGCTGCCCTGAGGCTGCTGGGCCAAAGACGTCTTGGGCATCCAGCCCCTTGCTGGTCCCTTCCCTCTGACGAGGCCCTCTGAGCTCCAGCACCTTGCAGTGTGGAGACAGCCCCTGCCAGCAACCTCCTCTCCAAGGAGGCCTCAACCGAGGCCTAGGCCCAGGGGAAAGGCACCAGCGGGGATGAGCCTGGGGAGGCGCCCGGGCATGTCTGGACCCAGTCCCCGCAGCCTGCCCCTTGGTGGGGCAGTACCCCCGGAGGCCAGGAAGGTCTGGTCAAGGCTGCCAGGGGCAGGGACACTGCTGGGTCCTGCCCCTGGCCTGTGGGGCGTCTGAGCACAACCGGCACTCTCCCGCTGGAAGACCTCCCCGTCTGCCTCCAAAGTCCTGTTTGCAAGCACGCCCACCCGCTGTTCCCCCAGGCACGCACAATGCTCCCAAGCCCGGGAAAAAAGTGCTTCGGGGTGGTGCTCTCTCCGGGCCCTTGCCCCTGAGCCTGGGGCCAGGCAGGGGGAACACACTCCCAGGCCAAGGCAGAACGACATGCACACGTCTGTTCCTGGCCCCTACACCGGCAGAGAGCTCGGGGGAGCCAGAGACTGCCAGGCTGCTGCTGGGCTGGCTGCCTGTGTGGGACGGGGCAGAGCCGACCTAGGGGCAAGTTGGGCCTCTTGCTCTCCCTGCTGCCCTGAGGCTGCTGGGTCAAAGAGGTCTTGGGCATCCAGCCCTTTGCTGGTGCCTTCCCTCTGACGAGGCCCTCTGAGCTCCAGCACCTTGCAGTGTGGAGACAGCCCCTGCCAACAACCTCCTCTCCAAGGAGGCCTCAACCGAGGCCTAGGCCCAGGGGAAAGGCACCAGCGGGGATGAGCCTGGGGAGGCGCCCGGGCATGTCTGGACCCAGTCCCCGCAGCCTGCCCCTTGGTGGGGCAGTACCCCCGGAGGCCAGGAAGGTCTGGGCAAGGCTGGCCACGGGCAGGGGCCCTGCTGGGTCCTGCCCCTGGCCTGTGGGGCCTCTGAGCACAACCGGCCCTCTCCCACTGGAAGACTTCCCCGGCTGCCTCCAAAGGCCGGTTTGCCAACACTCCCGCCCGCTGTTCCCGCCAGGCACGCACAATTCTCCCAAGCCCGGGGGAAAAGCGCTTCGGGGTGTTGCTCTCTCCGGGCCCTTGCCCCCGAGTGTGGGGGCGAGGCAGTGGGACCACACTCCCAGACCAACGCAGAACCACATGCACACGTCTGTTTCTGACCCCTGCACCGGCAGAGAGCTCGGGGGAGCCAGAGTCTGTCAGGCAGCTGCTGGGCTGGCCGCCTGTGTGGGAAGGGGCAGAGCCGACCTAGGGGCAAGTTGGGCCTCTTCCTCTCCCTGCTGCCCTGAGGCTGCTGGGCCAAAGAGGTCTTGGGCATCCAGCCCCTTGCTGGTCCCTTCCCTCTGACGAGGCCCTCTGAGCTCCAGCACCTTGCAGTGTGGAGACAGCCCCTGCCAGCAACCTCCTCTCCAAGGAGGCCTCAACCGAGGCCTAGGCCCAGGGGAAAGGCACCAGCGGGGATGAGCCTGGGGAGGCGCCCGGCCATGTCTGGACCCAGTCCCCGCAGCCTGCCCCTTGGTGGGGCAGTACCCCCGGAGGCCAGGAGGGTCTGGGCAAGGCTGCCAGGGGCAGGAACACTGCTGGGTCCTGCCCCTGGCCTGTGGGGCGTCTGAGCACAACCGGCACTCTCCCGCTGGAAGACCTCCCCGGCTGCCTCCAAAGGCCGGTTTGCAAGCACTCCCGCCCGCTGTTCCCGCCAGGCACGCACAATGCTCCCAAGCCCGGTAGAAAAGCGCTTCGGGGTGGTGCTCTCTCCGGGCCCTTGCCCCTGAGCCTGGGGGACAGGCAGGGGGAACACACTCCCAGGCCAAGGCAGAATGACATGCACACGTCTGTTCCTGCCCCCTACACCGGCAGAGAGTTCGGGGGAGCCAGAGACTGCCAGGCTGCTGCTGGGCTGGCTGCCTGTGTGGGACGGGGTAGAGCCGACCTAGGGGCAAGTTGGGCCTCTTGCTCTCCCTGCTGCCCTGAGGCTGCTGGGTCAGAGAGGTCTTGGGCATCCAGCCCTTTGCTGGTCCTTTCCCTCTGACGAGGCCCTCTGAGCTCCAGCACCTTGCAGTGTGCAGACAGCCCCTGCCGGCAACCTCCTCTCCAAGGAGGCCTCAACCGAGGCCTAGGCCCAGGGGAAAGGCACCAGCGGGGATGAGCCTGGGGAGGCGCCCGGGCATGTCTGGACCCAGGCCCCGCAGCCTGCCCCTTGGTGGGGTAGTACCCCCGGAGGCCAGGAAGGTCTGGGCAAGGCTGCCAGAGGCAGGGACACTGCTGGGTCCTGCCCCTGGCCTGTGGGGCCTCTGAGAACAACTGGCACTCTCCCGCTGGAAGACCTCCCCGGCTGCCTCCAAAGGCTGGTTTGCAAGCACTCAATCCCGCTGTTCACGCCAGCTGCGCACAATGCTCCCAAGCCCGGGAGAAAAGCATTTTGGGGTGGTGCTCACTCCGGGCTTTGGAAGACCTCCCCGGCTGCCTCCAAGGCCGGTTTGCAAGCACTTCTGCCTGCTGTTCCCGCCACCCGCGCACAATGCTCCCAAGCCCGGGAGAAAAGCGTTTCGGGGTGGTGTTCTCTCTGGGCCCAAGAAAGACCTCCCGGGCTGCCCCCAAATGCCGGTTTGCAAGCACTCCCACTCGCTGTTCCCGCCATCCGTGCAAATGCTCCAAGCCCAGGAGAAAAGCCCTTCAGGGTGGTGCTCTCTCCCGGCCCTTGGAAGACCTCCCCGGCTGCCTCCAAAGGCTGGATTTCAAGTACTCCCTCCCGCTGTCCCGCCAGCCGCACACAATGCTCCCAATCACGGGAGAAAAGCGCTTCGGGGTGGTGCTCTCTACGGGCCCTTGGAAGACCTCCCCGTTTGTCTCCAAAGGCCGGTTTGCAAGCACTCATGCCCGCTGTTCCCGCCAGCCGCGCACAATGCTCCCAAGCCTAGGAGAAAAGCGCTTCGGGGTGGTGCTCTCTCCCGGCCCTTGGAAGACCTCCCCGGCTGCCTCCAAAGGCCGGTTTGCAAGCACTCAATCCCGCTGTTCCCGCCAGCCGCGCACAATGCTCCCAAGCCCGGGAGAAAAGCGCTTCGGGGTGGTGCTCTCTCCCGGCCCTTGGAAGACCTCCCCGGCTGCCTCCAAAGGCTGGTTTTCAAGAACTCCCTCCCGCTGACCCGCCAGCCGCACACAATGCTCCCAAGCCCGGGAGAAAAGCATTTTGGGGTGGTCTCTCTCCGGGCCCTTGGAAGACTCCCCGGCTGCCTCTAAAGGCCGGTTTGCAAGCACTCATGTCCTCTGTTCCCGACAGCCGCGAACAATGCTCCCAATTCCGTGAGAAAAGTGCTTCGGGATGGTGCTCTCTCCGGGCCCTTGGAAGACCTCCCAAGCTGCCTCCAAAGGCCGGTTTGCAAGCACTCCCGCCCGCTGTTCCCGCCAGCCTCGCACAATGCTCCCAAGACCGGGAGAAAAGCGCTTCGGGGTGGTGTTCTCTCCGTGCCAATGGAGGACCTCCCTGGCTGCCCCCAAAGGCCGGTTTGCAAGCACTCCCACTCGCTGTTCCCGCCAGCCACGCACAATCCTCCAAAACCCCGGAGAAAAGCGCTTCGGGGTGGTGTTCTCTCCGTGCCCATGGAAAACCTCCCGGGGTGCCCCCAAAGGCCGGTTTGCAAGCACTCCCACTCGCTGTTCCCGCCATCCACGCACAATGCTCCCAAGCCCGGGAGAAAAGCATTTTGGGGTGGTGCTCACACCGGGCCCTGGAAGACCTCCCCGGCTGCCTCCAAAGGACGGTTTTCAAGCACTCCTGCCTGCTGTTCCCGCCACCCGCGCACAATGCTCCCAAGCCCGGGAGAAAAGCGCTTCGGGGTGGTGCTCTCTACAGGCCCTTGGAAGACCTCTCCGGCTGCCTCCAAAGGCCGGTTTGCAAGGACTCCTTCCTGCTGTTCCCGCCATCCGCGCACAATGCTCCCAAGCCCGGGAGAAAAGCATTTTGGGGTGGTGCTCACACCGGGCCCTGGAAGACCTCCCCGGCTGCCTCCAAAGGACGGTTTTCAAGCACTCCTGCCTGCTGTTCCCGCCACCCGCGCACAATGCTCCCAAGCCCGGGAGAAAAGCGCTTCGGGGTGGTGCTCTCTACAGGCCCTTGGAAGACCTCCCCGGCTGCCTCCAAAGGCCGGTTTGCAAGGACTCCTTCCTGCTGTTCCCGCCATCCGCGCACAATGCTCCCAAGCCCGGGAGAAAAGCATTTTGGGGTGGTGCTCACACCGGGCCCTGGAAGACCTCCCCGGCTGCCTCCAAAGGACGGTTTTCAAGCACTCCTGCCTGCTGTTCCCGCCACCCGCGCAGAATGCTCCCAAGCGCGGGAGAAAAGCGCTTCGGGGTGGTGCTCTCTACAGGCCCTTGGAAGACCTCCCCGGCTGCCTCCAAAGGCCCGTTTGCAAGGACTCCTTCCTGCTGTTCCCGCCAGCCACGCACAATGCTCCCAAGCCCGGGAGAAAAGCATTTTGGGGTGGTGCTCACTCCGGGCCCTTGGAAGACCTCCCCGGCTGCCTCCAAAGGCCAGTTTGCAAGCAGTCCTGCCTGCTGTTCCCGCCAGCCGCGCACAATGCTCCCAAGCCCGGGAGAAAAGCTTTTTGGGGTGGTGCTCTCTCCGGGCCCTTGGAAGACGTCCCCGTCTGCCTCCAAAGGCCGGTTTGCAAGCACTCATGCCCGTTGTTCCCACCAGCCGCGCACAATGCTCCCAAGCCCGGGAGAAAAGCATTTTGGGGTGGTGCTCACTCCGGGCCCTTGGAAGACCTCCCCGGCTACCTCCAAAGGCCAGTTTGCAAGCAGTCCTGCCTGCTGTTCCCGCCAGCCGCGCACAATGTTCCCAAGCCCGGGAGAAAAGCGCTTCGGGGTGGTGCTCTCTCCGGGCACTTTCAAGACCTCCCCGGCTGCCTCCAAGGCCGGTTTGCAAGGACTCATGCCCGCTGTTCCCGCCAGCCGCGCACAATGCTCCCAAGCCCGGGAGAAAAGTTTTTGGGGTGGTGCTCACACCGGGCCCTGGAAGACCTCCCCGGCTGCCTCCAAAGGCCGATTTTCAAGCACTCCTGCCTGCTGTTCCCGCCACCTGCGCACAATGCTCCCAAGCCCGGGAGAAACGCGCTTCGGGGTGGTGCTCTCTACAGGCCCTTGGAAGACCTCCCCGGCTGCCTCCAAAGGCCGGTTTGCAAGGACTCCTTCCTGCTGTTCCCGCCAGCCACGCACAATGCGCCCAAGCCCGGGAGAAAAGCATTTTGGGATGGTGCTCTCTACAGGCCCTTGGAAGACCTCCCCGGCTGCCTCCAATGGCCAGTTTGCAAGCACTCATGCCCGCTGTTCCCACCAGCCGCGCACAATGCTCCCAAGCCCGGGAGAAAAGCTTTTTGGGGTGGTGCTCACACCGGGCCCTGGAAGACCTCCCCGGCTGCCTGCAAAGGCTGGTTTTCAAGCACTCCTGCCTGCTGTTCCCGCCACCCGCGCACAATGCTCCCAAGCCCGGGAGAAAAGCGCTTCGGGGTGGTGCTCTCACCGGTCCCTTGCCCCTGAGCCTGGGGGCAATGCAGGGGGAACACACTCCCAGGCCAAGGCAGAACCACATGCACACGTCTGATCTGCCCCCTGCACCGGCAGAGAGCTCGGGGGAGCCAGAGTCTGTCAGGCAGCTGCTGGGCTGGCCGCCTGTGTGGGAAGGGGCAGAGCCGACCTAGGGGCAAGTTGGGCCTCTTGCTCTCCCTGCTGCCCTGAGGCTGCTGGGCCAAAGAGGTCTTGGGCATCCAGCCCCTTGCTGGTCCCTTCCTTCTGACGAGGCCCTCTGAGCTCCAGCACCTTGCAGTGTGGAGACAGCCCCTGCCAGCAACCTCCTCTCCAAGGAGGCCTCAACCGAGGCCTAGGCACAGGGGAAATGCACCAGCGGGGATGAGCCAGTGGAGGCGCACGGGCATATCAGGACCCAGTCCCCGCAGCCTGCCCCTTGGTGGGGCAGTACCCCCGGAGGCCAGGAAGGTCTGGGCAAGGCTGGCCAGGGGCAGGGTCCCTGCTGGGTCCTGCCCCTGGCCTGTGGGGCCTCTGAGCACAACCGGCCCTCTCCCACTGGAAGACCTCCCCGGCTGCCTCCAAAGGCGGGTTTGCCAAGACTCCCGCCCGCTGTTCCCGCCAGGCACGCACAACGCTCCCAAGGCCAGGAGAAAAGCGCTTCGGGGTGTTGCTCTCTCCGGGCCCTTGCCCCTGAGCCTGGGGTCCAGGCAGTGGGTCCACACTCCCAGACCAAGGCAGAACCACATGCACACGTCTGTTCCTGACCCCTGCACCGGCAGAGAGCTCGGGGGAGCCAGAGTCTGTCAGGCAGCTGCTGGGTTGGCTGCCTGTGTGGGAAGGGTCAGAGCCGACCTAGGGGCAAGTTGGGCCTCTTGCTCTCCCTGCTGCCCTGAGGCTGCTGGGCCAAAGAGGTCTTGGGCATCCAGCCCCTTGCTGGTCCCTTCCTGCTGACGAGGCCCTCTGAGCTCCAGCACCTTGCAGTGTGGAGACAGCCCCTGCCAGCAACCTCCTCTCTAAGGAGGCATCAACCGAGGCCTATGCCCAGGGGAAAGGCACCAGCGGGGATGAGCCTGGGGAGGCGCCCAGGCATGTCTGGACCCAGTCCCCGCAGCCTGCCCCTTGGTGGGGCAGTACCCCCGGAGGCCAGGAAGGTCTGGGCAAGGCTGGCCAGGGGCAGGGGCCCTACTGGGTCCTGCCCCTGGCCTGTGGGGCCTCTGAGCACAACCGGCCCTCTCCCACTCGAAGAACTCCCCGGCTGCCTCCAAAGGCCAGTTTGCCAACACTCCCGCCCGCTGTTCCCGCCACGCACGCACAATGCTCCCAAGCTCGGGAGAAAAGCACTTCGGGGTGGTGCTCTCCTCGGGCCCTTGCCCCTGAGCCTGGGGGCCAGGCAGTTGGTCCACACTCCCAGACCAAGGCAGAACCACATGCACACGTCTGTTCCTGACCCCTGCACCGGCAGAGAGCTCGGGGGAGCCAGAGTCTGTCAGGCAGCTGCTGGGCTGGCCGCCTGTGTGGGAAGGGGCAGAGCCGACCTAGGGGCAAGTTGGGCCTCTTCCTCTCCCTGCTGCCCTGAGGCTGCTGGGCCAAATAGGTCTTGGGCATCCAGCCCCTTGCTGGTCCCTTCACTCTGACGAGGCCCTCTGAGCTCTAGCACCTTGCAGTGTGGAGACAGCCCCTGCCAGCAACATCCTCTCCAAGGAGGCCTCAACCGAGGCCTAGGCCCAGGGGAAAGGCACCAGCGGGGATGAGCCTGGGGAGGCGCCCGGGCATGTCTGGACCCAGTCCCCGCAGCCTGCCCCTTGGTGGGGCAGTACCCCCGGAGGCCAGGAAGATCTGGGCAAGGCTGGCCAGGGGCAGGGGCCCTGCTGGGTCCTCCCCATGGCCTGTGGGGCCTCTGAGCACAACCGGCCCTCTCCCACTGGAAGACCTCCCCGGCTGCCTCCAAAGGCCAGTTTGCCAACACTCCTGCCCGCTCTTCCCGCCAGGCACGCACAATGCTCCCAAGCCCGGGAGAAAAGCGCTTCGGGGTGGTGCTCTCTCCGGGCCCTTGCCCCTGAGCCAGTGGGCAAGGCAGGGGGAACACACTCCAAGACCAAGGCAGAAACACATGCACACGTCTGTTCCTGTCCCCTGCACCGTCAGAGAGCTCGGGGGAGCCAGAGTCTCTCAGGCAGGTGCTGGGCTGGCCGCCTGTGTGGGAAGGGGCAGAGCCGACCTAGGGGCAAGTTGGGCCTCTTGCTCTCCCTGCTGCCCTGAGGCTGCAGGGCCAAAGACGTCTTGGGCATCCAGCCCCTTACTGGTCCCTTCCCTCTGACGAGGCCCTCTGAGCTCCAGCACCTTGCAGTGTGGAGACAGCCCCTGCCAGCAATCTCCTCTCCAAGGAGACCTCAACCGAGGCCTAGGCCCAGGGGAAAGGCACCAGCGGGGTTGAGCCAGGGGAGGCGCCCGGGCATGTCTGGACCCTGTCCCCGCAGCCTGCCCCTTGGTGGGGCAGTACCCCCGGAGGCCAGGAAGGTCTGGGCAAGGCTGGCCAGGGGCAGGGGCCCTGCTGGGTCCTGCCCCTGGCCTGTGGGGCCTCTGAGCACAACCGGCCCTCTCCCACTGGAAGACCTCCCCGGCTGCCTCCAAAGTCCTGTTTGCAAGCACTCCCGCCCACTGTTCCCGCCAGGCGCGCACAATGCTCCCAAGCCCGGGAGAAAAGCGCTTCGGGGTGGTGGTCTCTCCGGGCCCTTGCCCCTGAGCCTGGGGGCCAGGCAGGGGATCCACAGTCCCAGGCCAAGGCACAACAACATGCACACGTCTGTTCCTGCCCCCTCCACCGGCAGAGAGCTGGGGGGAGCCAGAGTCTGTCAGGCAGCTGCTGGGTTGGCTGCCTGTGTGGGAAGGGGCAGAGCCGACCTAGGGGCAAGTTGGGCCTCTTGCTCTCCCTGCTGCCCTGAGGCTGCTGGGCCAAAGAGGTCTTGGGCATCCAGCCCCTTGCTGGTCCTTTCCCGCTGACGAGGCCCTCTGAGCTCCAGCACCTTGCAGTGTGGAGACAGCCCCTGCCAGCAACCTCCTCTCCAAGGAGGCCTCAACCGAGGCCTAGGCCCAGGGGAAAGGCACCAGCGGGGATGAGCCTGGGGAGGTGCCCGGGCATCTCTGGACCCAGGCCCCGCAGCCTGCCCCTTAGTGGGGCAGTACCCCCGGAGGCCAGGAAGGTCTGGGCAAGGCTAGCCAGGGGCAGGGGCCCTGCTGCGTCCTGCCCCTGGCCTGTGGGGCCTCTGAGCACAACCGGCCCTCTCCCACTGGAAGACCTCCCCGGCTGCCTCCAAGGCCGGTTTGCAAGCGCTCCTGCCCACTGTTCCCAGCAGGCGTGCACAATGCTCCCAAGCCCGGGAGAAAAGCGCTTCAGGGTGGTGCTCTCTCCGGGCCCTTGCCCCTGAGCCTGGGGGCAAGGCAGGGTGTCCACACTCCCAGGACAAGGCAGAACCACATGCACACGTCTGATCTGCCCCCTGCACCGGCAGAGAGCTCGGGGGAGCCAGAGTCTGTCAGGCAGCTGCTGGGCTGGCCGCCTGTGTGGGAAGGGGCAGAGCCGACCTAGGGGCAAGTTGGGCCTCTTGCTCTCCCTGCTGCCCTGAGGCTGCTGGGCCAAAGACGTCTTGGGCATCCAGCCCCTTGCTGGTCCCTTCCCTCTGACGAGGCCCTCTGAGCTCCAGCACCTTGCAGTGTGGAGACAGCCCCTGCCAGCAACCTCCTCTCCAAGGAGGCCTCAACCGAGGCCTAGGCCCAGGGGAAAGGCACCAGCGGGGATGAGCCTGGGGAGGCGCCCGGGCATGTCTGGACCCAGTCCCCGCAGCCTGCCCCTTGGTGGGGCAGTACCCCCGGAGGCCAGGAAGGTCTGGGCAAGGCTGCCAGGGGCAGGGACACTGCTGGGTCCTGCCCCTGGCCTGTGGGGCGTCTGAGCACAACCGGCACTCTCCCGCTGGAAGACCTCCCCGTCTGCCTCGATAGGCCGGTTTGCAAGCACTCCCGCCCGCTGTTCCCGCCAGGCACGCACAATGCTCCCAAGCCCGGGAGAAAAGCGCTTCGGGGTGGTGCTCTCTCCGGGCCCTTGCCCCTGAGCCTGGGGGCAAGGCATGGGGAACACCCTCCCAGGCCAAGGTAGAACCACATGCCCACGTCTGTTCCTGTCCCATGCACCGGCAGAGAGCTCGGGGGAGCCAGAGTCTGTCAGGCAGCTGCTGGGCTGGCCGCCTGTGTGGGAAGGGGCAGATCCGACCTAGGGGCAAGTTGGGCCTCTTGCTCTCCCTGCTGCCCTGAGGCTGCTGGGCCAAAGAGGTCTTGGGCATCCAGCCCCTTGCTTGTCCCTTCCCTCTGACGAGGTCCTCTGAGCTCCAGCACCTTGCAGTGTGGAGACAGCCCCTGCCAGCAATCTCCTCTCCAAGGAGGCCTCAACCGAGGCCTAGGCCCAGGGAAAAGGCACCAGCGGGGTTGAGCCATGGGAGGCGCCCGGGCATGTCTGGACCCTGTCCCCGCAGCCTGCCCCTTGGTGGGGCAGTACCCCCGGAGGCCAGGAAGGTCTGGGCAAGGCTGGCCAGGGGCAGGGGCCCTGCTGGGTCCTGCCACTGGCCTGTGGGGCCTCTGAGCACAACCGGCCCTTGCCCACTGGAAGACCTCCCCGGCTGCCTCCAAAGGCCGGTTTGCAAGCACTCCCGCCCACTGTTCCCGCCAGGCGCGCACAATGCTCCCAAGCCCGGGAGAAAAGCGCTTCGGGGTGGTGGTCTCTCCGGGCCCCTGCCCCTGAGCCTGGGGGCCAGGCAGGGGATCCACAGTCCCAGGCCAAGGCAGAACCACATGCACACGTCTGTTCCTGCCCCCTCCACCGGCAGAGAGATGGGGGGAGCCAGAGTCTGTCAGGCAGCTGCTGGGCTGGCCGCCTGTGTGGGAAGGGGCAGAGCCGACCTAGGGGCAAGTTGGGCCTCTTGCTCTCCCTGCTGCCCTGAGGCTGCTGGGCCAAAGAGGTCTTGGGCATCCAGCCCCTTGCTGGTCCCTTCCCTCTGACGAGGCCCTCTGAGCTCCAGCACCTTGCAGTGTGGAGACAGCCCCTGCCAGCAACCTCTTCTCCAAGGAGGCCTCAACCGAGGCCTAGGCCCAGGGGAAAGGCACCAGCGGGGATGAGCCAGTGGAGGCGCACGGGCATGTCTGGACCCAGTCCCCGCAGCCTGCCCCTTGGTGGGGCAGTACCCCCGGAGGCCAGGAAGGTCTGGGCAAGGCTGGCCAGGGGCAGGGGCCCTGCTGGGTCCTGCCCCTGGCCTGTGGGGCCTCTGAGCACAACCGGCCCTCTCCCACTGGAAGACCTCCCCGGCTGCCTCCAAAGGCCGGTTTGCCAACACTCCCGCCCGCTGTTCCCGCCAGGCACGCACAATGCTCCCAAGCCCGGGAGAAAAGCGCTTCAGGGTGTTGCCCTCTCCGGGCCCTTTCCCCTGAGCCTGGGGTCCAGGCAGTGGGTCCACACTCCCAGAACAAGCCAGAACCACATGCACACGTCTGTTCCTGACCCCTGCACCGGCAGAGAGCTCGGGGGAGCCAGAGTCTGTCAGGCAGCTGCTGGGTTGGCTGCCTGTGTGGGAAGGGGCAGAGCCGACCTAGGGGCAAGTTGGGCCTCTTCCTCTCCCTGCTGCCCTGAGGCTGCTGGGCCAAAGACGTCTTGGGCATCCAGCCCCTTACTGGTCCCTTCCCTCTGACGAGGCCCTCTGAGCTCCAGCACCTTGCAGTGTGGAGACAGCCCCTGCCAGCAACCTCCTCTCCAAGGAGGCCTCAACCGAGGCCTAGGCCCAGGGGAAAGGCACCAGCGGGGATGAGCCAGTGGAGGCGCAAGGGCATGTCTGGACCCAGTCCCCGCAGCCTGCCCCTTGGTGGGGCAGTACCCCCGGAGGCCAGGAAGGTCTGGGCAAGGCTGCGAGGGGCAGGGGCCCTGCTGTGTCGTGCCCCTGGCCTGTGGGGCGTCTGAGCACAACCGGCACTCTCCCGCTGGAAGACCTCCCCGTCTGCCTCCAAAGGCCGGTTTGCAAGCACTCCCGCCCGCTGTTCCCGCCAGGCAGGCACAATGCTCCCAAGCCCGGGAGAAAAGCGCTTCGGGGTGGTGCTCTCCTCGGGCCCTTGCCCCTGAGCCTGGGGGCCAGGCAGTTGGAACACACTCCCAGGCCAAGGCAGAACGACATGCACACGTCTGTTCCTGCCCCCTACACCGGCAGAGAGCTCGGGGGAGCCAGAGACTGCCAGGCTGCTGCTGGGCTGGCTGCCTGTGTGGGACGGGGCAGAGCCGACCTAGGAGCAAGTTGGGCCTCTTGCTCTCCCTGCTGCCCTGAGGCTGCTGGGTCAAAGAGGTCTTGGGCATCCAGCCCTTTGCTGGTCCCTTCCCTCTGACGAGGCCCTCTGAGCTCCAGCACCTTGCAGTGTGGAGACAGCCCCTGCCAGCAACCTCCTCTCCAAAGAGGCCTCAACCGAGGCCTACGCCCAGGGGAAAAGCACCAGCGGGGATGATCCTGGGGAGGCGCACGGACATGTCTGGACCCAATCCCCGCAGCCTGCCCCTTGGTGGGGCAGTACCCCCGGAGGCCAGGAAGGTCTGGGCAAGGCTGGCCAGGGGCAGGGGACCTGCTGGGTCCTACCCCTGGCCTGTCAGGCCTCTGAGGACAACCGGCCCTCTCCCACTGGAAGACCTCCCCAGCTGCCTCCAAAGTCCTGTTTTCAAAGACTCCCGCCCGCTGTTCACGCCAGGCTCGCACAATGCTCCCAAGCCCGGGAGAAAAGTGCTTCGGGGTGGTGCTCTCTCCGGGCCCTTGCCCCTGAGCCTGGGGGCCAGGCAGTGGGTCCACACTCCCAGACCAAGGCAGAACCACATGCACACGTCTGTTCCTGACCCCTGCACCGGCAGAGAGCTCGGGGGAGCCAGAGTCTGTCAGGCAGCTGCTGGGCTGGCCGCCTGTGTGGGAAGGGGCAGAGCCGACCTAGGGGCAAGTTGGGCCTCTTCCTCTCCCTGCTGCCCTGAGGCTGCTGGGCCAAAGAGGTCGTGGGCATCCAGCCCCTTGCTGGTCCCTTCCCTCTGACGAGGCCCTCTGAGCTCCAGCACCTTGCAGTGTGGAGACAGCCCCTGCCAGCAACCTCCTCTCCAATGAGGCCTCAACCGAGGCCTAGGCCCAGGGGAAAGGCACCAGCGGGGATGAGCCTGGGGAGGCGCCCGGGCATGTCTGGACCCAGTCCCCGCAGCCTGCCCCTTGGTGTGGCAGTACCCCCGGAGGCCAGGAAGGTCTGTGCAAGGCTGCCAGGGGCAGGGACAGCGCTGGGTCCTGCCCCTGGCCTGTGGGACGTCTGAGCACAACCGGCACTCTCCCGCTGGAAGACCTCCCCGTCTGCCTCCAAAGGCCGGTTTGCAAGCACTCCCGCCCGCTGTTCCCGCCAGGCACGCACAATGCTCCCAAGCCCGGGAGAAAAGCGCTTCGGGGTGGTGCTCTCTCCGGGCCCTTGCCCCTAAGCCTGCGGGCCAGGCAGGGGGAACACACTCCCAGGCCAAGACAGAACGACATGAACACGTCTGTTCCTGCCCCCTACACCGGCAGAGAGCTCGGGGGAGCCAGAGTCTCTCAGGCAGGTGCTGGGCTGGCCGCCTGTGTGGGAAGGGGCAGAGCCGACCTAGGGGCAAGTTGGGCCTCTTGCTCTCCCTGCTGCCCTGAGGCTGCTGGGCCAAAGACGTCTTGGGCATCCAGCCCTTTGCTGGTCCCTTCCCTCTGACGAGGCCCTCTGAGCTCCAGCACCTTGCAGTGTGGAGACAGCACCTGCCAGCAATCTCCTCTCCAAGGAGGCCTCAACCGAGGCCTAGGCCCAGGGGAAAGGCACCAGCGGGGATGAGCCTGGGGAGGCGCCCGGGCATGTCTGGACCCAGTCCCCGCAGCCTGCCCCTTGGTGGGGCAGTACCACTGGAGGCCAGGAAGGTCTGGGCAAGGCTGACCAGGGGCAGGGGACCTGCTGGGTCCTGCCCCTGGCCTGTGGGGCCTCTGAGCACAACCGGCCCTCTTCCACTGGAAGACCTCCCCGGCTGCCTCCAAAGGCCGGTTTGCCAACACTCCCGCCCGCTGTTCCCGCCAGGCACGCACAATGCTCCCAAGCCCGGGAGAAAAGCGCTTCGGGGTGGTGCTCTCTCCGGGCCCTTGCCCCTAAGCCTGCGGGCCAGGCAGGGGGAATACACTCCCAGGCCAAGACAGAAAGACATGAACACGTCTGTTCCTGCCCCCTACACCGGCAGAGAGCTCGGGGGAGCCAGAGTCTGTCAGGCAGGTGCTGGGCTGGCCGCCTGTGTGGGAAGTGGCAGAGTCGACCTAGGGGCATGTTGGGCCTCTGCTCTCCCTGCTGCCCTGAGGCTGCTGGGCCAAAGAGGTCTTGGGCATCCAGCCCCTTGCTGGTCCCTTCCCTCTGACGAGGCCCTCTGAGCTCCAGCACCTTGCAGTGTGGAGACAGCCCCTGCCAGCAACCTCCTCTCCAAGGAGGCCTCAACCGAGGCCTAGGCCCAGGGGAAAGGCACCAGCGGGGATGAGCCTGGGGAGGCGCCCGGCCATGTCTGGACCCAGTCCCCGCAGCCTGCCCCTTGGTGGGGCAGTACCCCCGGAGACCAGGAGGGTCTGGGCAAGGCTGCCAGGGGCAGGAACACTGCTGGGTCCTGCCCCTGGCCTGTGGGGCGTCTGAGCACAACCGGCACTCTCCCGCTGGAAGACCTCCCCGGCTGCCTCCAAAGGCCGGTTTGCAAGCACTCCCGCCCGCTGTTCCCGCCAGGCACGCACAATGCTCCCAAGCCCGGTAGAAAAGCGCTTCGGGGTGGTGCTCTCTCCGGGCCCTTGCCCCTGAGCCTGGGGGACAGGCAGGGGGAACACACTCCCAGGCCAAGGCAGAATGACATGCACACGTCTGTTCCTGCCCCCTACACCGGCAGAGAGTTCGGGGGAGCCAGAGACTGACAGGCTGCTGCTGGGCTGGCTGCCTGTGTGGGACGGGGTAGAGCCGACCTAGGGGCAAGTTGGGCCTCTTGCTCTCCCTGCTGCCCTGAGGCTGCTGGGTCAGAGAGGTCTTGGGCATCCAGCACTTTGCTGGTCCTTTCCCTCTGACGAGGCCCTCTGAGCTCCAGCACCTTGCAGTGTGCAGACAGCCCCTGCCGGCAACCTCCTCTCCAAGGAGGCCTCAACCGAGGCCTAGGCCCAGGGGAAAGGCACCAGCGGGGATGAGCCTGGGGAGGCGCCCGGGCATGTCTGGACCCAGGCCCCGCAGCCTGCCCCTTGGTGGGGTAGTACCCCCGGAGGCCAGGAAGGTCTGGGCAAGGCTGCCAGAGGCAGGGACACTGCTGGGTCCTGCCCCTGGCCTGTGGGGCCTCTGAGAACAACTGGCACTCTCCCGCTGGAAGACCTCCCCGGCTGCCTCCAAAGGCTGGTTTGCAAGCACTCAATCCCGCTGTTCACGCCAGCTGCGCACAATGCTCCCAAGCCCGGGAGAAAAGCATTTTGGGGTGGTGCTCACTCCGGGCTTTGGAAGACCTCCCCGGCTGCCTCCAAGGCCGGTTTGCAAGCACTTCTGCCTGCTGTTCCCGCCACCCGCGCACAATGCTCCCAAGCCCGGGAGAAAAGCGTTTCGGGGTGGTGTTCTCTCTGGGCCCAAGAAAGACCTCCCGGGCTGCCCCCAAATGCCGGTTTGCAAGCACTCCCACTCGCTGTTCCCGCCATCCGTGCAAATGCTCCAAGCCCAGGAGAAAAGCCCTTCAGGGTGGTGCTCTCTCCCGGCCCTTGGAAGACCTCCCCGGCTGCCTCCAAAGGCTGGATTTCAAGTACTCCCTCCCGCTGTCCCGCCAGCCGCACACAATGCTCCCAATCACGGGAGAAAAGCGCTTCGGGGTGGTGCTCTCTACGGGCCCTTGGAAGACCTCCCCGTTTGTCTCCAAAGGCCGGTTTGCAAGCACTCATGCCCGCTGTTCCCGCCAGCCGCGCACAATGCTCCCAAGCCTAGGAGAAAAGCGCTTCGGGGTGGTGCTCTCTCCCGGCCCTTGGAAGACCTCCCCGGCTGCCTCCAAAGGCCGGTTTGCAAGCACTCAATCCCGCTGTTCCCGCCAGCCGCGCACAATGCTCCCAAGCCCGGGAGAAAAGCGCTTCGGGGTGGTGCTCTCTCCCGGCCCTTGGAAGACCTCCCCGGCTGCCTCCAAAGGCTGGTTTTCAAGAACTCCCTCCCGCTGACCCGCCAGCCGCACACAATGCTCCCAAGCCCGGGAGAAAAGCATTTTGGGGTGGTCTCTCTCCGGGCCCTTGGAAGACTCCCCGGCTGCCTCTAAAGGCCGGTTTGCAAGCACTCATGTCCTCTGTTCCCGACAGCCGCGAACAATGCTCCCAATTCCGTGAGAAAAGTGCTTCGGGATGGTGCTCTCTCCGGGCCCTTGGAAGACCTCCCAAGCTGCCTCCAAAGGCCGGTTTGCAAGCACTCCCGCCCGCTGTTCCCGCCAGCCTCGCACAATGCTCCCAAGACCGGGAGAAAAGCGCTTCGGGGTGGTGTTCTCTCCGTGCCAATGGAGGACCTCCCTGGCTGCCCCCAAAGGCCGGTTTGCAAGCACTCCCACTCGCTGTTCCCGCCAGCCACGCACAATCCTCCAAAACCCCGGAGAAAAGCGCTTCGGGGTGGTGTTCTCTCCGTGCCCATGGAAGACCTCCCGGGGTGCCCCCAAAGGCCGGTTTGCAAGCACTCCCACTCGCTGTTCCCGCCATCCACGCACAATGCTCCCAAGCCCGGGAGAAAAGCATTTTGGGGTGGTGCTCACACCGGGCCCTGGAAGACCTCCCCGGCTGCCTCCAAAGGACGGTTTTCAAGCACTCCTGCCTGCTGTTCCCGCCACCCGCGCACAATGCTCCCAAGCCCGGGAGAAAAGCGCTTCGGGGTGGTGCTCTCTACAGGCCCTTGGAAGACCTCCCCGGCTGCCTCCAAAGGCCGGTTTGCAAGGACTCCTTCCTGCTGTTCCCGCCATCCGCGCACAATGCTCCCAAGCCCGGGAGAAAAGCATTTTGGGGTGGTGCTCACACCGGGCCCTGGAAGACCTCCCCGGCTGCCTCCAAAGGACGGTTTTCAAGCACTCCTGCCTGCTGTTCCCGCCACCCGCGCAGAATGCTCCCAAGCGCGGGAGAAAAGCGCTTCGGGGTGGTGCTCTCTACAGGCCCTTGGAAGACCTCCCCGGCTGCCTCCAAAGGCCCGTTTGCAAGGACTCCTTCCTGCTGTTCCCGCCAGCCACGCACAATGCTCCCAAGCCCGGGAGAAAAGCATTTTGGGGTGGTGCTCACTCCGGGCCCTTGGAAGACCTCCCCGGCTGCCTCCAAAGGCCAGTTTGCAAGCAGTCCTGCCTGCTGTTCCCGCCAGCCGCGCACAATGCTCCCAAGCCCGGGAGAAAAGCTTTTTGGGGTGGTGCTCTCTCCGGGCCCTTGGAAGACGTCCCCGTCTGCCTCCAAAGGCCGGTTTGCAAGCACTCATGCCCGTTGTTCCCACCAGCCGCGCACAATGCTCCCAAGCCCGGGAGAAAAGCATTTTGGGGTGGTGCTCACTCCGGGCCCTTGGAAGACCTCCCCGGCTACCTCCAAAGGCCAGTTTGCAAGCAGTCCTGCCTGCTGTTCCCGCCAGCCGCGCACAATGTTCCCAAGCCCGGGAGAAAAGCGCTTCGGGGTGGTGCTCTCTCCGGGCACTTTCAAGACCTCCCCGGCTGCCTCCAAGGCCGGTTTGCAAGGACTCATGCCCGCTGTTCCCGCCACCCGCGCACAATGCTCCCAAGCCCGGGAGAAAAGCGCTTCGGGGTGGTGCTCTCTACAGGCCCTTGGAAGACCTCTCCGGCTGCCTCCAAAGGCCGGTTTGCAAGGACTCCTTCCTGCTGTTCCCGCCATCCGCGCACAATGCTCCCAAGCCCGGGAGAAAAGCATTTTGGGGTGGTGCTCACACCGGGCCCTGGAAGACCTCCCCGGCTGCCTCCAAAGGACGGTTTTCAAGCACTCCTGCCTGCTGTTCCCGCCACCCGCGCACAATGGTCCCAAGCCCGGGAGAAAAGCGCTTCGGGGTGGTGCTCTCTACAGGCCCTTGGAAGACCTCCCCGGCTGCCTCCAAAGGCCGGTTTGCAAGGACTCCTTCCTGCTGTTCCCGCCATCCGCGCACAATGCTCCCAAGCCCGGGAGAAAAGCATTTTGGGGTGGTGCTCACACCGGGCCCTGAAAGACCTCCCCGGCTGCCTCCAAAGGACGGTTTTCAAGCACTCCTGCCTGCTGTTCCCGCCACCCGCGCAGAATGCTCCCAAGCGCGGGAGAAAAGCGCTTCGGGGTGGTGCTCTCTACAGGCCCTTGGAAGACCTCCCCGGCTGCCTCCAAAGGCCCGTTTGCAAGGACTCCTTCCTGCTGTTCCCGCCAGCCACGCACAATGCTCCCAAGCCCGGGAGAAAAGCATTTTGGGGTGGTGCTCACTCCGGGCCCTTGGAAGACCTCCCCGGCTGCCTCCAAAGGCCAGTTTGCAAGCAGTCCTGCCTGCTGTTCCCGCCAGCCGCGCACAATGCTCCCAAGCCCGGGAGAAAAGCTTTTTGGGGTGGTGCTCTCTCCGGGCCCTTGGAAGACGTCCCCGTCTGCCTCCAAAGGCCGGTTTGCAAGCACTCATGCCCGTTGTTCCCACCAGCCGCGCACAATGCTCCCAAGCCCGGGAGAAAAGCATTTTGGGGTGGTGCTCACTCCGGGCCCTTGGAAGACCTCCCCGGCTACCTCCAAAGGCCAGTTTGCAAGCAGTCCTGCCTGCTGTTCCCGCCAGCCGCGCACAATGTTCCCAAGCCCGGGAGAAAAGCGCTTCGGGGTGGTGCTCTCTCCGGGCACTTTCAAGACCTCCCCGGCTGCCTCCAAGGCCGGTTTGCAAGGACTCATGCCCGCTGTTCCCGCCAGCCGCGCACAATGCTCCCAAGCCCGGGAGAAAAGGTTTTTGGGGTGGTGCTCACACCGGGCCCTGGAAGACCTCCCCGGCTGCCTCCAAAGGCCAATTTTCAAGCACTCCTGCCTGCTGTTCCCGCCACCTGCGCACAATGCTCCCAAGCCCGGGAGAAACGCGCTTCGGGGTGGTGCTCTCTACAGGCCCTTGGAAGACCTCCCCGGCTGCCTCCAAAGGCCGGTTTGCAAGGACTCCTTCCTGCTGTTCCCGCCAGCCACGCACAATGCGCCCAAGCCCGGGAGAAAAGCATTTTGGGATGGTGCTCTCTACAGGCCCTTGGAAGACCTCCCCGGCTGCCTCCAATGGCCAGTTTGCAAGCACTCATGCCCGCTGTTCCCACCAGCCGCGCACAATGCTCCCAAGCCCGGGAGAAAAGCTTTTTGGGGTGGTGCTCACACCGGGCCCTGGAAGACCTCCCCGGCTGCCTGCAAAGGCCGGTTTTCAAGCACTCCTGCCTGCTGTTCCCGCCACCCGCGCACAATGCTCCCAAGCCCGGGAGAAAAGCGCTTCGGGGTGGTGCTCTCACCGGTCCCTTGCCCCTGAGCCTGGGGGCAATGCAGGGGGAACACACTCCCAGGCCAAGGCAGAACCACATGCACACGTCTGATCTGCCCCCTGCACCGGCAGAGAGCTCGGGGGAGCCAGAGTCTGTCAGGCAGCTGCTGGGCTGGCCGCCTGTGTGGGAAGGGGCAGAGCCGACCTAGGGGCAAGTTGGGCCTCTTGCTCTCCCTGCTGCCCTGAGGCTGCTGGGCCAAAGAGGTCTTGGGCATCCAGCCCCTTGCTGGTCCCTTCCCTCTGATGAGGCCCTCTGAGCTCCAGCACCTTGCAGTGTGGAGACAGCCCCTGCCAGAAACCTCCTCTCCAAGGAGGCCTCAACCGAGGCCTAGGCCCAGGGGAAAGGCACCAGCGGGGATGAGCCTGGGGAGGCGTCCGGGCATGACTGGACCCAGGCCCGCAGCCTGCCCCTTGGTGGGGCAGTACCCCCGGAGGCCAGGAAGGTCTGGGCAAGGCTGGCCAGGGGCAGGGGCCCTGCTGGGTCCTGTCCCTGGCCTGTAGGGCCTCTGAGCACAACCGGCCCTCTCCCACAGGAAGACCTCACCGGCTGCCTCCAAAGGCCAGTTTGCCAACACTCCTGCCCGCTGTTCCCGCCAGGCACGCACAATGCTCCCAAGCCCAGGAGAAAAGCGCATCGGGGTGGTGGTCTCTCCGGGCCCCTGCCCGTGAACCTGGGGGCCAGGCAGGGGATCCACAGTCCCAGGCCAAGGCAGAACCACATGCACACGTCTGTTCCTGCCCCCTGCACCGGCAGAGAGCTGGGGGGAGCCAGAGTCTGTCAGGCAGCTCCTGGGCTGGCCGCCTGTGTGGGAAGGGGCAGAGCCGAACTAGGGGCAAGTTGGGCCTCTTGCTCTCCCTGCTGCCCTGAGGCTGCTGGGCCAAAGAGGTCTTGGGCATCCAGCCCCTTGCTGGTCCCTTCCCTCTGACGAGGCCCTCTGAGCTCCAGCACCTTGCAGTGTGGAGACAGCCCCTGCCAGCAACCTCCTCTCCAAGGAGGCCTCAACCGAGGCCTAGGCCCAGGGGAAAGGCACCAGCGGGGATGAGCCAGTGGAGGCGCACGGGCATGTCTGGACCCAGTCCCCGCAGCCTGCCCCTTGGTGGGGCAGTACCCCCGGAGGCCAGGAAGGTCTGGGCAAGGCTGGCCAGGGGCAGGGGACCTGCTGGGTCCTGCCCCTGGCCTGTGGGGCCTCTGAGCACAACCGGCCCTCTCCCACTGGAAGACCTCCCCGGCTGCCTCGAAAGGCCGGTTTGCCAACACTCCCGCCCGCTGTTCACGCCAGGCACGCACAATGCTCCCAAGCCCGGGAGAAAAGCGCTTCGGGGTGGTGCTCTCTCCGGGCCCTTGCCCCTGAGCCTGGGGTCCAGGCAGTGTGTCCACACTCCCAGACCAAGGCAGAACCACATGCACACGTCTGTTCCTGACCCCTGCACCGGCAGAGCGCTCGGGGGAGCCACAGTCTGTCAGGCAGCTGCTGGGTTGGCTGCCTGTGTGGGAAGGGGCAGAGCCGACCTAGGGGCAAGTTGGGCCTCTTCCTCTCCCTGCTGCCCTGAGGCTGCTGGGCCAAAGAGGTCTTGGGCATCCAGCCCCTTGCTGGTCCCTTCCCGCTGACGAGGCCCTCTGAGCTCCAGCACCTTGCAGTGTGGAGACAGCCCCTGCCAGCAACCTCCTCTCCAAGGAGGCCTCAACCGAGGCCTAGGACCAGGGGAAAGGCACCAGCGGGGATGAGCCTGGGGAGGCGCCCGGGCATGTCTGGACCCAGTCCCCGCAGCCTGCCCCTTGGTGGGGCAGTACCCCCGGAGGCCAGGAAGATCTGGGCAAGGCTGGCCAGGGGCAGGGGCCCTGCTGGGTCCTCCCCATGGCCTGTGGGGCCTCTGAGCACAACCGGCCCTCTCCCACTGGAAGACCTCCCCGGCTGCCTCCAAAGGCCAGTTTGCCAACACTCCTGCCCGCTCTTCCCGCCAGGCACGCACAATGCTCCCAAGCCCGGGAGAAAAGCGCTTCGGGGTGGTGCTCTCTCCGGGCCCTTGCCCCTGAGCCAGTGGGCAAGGCAGGGGGAACACACTCCAAGACCAAGGCAGAAACACATGCACACGTCTGTTCCTGTCCCCTGCACCGTCAGAGAGCTCGGGGGAGCCAGAGTCTCTCAGGCAGGTGCTGGGCTGGCCGCCTGTGTGGGAAGGGGCAGAGCCGACCTAGGGGCAAGTTGGGCCTCTTGCTCTCCCTGCTGCCCTGAGGCTGCAGGGCCAAAGACGTCTTGGGCATCCAGCCCCTTACTGGTCCCTTCCCTCTGACGAGGCCCTCTGAGCTCCAGCACCTTGCAGTGTGGAGACAGCCCCTGCCAGCAATCTCCTCTCCAAGGAGACCTCAACCGAGGCCTAGGCCCAGGGGAAAGGCACCAGCGGGGTTGAGCCAGGGGAGGCGCCCGGGCATGTCTGGACCCTGTCCCCGCAGCCTGCCCCTTGGTGGGGCAGTACCCCCGGAGGCCAGGAAGGTCTGGGCAAGGCTGGCCAGGGGCAGGGGCCCTGCTGGGTCCTGCCCCTGGCCTGTGGGGCCTCTGAGCACAACCGGCCCTCTCCCACTGGAAGACCTCCCCGGCTGCCTCCAAAGTCCTGTTTGCAAGCACTCCCGCCCACTGTTCCCGCCAGGCGCGCACAATGCTCCCAAGCCCGGGAGAAAAGCGCTTCGGGGTGGTGGTCTCTCCGGGCCCTTGCCCCTGAGCCTGGGGGCCAGGCAGGGGATCCACAGTCCCAGGCCAAGGCACAACAACATGCACACGTCTGTTCCTGCCCCCTCCACCGGCAGAGAGCTGGGGGGAGCCAGAGTCTGTCAGGCAGCTGCTGGGTTGGCTGCCTGTGTGGGAAGGGGCAGAGCCGACCTAGGGGCCAGTTGGGCCTCTTGCTCTCCCTGCTGCCCTGAGGCTGCTGGGCCAAAGAGGTCTTGGGCATCCAGCCCCTTGCTGGTCCCTTCCCGCTGACGAGGCCCTCTGAGCTCCAGCACCTTGCAGTGTGGAGACAGCCCCTGCCAGCAACCTCCTCTCCAAGGAGGCCTCAACCGAGGCCTAGGCCCAGGGGAAAGGCACCAGCAGGGATGAGCCTGGGGAGGTGCCCGGGCATCTCTGGACCCAGGCCCCGCAGCCTGCCCCTTAGTGGGGCAGTACCCCCGGAGGCCAGGAAGGTCTGGGCAAGGCTAGCCAGGGGCAGGGGCCCTGCTGCGTCCTGCCCCTGGCCTGTGGGGCCTCTGAGCACAACCGGCCCTCTCCCACTGGAAGACCTCCCCGGCTGCCTCCAAGGCCGGTTTGCAAGCGCTCCCGCCCACTGTTCCCAGCAGGCGTGCACAATGCTCCCAAGCCCGGGAGAAAAGCGCTTCAGGGTGGTGCTCTCTCCGGGCCCTTGCCCCTGAGCCTGGGGGCAAGGCAGGGTGTCCACACTCCCAGGACAAGGCAGAACCACATGCACACGTCTGATCTGCCCCCTGCACCGGCAGAGAGCTCGGGGGAGCCAGAGTCTGTCAGGCAGCTGCTGGGCTGGCCGCCTGTGTGGGAAGGGGCAGAGCCGACCTAGGGGCAAGTTGGGCCTCTTGCTCTCCCTGCTGCCCTGAGGCTGCTGGGCCAAAGAGGTCTTGGGCATCCAGCCCCTTGCTGGTCCCTTCCCTCTGACGAGGCCCTCTGAGCTCCAGCACCTTGCAGTGTGGAGACAGCCCCTGCCAGCAACCTCCTCTCCAAGGAGGCCTCAACCGAGGCCTAGGCCCAGGGGAAAGGCACCAGCGGGGATGAGCCTGGGGAGGCGCCCGGGCATGTCTGGACCCAGTCCCCGCAGCCTGCCCCTTGGTGGGGCAGTACCCCCGGAGGCCAGGAAGGTCTGGGCAAGGCTGCCAGGGGCAGGGACACTGCTGGCTCCTGCCCCTGGCCTGTGGGGCGTCTGAGCACAACCGGCACTCTCCCGCTGGAAGACCTCCCCGTCTGCCTCGAAAGGCCGGTTTGCAAGCACTCCCGCCCGCTGTTCCCGCCAGGCACGCACAATGCTCCCAAGCCCGGGAGAAAAGCGCTTCGGGGTGGTGCTCTCTCCGGGCCCTTGCCCCTGAGCCTGGGGGCAAGGCATGGGGAACACCCTCCCAGGCCAAGGCAGAACCACATGCCCACGTCTGTTCCTGTCCCCTGCACCGGCAGAGAGCTCGGGGGAGCCAGAGTCTGTCAGGCAGCTGCTGGGCTGGCTGCCTGTGTGGGAAGGGGCAGAGCCGACCTAGGGGCAAGTTGGGCCTCTTGCTCTCCCTGCTGCCCTGAGGCTGCTGGGCCAAAGAGGTCTTGCGCATCCAGCCCCTTGCTTGTCCCTTCCCTCTGACGAGGCCCTCTGAGCTCCAGCACCTTGCAGTGTGGAGACAGCCCCTGCCAGCAATCTCCTCTCCAAGGAGGCCTCAACCGAGGCCTAGGCCCAGGGAAAAGGCACCAGCGGGGTTGAGCCAGGGGAGGCGCCCGGGCATGTCTGGACCCTGTCCCCGCAGCCTGCCCCTTGGTGGGGCAGTACCCCCGGAGGCCAGGAAGGTCTGGGCAAGGCTGGCCAGGGGCAGGGGCCCTGCTGGGTCCTGCCCCTGGCCTGTGGGGCCTCTGAGCACAACCGGCCCTTGCCCACTGGAAGACCTCCCCGGCTGCCTCCAAAGGCCGGTTTGCAAGCACTCCCGCCCACTGTTCCCGCCAGGCGCGCACAATGCTCCCAAGCCCGGGAGAAAAGCGCTTCGGGGTGGTGGTCTCTCCGGGCCCCTGCCCCTGAGCCTGGGGGCCAGGCAGGGGATCCACAGTCCCAGGCCAAGGCAGAACCACATGCACACGTCTGTTCCTGCCCCCTCCACCGGCAGAGAGATGGGGGGAGCCAGAGTCTGTCAGGCAGCTGCTGGGCTGGCCGCCTGTGTGGGAAGGGGCAGAGCCGACCTAGGGGCAAGTTGGGCCTCTTGCTCTCCCTGCTGCCCTGAGGCTGCTGGGCCAAAGAGGTCTTGGGCATCCAGCCCCTTGCTGGTCCCTTCCCTCTGACGAGGCCCTCTGAGCTCCAGCACCTTGCAGTGTGGAGACAGCCCCTGCCAGCAACCTCTTCTCCAAGGAGGCCTCAACCGAGGCCTAGGCCCAGGGGAAAGGCACCAGCGGGGATGAGCCAGTGGAGGCGCACGGGCATGTCTGGACCCAGTCCCCGCAGCCTGCCCCTTGGTGGGGCAGTACCCCCGGAGGCCAGGAAGGTCTGGGCAAGGCTGGCCAGGGACAGGGGCCCTGCTGGGTCCTGCCCCTGGCCTGTGGGGCCTCTGAGCACAACCGGCCCTCTCCCACTGGAAGACCTCCCCGGCTGCCTCCAAAGGCCGGTTTGCCAACACTCCCGCCCGCTGTTCCCGCCAGGCACGCACAATGCTCCCAAGCCCGGGAGAAAAGCGCTTCAGGGTGTTGCCCTCTCCGGGCCCTTGCCCCTGAGCCTGGGGTCCAGGCAGTGGGTCCACACTCCCAGAACAAGGCAGAACCACATGCACACGTCTGTTCCTGACCCCTGCACCGGCAGAGAGCTCGGGGGAGCCAGAGTCTGTCAGGCAGCTGCTGGGTTGGCTGCCTGTGTGGGAAGGGGCAGAGCCGACCTAGGGGCAAGTTGGGCCTCTTCCTCTCCCTGCTGCCCTGAGGCTGCTGGGCCAAAGACGTCTTGGGCATCCAGCCCCTTACTGGTCCCTTCCCTCTGACGAGGCCCTCTGAGCTCCAGCACCTTGCAGTGTGGAGACAGCCCCTGCCAGCAACCTCCTCTCCAAGGAGGCCTCAACCGAGGCCTAGGCCCAGGGGAAAGGCACCAGCGGGGATGAGCCAGTGGAGGCGCAAGGGCATGTCTGGACCCAGTCCCCGCAGCCTGCCCCTTGGTGGGGCAGTACCCCCGGAGGCCAGGAAGGTCTGGGCAAGGCTGCGAGGGGCAGGGGCCCTGCTGTGTCGTGCCCTTGGCCTGTGGGGCGTCTGAGCACAACCGGCACTCTCCCGCTGGAAGACCTCCCCGTCTGCCTCCAAAGGCCGGTTTGCAAGCACTCCCGCCCGCTGTTCCCGCCAGGCAGGCACAATGCTCCCAAGCCCGGGAGAAAAGCGCTTCGGGGTGGTGCTCTCCTCGGGCCCTTGCCCCTGAGCCTGGGGGCCAGGCAGTTGGAACACACTCCCAGGCCAAGGCAGAACGACATGCACACGTCTGTTCCTGCCCCCTACACCGGCAGAGAGCTCGGGGGAGCCAGAGACTGCCAGGCTGCTGCTGGGCTGGCTGCCTGTGTGGGACGGGGCAGAGCCGACCTAGGGGCAAGTTGGGCCTCTTGCTCTCCCTGCTGCCCTGAGGCTGCTGGGTCAAAGAGGTCTTGGGCATCCAGCCCTTTGCTGGTCCCTTCCCTCTGACGAGGCCCTCTGAGCTCCAGCACCTTGCAGTGTGGAGACAGCCCCTGCCAGCAACCTCCTCTCCAAAGAGGCCTCAACCGAGGCCTACGCCCAGGGGAAAAGCACCAGCGGGGATGATCCTGGGGAGGCGCACGGACATGTCTGGACCCAGTCCCCGCAGCCTGCCCCTTGGTGGGGCAGTACCCCCGGAGGCCAGGAAGGTCTGGGCAAGGCTGGCCAGGGGCAGGGGACCTGCTGGGTCCTACCCCTGGCCTGTGAGGCCTCTGAGCACAACCGGCCCTCTCCCACTGGAAGACCTCCCCAGCTGCCTCCAAAGTCCTGTTTTCAAAGACTCCCGCCCGCTGTTCACGCCAGGCTCGCACAATGCTCCCAAGCCCGGGAGAAAAGTGCTTCGGGGTGGTGCTCTCTCCGGGCCCTTGCCCCTGAGCCTGGGGGCCAGGCAGTGGGTCCACACTCCCAGACCAAGGCAGAACCACATGCACACGTCTGTTCCTGACCCCTGCACCGGCAGAGAGCTCGGGGGAGCCAGAGTCTGTCAGGCAGCTGCTGGGCTGGCCGCCTGTGTGGGAAGGGGCAGAGCCGACCTAGGGGCAAGTTGGGCCTCTTCCTCTCCCTGCTGCCCTGAGGCTGCTGGGCCAAAGAGGTCTTGGGCATCCAGCCCCTTGCTGGTCCCTTCCCTCTGACGAGGCCCTCTGAGCTCCAGCACCTTGCAGTGTGGAGACAGCCCCTGCCAGCAACCTCCTCTCCAATGAGGCCTCAACCGAGGCCTAGGCCCAGGGGAAAGGCACCAGCGGGGATGAGCCTGGGGAGGCGCCCGGGCATGTCTGGACCCAGTCCCCGCAGCCTGCCCCTTGGTGGGGCAGTACCCCCGGAGGCCAGGAAGGTCTGTGCAAGGCTGCCAGGGGCAGGGACAGCGCTGGGTCCTGCCCCTGGCCTGTGGGACGTCTGAGCACAACCGGCACTCTCCCGCTGGAAGACCTCCCCGTCTGCCTCCAAAGGCCGGTTTGCAAGCACTCCCGCCCGCTGTTCCCGCCAGGCACGCACAATGCTCCCAAGCCCGGGAGAAAAGCGCTTCGGGGTGGTGCTCTCTCCGGGCCCTTGCCCCTAAGCCTGCGGGCCAGGGAGGGGGAACACACTCCCAGGCCAAGACAGAACGACATGAACACGTCTGTTCCTGCCCGCTACACCGGCAGAGAGCTCGGGGGAGCCAGAGTCTCTCAGGCAGGTGCTGGGCTGGCCGCCTGTGTGGGAAGGGGCAGAGCCGACCTAGGGGCAAGTTGGGCCTCTTGCTCTCCCTGCTGCCCTGAGGCTGCTGGGCCAAAGACGTCTTGGGCATCCAGCCCTTTGCTGGTCCCTTCCCTCTGACGAGGCCCTCTGAGCTCCAGCACCTTGCAGTGTGGAGACAGCACCTGCCAGCAATCTCCTCTCCAAGGAGGCCTCAACCGAGGCCTAGGCCCAGGGGAAAGGCACCAGCGGGGATGAGCCTGGGGAGGCGCCCGGGCATGTCTGGACCCAGTCCCCGCAGCCTGCCCCTTGGTGGGGCAGTACCACTGGAGGCCAGGAAGGTCTGGGCAAGGCTGACCAGGGGCAGGGGACCTGCTGGGTCCTGCCCCTGGCCTGTGGGGCCTCTGAGCACAACCGGCCCTCTTCCACTGGAAGACCTCCCCGGCTGCCTCCAAAGGCCGGTTTGCCAACACTCCCGCCCGCTGTTCCCGCCAGGCACGCACAATGCTCCCAAGCCCGGGAGAAAAGCGCTTCGGGGTGGTGCTCTCTCCGGGCCCTTGCCCCTAAGCCTGCGGGCCAGGCAGGGGGAATACACTCCCAGGCCAAGACAGAAAGACATGAACACGTCTGTTCCTGCCCCCTACACCGGCAGAGAGCTCGGGGGAGCCAGAGTCTGTCAGGCAGGTGCTGGGCTGGCCGCCTGTGTGGGAAGTGGCAGAGTCGACCTAGGGGCATGTTGGGCCTCTGCTCTCCCTGCTGCCCTGAGGCTGCTGGGCCAAAGAGGTCTTGGGCATCCAGCCCCTTGCTGGTCCCTTCCCTCTGACGAGGCCCTCTGAGCTCCAGCACCTTGCAGTGTGGAGACAGCCCCTGCCAGCAACCTCCTCTCCAAGGAGGCCTCAACCGAGGCCTAGCCCCAGGGGAAAGGCACCAGCTGGGAAGAGCCTGGGGAGGCGCCCGGGCATGTCTGGACCCAGTCCCCGCAGCCTGCCCCTTGGTGAGGCAGTACCCCCGGAGGCCAGGAAGGTCTGGGCAAGGCTGGTCAGGGGCAGGGGCCCTGCTGGGCCCTGCCCCTGGCCTGTGGGGCCTCTGAGCACAACCGGCCCTCTCCCACTGGAAGACCTCCCCGTCTGCCTCCAAAGGCCGGTTTGCCAACACTCCCGCCCGCTGTTCCCGCCAGGCACGCACAATTCTCCCAAGCCCGGGAGAAAAGCGCTTCGGGGTGGTGCTCTCTCCGGGCCCTTGCCCATGAGCCTGGGGGCAAGGCAGGGAGAACACACTCCCAGGCCAAGGCAGAACCACATGCCCACGTCTGTTCCTGTCCCCTGCACCGGCAGAGAGCTTGGGGGAGCCAGAGTCTGTCAGGCAGCTGCTGGGTTGGCCGCCTGTGTGGGAAGGGGCAGAGCCGCCCTAGGGGCAAGTTGGGCCTCTTGCTCTCCCTGCTGCCCTGAGGCTGCTGGGCCAAAGACGTCTTGGGCATCCAGCCCCTTACTGGTCCCTTCCCTCTGACGAGGCCCTCTGAGCTCCAGCACCTTGAAGTGTGGAGACAGCCCCTGCCAGCAACCTCCTCTCCAAGGAGGCCTCAACCGAGGCCTAGGCCCAGGGGAAAGGCACCAGCGGGGATGAGCCTGGGGAGGCGCCCGGGCAAATCTGGACCCAGGCCCCGCAGCCTGCCCCTTGGTGGGGCAGTACCCCCGGAGGCCAGGAAGGTCTGGGCAAGGCTGGCCAGGGGCAGGGGCCCTGCTGGGTCCTGCCCCTGGCCTGTGAGGCCTCTGAGAACAACTGGCACTCTCCCGCTGGAAGACCTCCCCGGCTGCCTCCAAAGGCTGGTTTGCAAGCACTCAATCCCGCTGTTCACGCCAGCTGCGCACAATGCTCCCAAGCACGGGAGAAAAGCATTTTGGGGTGGTGCTCACTCCGGGCTTTGGAAGACCTCCCCGGCTGCCTCCAAGGCCGGTTTGCAAGCACTTCTGCCTGCTGTTCCCGCCACCCGCGCACAATGCTCCCAAGCCCGGGAGAAAAGCGTTTCGGGGTGGTGTTCTCTCTGGGCCCAAGAAAGACCTCCCGGGCTGCCCCCAAATGCCGGTTTGCAAGCACTCCCACTCGCTGTTCCCGCCATCCGTGCAAATGCTCCAAGCCCAGGAGAAAAGCCCTTCAGGGTGGTGCTCTCTCCCGGCCCTTGGAAGACCTCCCCGGCTGCCTCCAAAGGCTGGATTTCAAGTACTCCCTCCCGCTGTCCCGCCAGCCGCACACAATGCTCCCAATCACGGGAGAAAAGCGCTTCGGGGTGGTGCTCTCTACGGGCCCTTGGAAGACCTCCCCGTTTGTCTCCAAAGGCCGGTTTGCAAGCACTCATGCCCGCTGTTCCCGCCAGCCGCGCACAATGCTCCCAAGCCTAGGAGAAAAGCGCTTCGGGGTGGTGCTCTCTCCCGGCCCTTGGAAGACCTCCCCGGCTGCCTCCAAAGGCCGGTTTGCAAGCACTCAATCCCGCTGTTCCCGCCAGCCGCGCACAATGCTCCCAAGCCCGGGAGAAAAGCGCTTCGGGGTGGTGCTCTCTCCCGGCCCTTGGAAGACCTCCCCGGCTGCCTCCAAAGGCTGGTTTTCAAGAACTCCCTCCCGCTGACCCCGCAGCCGCACACAATGCTCCCAAGCCCGGGAGAAAAGCATTTTGGGGTGGTCTCTCTCGGGCCCTTGGAAGACTCCCCGGCTGCCTCTAAAGGCCGGTTTGCAAGCACTCATGTCCTCTGTTCCCGACAGCCGCGAACAATGCTCCCAATTCCGTGAGAAAAGTGCTTCGGGATGGTGCTCTCTCCGGGCCCTTGGAAGACCTCCCAAGCTGCCTCCAAAGGCCAGTTTGCAAGCACTCCCGCCCGCTGTTCCCGCCAGCCTCGCACAATGCTCCCAAGACCGGGAGAAAAGCGCTTCGGGGTGGTGTTCTCTCCGTGCCAATGGAGGACCTCCCTGGCTGCCCCCAAAGGCCGGTTTGCAAGCACTCCCACTCGCTGTTCCCGCCAGCCATGCACAATCCTCCAAAACCCCGGAGAAAAGCGCTTCGGGGTGGTGTTCTCTCCGTGCCCATGGAAGACCTCCCGGGGTGCCCCCAAAGGCCGGTTTGCAAGCACTCCCACTCGCTGTTCCCGCCATCCGCGCACAATGCTCCCAAGCCCGGGAGAAAAGCATTTTGGGGTGGTGCTCACACCGGGCCCTGGAAGACCTCCCCGGCTGCCTCCAAAGGACGGTTTTCAAGCACTCCTGCCTGCTGTTCCCGCCACCCGCGCACAATGCTCCCAAGCCCGGGAGAAAAGCGCTTCGGGGTGGTGCTCTCTACAGGCCCTTGGAAGACCTCCCCGGCTGCCTCCAAAGGCCGGTTTGCAAGGACTCCTTCCTGCTGTTCCCGCCATCCGCGCACAATGCTCCCAAGCCCGGGAGAAAAGCATTTTGGGGTGGTGCTCACACCGGGCCCTGGAAGACCTCCCCGGCTGCCTCCAAAGGACGGTTTTCAAGCACTCCTGCCTGCTGTTCCCGCCACCCGCGCAGAATGCTCCCAAGCGCGGGAGAAAAGCGCTTCGGGCTGGTGCTCTCTACAGGCCCTTGGAAGACCTCCCCGGCTGCCTCCAAAGGCCGGTTTGCAAGCACTCCCGCCCGCTGTTCCCGCCAGGCACGCACAATGCTCCCAAGCCCGGGAGAAAAGCGCTTCGGGGTGGTGCTCTCTCCAGGCCCTTGCCCCTGAGCCTGGGGGCCAGGCAGTTGGAACACACTCCCAGGCCAAGGCAGAACGATATGCACACGTCTGTTCCTGCCCCCTACACCGGCAGAGAGCTCGGGGGAGCCAGAGACTGCCAGGCTGCTGCTGGGCTGGCTGCCTGTGTGGATGGGGCAGAGCCGATCTAGGGGCAAGTTGGGCCTCTTGCTCTAACTGCTGGCCTGAGGCTGCTGGGTCAAAGAGGTCTTGGGCATCCAGCCCTTTGCTGGTCCCTTCCCTCTGACGAGGCCCTCTGAGCTCCAGCACCTTGCAGTGTGGAGACAGCCCCTGCCAGCAACCTCCTCTCCAAAGAGGCCTCAACCGAGGCCTACGCCCAGGGGAAAAGCACCAGCGGGGATGATCCTGGGGCGGCGCACGGACATGTCTGGACCCAGTCCCCGCAGCCTGCCCCTTGGTGGGGCAGTACCCCCGGAGGCCAGGAAGGTCTGGGCAAGGCTGGCCAGGGGCAGGGGCCCTGCTGGGTCCTGCCCCTGGCCTGTGAGGCCTCTGAGCACAACCGGCCCTCTCCCACTGGAAGACCTCCCCAGCTGCCTCCAAAGTCCTGTTTGCAATTACTCCCGCCCGCTGTTCACGCCAGGCTCGCACAATGCTCCCAAGCCCGGGAGAAAAGCGCTTCGGGGTGGTGCTCTCTCCGGGCCCTTGCCCCTGGGCCTGGGGGCCAGGCAGTGGGTCCACACTCCCAGACCAAGGCAGAACCACATGCACACGTCTGTTCCTGACACCTGCACCGGCAGAGAGCTCGGGGGAGCCAGAGTCTGTCAGGCAGGTGCTGGGCTGGCCGCCTGTGTGGGAAGGGGCAGAGCCGACCTAGGGGCAAGTTGGGCCTCTTCCTCTCCCTGCTGCCCTGAGGCTGCTGGGCCAAAGACGTCTTGGGCATCCAGCCCCTTGCTGGTCCCTTCCCTCTGACGAGGCCCTCTGAGCTCCAGCACCTTGCAGTGTGGAGACAGCCCCTGCCAGCAACCTCCTCTCCAATGAGGCCTCAACCGAGGCCTAGGCCCAGGGGAAAGGCACCAGCGGGGATGAGCCTGGGGAGGCGCCCGGGCATGTCTGGACCCAGTCCCCGCAGCCTGCCCCTTGGTGGGGCAGTACCCCCGGAGGCCAGGAAGGTCTGTGCAAGGCTGCCAGGGGCAGGGACAGCGCTGGGTCCTGCCCCTGGCCTGTGGGACATCTGAGCACAACCGGCACTCTCCCGCTGGAAGACCTCCCCGGCTGCCTCCAAAGGCCAGTTTGCAAGCACTCCCGCCCGCTGTTCCCGCCAGGCACGCACAATGCTCCCAAGCCCGGGAGAAAAGCGCTTCAGGGTGGTGCTCTCTCCGGGCCCTTGCCCCTAAGCCTGCGGGCCAGGCAGGGGGAACACACTCCCAGGCCAAGACAGAACGACATGAACACGTCTGTTCCTGCCCCCTACACCGGCAGAGAGCTCGGGGGAGCCAGAGTCTCTCAGGCAGGTGCTGGGCTGGCCGCCTGTGTGGGAAGGGGCAGAGCCGACCTAGGGGCAAGTTGGGCCTCTTGCTCTCCCTGCTGCCCTGAGGCTGCTGGGCCAAAGACGTCTTGGGCATCCAGCCCTTTGCTGGTCCCTTCCCTCTGACGAGGCCCTCTGATCTCCAGCACCTTGCAGTGTGGAGACAGCACCTGCCAGCAATCTCCTCTCCAAGGAGGCCTCAACCGAGGCCTAGGCCCAGGGGAAAGGCACCAGCGGGGATGAGCCTGGGGAGGCGCCCGGGCATGTCTGGACCCAGTCCCCGCAGCCTGCCCCTTGGTGGGGCAGTACCCCTGGAGGCCAGGAAGGTCTGGGCAAGGCTGACCAGGGGCAGGGGACCTGCTGGGTCCTGCCCATGGCCTGTGGGGCCTCTGAGCACAACCGGCCCTCTCCCACTGGAAGACCTCCCCGGCTGCCTCCAAAGGCCGTTTTGCACGCACTCCCGCCCACTGTTCCCACCAAGCGCGCACAATGCTCCCAAGCCCGGGAGAAAAGCGCTTCGGGGTGGTGCTCTCTCCGGGCCCTTGCCCCTGAGCCTGGGGGCAAGGCATGGGGAACACACTCCCAGGCCAAGGCAGAACCACATGCCCACGTCTGTTCCTGTCCCCTGCACCGGCAGAGAGCTTGGGGGAGCCAGAGTCTGTCAGGCAGCTGCTGGGTTGGCCGCCTGTGTGGGAAGGGGCAGAGCCGCCCTAGGGGCAAGTTGGGCCTCTTGCTCTCCCTGCTGCCCTGAGGCTGCTGGGCCAAAGACGTCTTGGGCATCCAGCCCCTTACTGGTCCCTTCCCTCTGACGAGGCCCTCTGAGCTCCAGCACCTTGCAGTGTGGAGACAGCCCCTGCCAGCAACCTCCTCTTCAAGGAGGCCTCAACCGAGGCCTAGGCCCAGGGGAAAGGCACCAGCGGGGATGAGCCAGGGGAGGCGCCCGAGCATGTCTGGACACAGTCCCCGCAGCCTGCCCCTTGGTGGGGCAGTACTCCCGGAGGCCAGGAAGTTCTGGGTAAGGCTGGCCAGGGGCAGGGGCCCTGCTGCGTCCTGCCCCTGGCCGGTGGGGCCTCTGAGCACAACCGGCCCTCTCCCACTGGAAGACCTCCCCGGCTGCCTCCAAAGGCCGGTTTGCAAGCGTTCCCGGCCACTGTTACCAGCAGGCGGGCACAATGCTCCTAAGCCCGGAAGAAAGACGCTTCAGGGTGGTGCTCTCTCTGGGCCCTTGCCCCTGAGCCTGGGGGCAAGGCAGGGTGTCCACACTCCCAGGCCAAGGCAGAACCACATGCACACGTCTGATCTGCCCCCTGCACCGGCAGAGAGCTCGAGGGAGCCAGAGTCTGTCAGGCAGCTGCTGGTCTGGCCGCCTGTGTGGGAAGTGGCAGAGCCGACCTAGGGGCAAGTTGGGCCTCTTGCTCTCCCTGCTGCCCTGAGGCTGCTGGGCCAAAGAGGTCTTGGGCATCCAGCCCCTTGCTGGTCCCTTCCCTCTGACGAGGCCCTCTGAGCTCCAGCACCTTGCAGTGTGGAGACAGCCCGTGCCAGCAACCTCCTCTCCAAGGAGGCCTCAACCGAGGCCTAGGCCCAGGGGAAAGGCACCAGCGGGGATGAGCCTGGGGAGGCGCCCGGGCATGTCTGGACCCAGTCCCCGCAGCCTGCCCCTTGGTGGGGCAGTACCCCCGGAGGCCAGGAAGGTCTGGGCAAGGCTGGCCAGGGGCAGGGGCCCTGCTGGGTCCTGCCCCTGGCCTGTGGGGCCTCTGAGCACAACCGGCCCTCTCCCACTGGAAGAACTCCCCGGCTGCCTCCAAAGGCCAGTTTGCCAACACTCCCGCCCGCTGTTCCCGCCAGGCAAGCACAATGCTCCCAAGCCCGGGAGAAAAGCGCTTCGGGGTGGTGCTCTCCTCGGGCCCTTGCCCCTGAGCCTGGGGGCCAGGCAGTTGGTCCACACTCCCAGACCAAGGCAGAACCACATGCACACGTCTGTTCCTGACCCCTGCACCGGCAGAGAGCTCAGGGGAGCCAGAGTCTGTTAGGCAGCTGCTGGGCTGGCCGCCTGTGTGGGAAGGGGCAGAGCCAACCTAGGGGCAAGTTGGGCCTCTTCCTCTCCCTGCTGCCCTGAGGCTGCTGGGCCAAAGAGGTCTTGGGCATCCAGCCCCTTGCTGGTCCCTTCCCTCTGACGAGGCCCTTTGAGCTCCAGCACCTTGCAGTGTGGAGACAGCCCCTGCCAGCAACATCCTCTCCAAGGAGGCCTCAACCGAGGCCTAGGCCCAGGGGAAAGGCACCAGCGGGGATGAGCCTGGGGAGGCGCCCGGGCATGTCTGGACCCAGTCCCCGCAGCCTGCCCCTTGGTGGGGCAGTACCCCCGGAGGCCAGGAAGATCTGGGCAAGGCTGGCCAGGGGCAGGGGCCCTGCTGGGTCCTCCCCATGGCCTGTGGGGCCTCTGAGCACAACCGGCCCTCTCCCACTGGAAGACCTCCCCGGCTGCCTCCAAAGGCCAGTTTGCCAACACTCCTGCCCGCTCTTCCCGCCAGGCACGCACAATGCTCCCAAGCCCGGGAGAAAAGCGCTTCGGGGTGGTGCTCTCTCCGGGCCCTTGCCCCTGAGCCTGTGGGCAAGGCAGGGGGAACACACTCCCAGACCAAGGCAGAAACACATGCACACGTCTGGTCCTGTCCCCGGCACCGGCAGAGAGCTCGGGGGAGCCAGAGTCTCTCAGGCAGGTGCTGGGCTGGCCGCCTGTGTGGGAAGGGGCAGAGCCGACCTAGGGGCAAGTTGGGCCTCTTGCTCTCCCTGCTGCCCTGAGGCTGCAGGGCCAAAGACGTCTTGGGCATCCAGCCCCTTATTGGTCCCTTCCCTCGGACGAGGCCCTCTGAGCTCCAGCACCTTGCAGTGTGGAGACAGCCCCTGCCAGCAATCTCCTCTCCAAGGAGGCCTCAACCGAGGCCTAGGCCCAGGGGAAAGGCACCAGCGGGGTTGAGCCAGGGGAGGCGCCCGGGCATGTCTGGACCCTGTCCCCGCAGCCTGCCCCTTGGTGGGGCAGTACCCCCGGAGGCCAGGAAGGTCTGGGCAAGGCTGGCCAGGGTCAGGGGCCCTGCTGGGTCCTGCCCCTGGCCTGTGGGGCCTCTGAGCACAACCGGCCCTCTCCCACTGGTAGACCTCCACGGCTGCCTCCAAAGTCCTGTTTGCAAACACTCCCGCCCGCTGTTCACGCCAGGCTCGCACAATGCTCCCAAGCCCGGGAGAAAAGCACATTGGGGTGGTGCTCTCTCCGGGCCCTTGCCCCTGAGCCTGGGGGCAAGGCAGGGGGAACACACTCCCAGGCCAAGGCAGAACCACATGCCCACGTCTGTTCCTGTCCCCTGCACCGGCAGAGAGCTTGGGGGAGCCAGAGTCTGTCAGGCAGCTGCTGGGTTGGCCGCCTGTGTGGGAAGGGGCAGAGCCGCCCTAGGGGCAAGTTGGGCCTCTTGCTCTCCCTGCTGCTCTGAGGCTGCTGGGCCAAAGACGTCTTGGGCATCCAGCCCCTTACTGGTCCCTTCCCTCTGACGAGGCCCTCTGAGCTCCAGCACCTTGCAGTGTGGAGACAGCCCCTGCCAGCAACCTCCTCTCCAAGGAGGCCTCAACCGAGGCCTAGGCCCAGGGGAAAGGCACCAGCGGGGATGAGCCTGGGGAGGCGCCCGGGCATGTCTGGACCCAGGCCCCACAGCCTGCCCCTTGGTGGGGCAGTACCCCCGGAGGCCAGGAAGGTCTGGGCAAGGCTGGCCAGGGGCAGGGGCCCTGCTGCGTCCTGCCCCTGGCCTGTGGGGCCTCTGAGCACAACCGGCCCTCTCCCACTGGAAGACCTCCCCGGCTGCCTCCAAAGGCCGGTTTGCAAGCGCTCCCGCCCACTGTTCCCAGCAGGCGTGCACAATGCTCCCAAGCCCGGGAGAAAAGCGCTTCAGGGTGGTGCTCTCTCCGGGCCCTTGCCCCTGAGCCTGGGGGACAGGCAGGGGGAACACACTCCCAGGCCAAGGCAGAATGACATGCACACGTCTGTTCCTGCCCCCTACACCGGCAGAGAGTTCGGGGGAGCCAGAGACTGACAGGCTGCTGCTGGGCTGGCTGCCTGTGTGGGACGGGGTAGAGCCGACCTAGGGGCAAGTTGGGCCTCTTGCTCTCCCTGCTGCCCTGAGGCTGCTGGGTCAGAGAGGTCTTGGGCATCCAGCACTTTGCTGGTCCTTTCCCTCTGACGAGGCCCTCTGAGCTCCAGCACCTTGCAGTGTGCAGACAGCCCCTGCCGGCAACCTCCTCTCCAAGGAGGCCTCAACCGAGGCCTAGGCCCAGGGGAAAGGCACCAGCGGGGATGAGCCTGGGGAGGCGCCCGGGCATGTCTGGACCCAGGCCCCGCAGCCTGCCCCTTGGTGGGGTAGTACCCCCGGAGGCCAGGAAGGTCTGGGCAAGGCTGCCAGAGGCAGGGACACTGCTGGGTCCTGCCCCTGGCCTGTGGGGCCTCTGAGAACAACTGGCACTCTCCCGCTGGAAGACCTCCCCGGCTGCCTCCAAAGGCTGGTTTGCAAGCACTCAATCCCGCTGTTCACGCCAGCTGCGCACAATGCTCCCAAGCCCGGGAGAAAAGCATTTTGGGGTGGTGCTCACTCCGGGCTTTGGAAGACCTCCCCGGCTGCCTCCAAGGCCGGTTTGCAAGCACTTCTGCCTGCTGTTCCCGCCACCCGCGCACAATGCTCCCAAGCCCGGGAGAAAAGCGTTTCGGGGTGGTGTTCTCTCTGGGCCCAAGAAAGACCTCCCGGGCTGCCCCCAAATGCCGGTTTGCAAGCACTCCCACTCGCTGTTCCCGCCATCCGTGCAAATGCTCCAAGCCCAGGAGAAAAGCCCTTCAGGGTGGTGCTCTCTCCCGGCCCTTGGAAGACCTCCCCGGCTGCCTCCAAAGGCTGGATTTCAAGTACTCCCTCCCGCTGTCCCGCCAGCCGCACACAATGCTCCCAATCACGGGAGAAAAGCGCTTCGGGGTGGTGCTCTCTACGGGCCCTTGGAAGACCTCCCCGTTTGTCTCCAAAGGCCGGTTTGCAAGCACTCATGCCCGCTGTTCCCGCCAGCCGCGCACAATGCTCCCAAGCCTAGGAGAAAAGCGCTTCGGGGTGGTGCTCTCTCCCGGCCCTTGGAAGACCTCCCCGGCTGCCTCCAAAGGCCGGTTTGCAAGCACTCAATCCCGCTGTTCCCGCCAGCCGCGCACAATGCTCCCAAGCCCGGGAGAAAAGCGCTTCGGGGTGGTGCTCTCTCCCGGCCCTTGGAAGACCTCCCCGGCTGCCTCCAAAGGCTGGTTTTCAAGAACTCCCTCCCGCTGACCCGCCAGCCGCACACAATGCTCCCAAGCCCGGGAGAAAAGCATTTTGGGGTGGTCTCTCTCCGGGCCCTTGGAAGACTCCCCGGCTGCCTCTAAAGGCCGGTTTGCAAGCACTCATGTCCTCTGTTCCCGACAGCCGCGAACAATGCTCCCAATTCCGTGAGAAAAGTGCTTCGGGATGGTGCTCTCTCCGGGCCCTTGGAAGACCTCCCAAGCTGCCTCCAAAGGCCGGTTTGCAAGCACTCCCGCCCGCTGTTCCCGCCAGCCTCGCACAATGCTCCCAAGACCGGGAGAAAAGCGCTTCGGGGTGGTGTTCTCTCCGTGCCAATGGAGGACCTCCCTGGCTGCCCCCAAAGGCCGGTTTGCAAGCACTCCCACTCGCTGTTCCCGCCAGCCACGCACAATCCTCCAAAACCCCGGAGAAAAGCGCTTCGGGGTGGTGTTCTCTCCGTGCCCATGGAAGACCTCCCGGGGTGCCCCCAAAGGCCGGTTTGCAAGCACTCCCACTCGCTGTTCCCGCCATCCACGCACAATGCTCCCAAGCCCGGGAGAAAAGCATTTTGGGGTGGTGCTCACACCGGGCCCTGGAAGACCTCCCCGGCTGCCTCCAAAGGACGGTTTTCAAGCACTCCTGCCTGCTGTTCCCGCCACCCGCGCACAATGCTCCCAAGCCCGGGAGAAAAGCGCTTCGGGGTGGTGCTCTCTACAGGCCCTTGGAAGACCTCTCCGGCTGCCTCCAAAGGCCGGTTTGCAAGGACTCCTTCCTGCTGTTCCCGCCATCCGCGCACAATGCTCCCAAGCCCGGGAGAAAAGCATTTTGGGGTGGTGCTCACACCGGGCCCTGGAAGACCTCCCCGGCTGCCTCCAAAGGACGGTTTTCAAGCACTCCTGCCTGCTGTTCCCGCCACCCGCGCACAATGCTCCCAAGCCCGGGAGAAAAGCGCTTCGGGGTGGTGCTCTCTACAGGCCCTTGGAAGACCTCCCCGGCTGCCTCCAAAGGCCGGTTTGCAAGGACTCCTTCCTGCTGTTCCCGCCATCCGCGCACAATGCTCCCAAGCCCGGGAGAAAAGCATTTTGGGGTGGTGCTCACACCGGGCCCTGGAAGACCTCCCCGGCTGCCTCCAAAGGACGGTTTTCAAGCACTCCTGCCTGCTGTTCCCGCCACCCGCGCAGAATGCTCCCAAGCGCGGGAGAAAAGCGCTTCGGGGTGGTGCTCTCTACAGGCCCTTGGAAGACCTCCCCGGCTGCCTCCAAAGGCCCGTTTGCAAGGACTCCTTCCTGCTGTTCCCGCCAGCCACGCACAATGCTCCCAAGCCCGGAGAAAAGCATTTTGGGGTGGTGCTCACTCCGGGCCCTTGGAAGACCTCCCCGGCTGCCTCCAAAGGCCAGTTTGCAAGCAGTCCTGCCTGCTGTTCCCGCCAGCCGCGCACAATGCTCCCAAGCCCGGGAGAAAAGCTTTTTGGGGTGGTGCTCTCTCCGGGCCCTTGGAAGACGTCCCCGTCTGCCTCCAAAGGCCGGTTTGCAAGCACTCATGCCCGTTGTTCCCACCAGCCGCGCACAATGCTCCCAAGCCCGGGAGAAAAGCATTTTGGGGTGGTGCTCACTCCGGGCCCTTGGAAGACCTCCCCGGCTACCTCCAAAGGCCAGTTTGCAAGCAGTCCTGCCTGCTGTTCCCGCCAGCCGCGCACAATGTTCCCAAGCCCGGGAGAAAAGCGCTTCGGGGTGGTGCTCTCTCCGGGCACTTTCAAGACCTCCCCGGCTGCCTCCAAGGCCGGTTTGCAAGGACTCATGCCCGCTGTTCCCGCCACCCGCGCACAATGCTCCCAAGCCCGGGAGAAAAGCGCTTCGGGGTGGTGCTCTCTACAGGCCCTTGGAAGACCTCTCCGGCTGCCTCCAAAGGCCGGTTTGCAAGGACTCCTTCCTGCTGTTCCCGCCATCCGCGCACAATGCTCCCAAGCCCGGGAGAAAAGCATTTTGGGGTGGTGCTCACACCGGGCCCTGGAAGACCTCCCCGGCTGCCTCCAAAGGACGGTTTTCAAGCACTCCTGCCTGCTGTTCCCGCCACCCGCGCACAATGCTCCCAAGCCCGGGAGAAAAGCGCTTCGGGGTGGTGCTCTCTACAGGCCCTTGGAAGACCTCCCCGGCTGCCTCCAAAGGCCGGTTTGCAAGGACTCCTTCCTGCTGTTCCCGCCATCCGCGCACAATGCTCCCAAGCCCGGGAGAAAAGCATTTTGGGGTGGTGCTCACACCGGGCCCTGGAAGACCTCCCCGGCTGCCTCCAAAGGACGGTTTTCAAGCACTCCTGCCTGCTGTTCCCGCCACCCGCGCAGAATGCTCCCAAGCGCGGGAGAAAAGCGCTTCGGGGTGGTGCTCTCTACAGGCCCTTGGAAGACCTCCCCGGCTGCCTCCAAAGGCCCGTTTGCAAGGACTCCTTCCTGCTGTTCCCGCCAGCCACGCACAATGCTCCCAAGCCCGGGAGAAAAGCATTTTGGGGTGGTGCTCACTCCGGGCCCTTGGAAGACCTCCCCGGCTGCCTCCAAAGGCCAGTTTGCAAGCAGTCCTGCCTGCTGTTCCCGCCAGCCGCGCACAATGCTCCCAAGCCCGGGAGAAAAGCTTTTTGGGGTGGTGCTCTCTCCGGGCCCTTGGAAGACGTCCCCGTCTGCCTCCAAAGGCCGGTTTGCAAGCACTCATGCCCGTTGTTCCCACCAGCCGCGCACAATGCTCCCAAGCCCGGGAGAAAAGCATTTTGGGGTGGTGCTCACTCCGGGCCCTTGGAAGACCTCCCCGGCTACCTCCAAAGGCCAGTTTGCAAGCAGTCCTGCCTGCTGTTCCCGCCAGCCGCGCACAATGTTCCCAAGCCCGGGAGAAAAGCGCTTCGGGGTGGTGCTCTCTCCGGGCACTTTCAAGACCTCCCCGGCTGCCTCCAAGGCCGGTTTGCAAGGACTCATGCCCGCTGTTCCCGCCAGCCGCGCACAATGCTCCCAAGCCCGGGAGAAAAGGTTTTTGGGGTGGTGCTCACACCGGGCCCTGGAAGACCTCCCCGGCTGCCTCCAAAGGCCGATTTTCAAGCACTCCTGCCTGCTGTTCCCGCCACCTGCGCACAATGCTCCCAAGCCCGGGAGAAACGCGCTTCGGGGTGGTGCTCTCTACAGGCCCTTGGAAGACCTCCCCGGCTGCCTCCAAAGGCCGGTTTGCAAGGACTCCTTCCTGCTGTTCCCGCCAGCCACGCACAATGCGCCCAAGCCCGGGAGAAAAGCATTTTGGGATGGTGCTCTCTACAGGCCCTTGGAAGACCTCCCCGGCTGCCTCCAATGGCCAGTTTGCAAGCACTCATGCCCGCTGTTCCCACCAGCCGCGCACAATGCTCCCAAGCCCGGGAGAAAAGCTTTTTGGGGTGGTGCTCACACCGGGCCCTGGAAGACCTCCCCGGCTGCCTGCAAAGGCCGGTTTTCAAGCACTCCTGCCTGCTGTTCCCGCCACCCGCGCACAATGCTCCCAAGCCCGGGAGAAAAGCGCTTCGGGGTGGTGCTCTCACCGGTCCCTTGCCCCTGAGCCTGGGGGCAATGCAGGGGGAACACACTCCCAGGCCAAGGCAGAACCACATGCACACGTCTGATCTGCCCCCTGCACCGGCAGAGAGCTCGGGGGAGCCAGAGTCTGTCAGGCAGCTGCTGGGCTGGCCGCCTGTGTGGGAAGGGGCAGAGCCGACCTAGGGGCAAGTTGGGCCTCTTGCTCTCCCTGCTGCCCTGAGGCTGCTGGGCCAAAGAGGTCTTGGGCATCCAGCCCCTTGCTGGTCCCTTCCCTCTGATGAGGCCCTCTGAGCTCCAGCACCTTGCAGTGTGGAGACAGCCCCTGCCAGAAACCTCCTCTCCAAGGAGGCCTCAACCGAGGCCTAGGCCCAGGGGAAAGGCACCAGCGGGGATGAGCCTGGGGAGGCGTCCGGGCATGACTGGACCCAGGCCCGCAGCCTGCCCCTTGGTGGGGCAGTACCCCCGGAGGCCAGGAAGGTCTGGGCAAGGCTGGCCAGGGGCAGGGGCCCTGCTGGGTCCTGTCCCTGGCCTGTAGGGCCTCTGAGCACAACCGGCCCTCTCCCACAGGAAGACCTCACCGGCTGCCTCCAAAGGCCAGTTTGCCAACACTCCTGCCCGCTGTTCCCGCCAGGCACGCACAATGCTCCCAAGCCCAGGAGAAAAGCGCATCGGGGTGGTGGTCTCTCCGGGCCCCTGCCCGTGAACCTGGGGGCCAGGCAGGGGATCCACAGTCCCAGGCCAAGGCAGAACCACATGCACACGTCTGTTCCTGCCCCCTGCACCGGCAGAGAGCTGGGGGGAGCCAGAGTCTGTCAGGCAGCTCCTGGGCTGGCCGCCTGTGTGGGAAGGGGCAGAGCCGAACTAGGGGCAAGTTGGGCCTCTTGCTCTCCCTGCTGCCCTGAGGCTGCTGGGCCAAAGAGGTCTTGGGCATCCAGCCCCTTGCTGGTCCCTTCCCTCTGACGAGGCCCTCTGAGCTCCAGCACCTTGCAGTGTGGAGACAGCCCCTGCCAGCAACCTCCTCTCCAAGGAGGCCTCAACCGAGGCCTAGGCCCAGGGGAAAGGCACCAGCGGGGATGAGCCAGTGGAGGCGCACGGGCATGTCTGGACCCAGTCCCCGCAGCCTGCCCCTTGGTGGGGCAGTACCCCCGGAGGCCAGGAAGGTCTGGGCAAGGCTGGCCAGGGGCAGGGGACCTGCTGGGTCCTGCCCCTGGCCTGTGGGGCCTCTGAGCACAACCGGCCCTCTCCCACTGGAAGACCTCCCCGGCTGCCTCGAAAGGCCGGTTTGCCAACACTCCCGCCCGCTGTTCACGCCAGGCACGCACAATGCTCCCAAGCCCGGGAGAAAAGCGCTTCGGGGTGGTGCTCTCTCCGGGCCCTTGCCCCTGAGCCTGGGGTCCAGGCAGTGTGTCCACACTCCCAGACCAAGGCAGAACCACATGCACACGTCTGTTCCTGACCCCTGCACCGGCAGAGCGCTCGGGGGAGCCACAGTCTGTCAGGCAGCTGCTGGGTTGGCTGCCTGTGTGGGAAGGGGCAGAGCCGACCTAGGGGCAAGTTGGGCCTCTTCCTCTCCCTGCTGCCCTGAGGCTGCTGGGCCAAAGAGGTCTTGGGCATCCAGCCCCTTGCTGGTCCCTTCCCGCTGACGAGGCCCTCTGAGCTCCAGCACCTTGCAGTGTGGAGACAGCCCCTGCCAGCAACCTCCTCTCCAAGGAGGCCTCAACCGAGGCCTAGGACCAGGGGAAAGGCACCAGCGGGGATGAGCCTGGGGAGGCGCCCGGGCATGTCTGGACCCAGTCCCCGCAGCCTGCCCCTTGGTGGGGCAGTACCCCCGGAGGCCAGGAAGATCTGGGCAAGGCTGGCCAGGGGCAGGGGCCCTGCTGGGTCCTCCCCATGGCCTGTGGGGCCTCTGAGCACAACCGGCCCTCTCCCACTGGAAGACCTCCCCGGCTGCCTCCAAAGGCCAGTTTGCCAACACTCCTGCCCGCTCTTCCCGCCAGGCACGCACAATGCTCCCAAGCCCGGGAGAAAAGCGCTTCGGGGTGGTGCTCTCTCCGGGCCCTTGCCCCTGAGCCAGTGGGCAAGGCAGGGGGAACACACTCCAAGACCAAGGCAGAAACACATGCACACGTCTGTTCCTGTCCCCTGCACCGTCAGAGAGCTCGGGGGAGCCAGAGTCTCTCAGGCAGGTGCTGGGCTGGCCGCCTGTGTGGGAAGGGGCAGAGCCGACCTAGGGGCAAGTTGGGCCTCTTGCTCTCCCTGCTGCCCTGAGGCTGCAGGGCCAAAGACGTCTTGGGCATCCAGCCCCTTACTGGTCCCTTCCCTCTGACGAGGCCCTCTGAGCTCCAGCACCTTGCAGTGTGGAGACAGCCCCTGCCAGCAATCTCCTCTCCAAGGAGACCTCAACCGAGGCCTAGGCCCAGGGGAAAGGCACCAGCGGGGTTGAGCCAGGGGAGGCGCCCGGGCATGTCTGGACCCTGTCCCCGCAGCCTGCCCCTTGGTGGGGCAGTACCCCCGGAGGCCAGGAAGGTCTGGGCAAGGCTGGCCAGGGGCAGGGGCCCTGCTGGGTCCTGCCCCTGGCCTGTGGGGCCTCTGAGCACAACCGGCCCTCTCCCACTGGAAGACCTCCCCGGCTGCCTCCAAAGTCCTGTTTGCAAGCACTCCCGCCCACTGTTCCCGCCAGGCGCGCACAATGCTCCCAAGCCCGGGAGAAAAGCGCTTCGGGGTGGTGGTCTCTCCGGGCCCTTGCCCCTGAGCCTGGGGGCCAGGCAGGGGATCCACAGTCCCAGGCCAAGGCACAACAACATGCACACGTCTGTTCCTGCCCCCTCCACCGGCAGAGAGCTGGGGGGAGCCAGAGTCTGTCAGGCAGCTGCTGGGTTGGCTGCCTGTGTGGGAAGGGGCAGAGCCGACCTAGGGGCCAGTTGGGCCTCTTGCTCTCCCTGCTGCCCTGAGGCTGCTGGGCCAAAGAGGTCTTGGGCATCCAGCCCCTTGCTGGTCCCTTCCCGCTGACGAGGCCCTCTGAGCTCCAGCACCTTGCAGTGTGGAGACAGCCCCTGCCAGCAACCTCCTCTCCAAGGAGGCCTCAACCGAGGCCTAGGCCCAGGGGAAAGGCACCAGCAGGGATGAGCCTGGGGAGGTGCCCGGGCATCTCTGGACCCAGGCCCCGCAGCCTGCCCCTTAGTGGGGCAGTACCCCCGGAGGCCAGGAAGGTCTGGGCAAGGCTAGCCAGGGGCAGGGGCCCTGCTGCGTCCTGCCCCTGGCCTGTGGGGCCTCTGAGCACAACCGGCCCTCTCCCACTGGAAGACCTCCCCGGCTGCCTCCAAGGCCGGTTTGCAAGCGCTCCCGCCCACTGTTCCCAGCAGGCGTGCACAATGCTCCCAAGCCCGGGAGAAAAGCGCTTCAGGGTGGTGCTCTCTCCGGGCCCTTGCCCCTGAGCCTGGGGGCAAGGCAGGGTGTCCACACTCCCAGGACAAGGCAGAACCACATGCACACGTCTGATCTGCCCCCTGCACCGGCAGAGAGCTCGGGGGAGCCAGAGTCTGTCAGGCAGCTGCTGGGCTGGCCGCCTGTGTGGGAAGGGGCAGAGCCGACCTAGGGGCAAGTTGGGCCTCTTGCTCTCCCTGCTGCCCTGAGGCTGCTGGGCCAAAGAGGTCTTGGGCATCCAGCCCCTTGCTGGTCCCTTCCCTCTGACGAGGCCCTCTGAGCTCCAGCACCTTGCAGTGTGGAGACAGCCCCTGCCAGCAACCTCCTCTCCAAGGAGGCCTCAACCGAGGCCTAGGCCCAGGGGAAAGGCACCAGCGGGGATGAGCCTGGGGAGGCGCCCGGGCATGTCTGGACCCAGTCCCCGCAGCCTGCCCCTTGGTGGGGCAGTACCCCCGGAGGCCAGGAAGGTCTGGGCAAGGCTGCCAGGGGCAGGGACACTGCTGGCTCCTGCCCCTGGCCTGTGGGGCGTCTGAGCACAACCGGCACTCTCCCGCTGGAAGACCTCCCCGTCTGCCTCGAAAGGCCGGTTTGCAAGCACTCCCGCCCGCTGTTCCCGCCAGGCACGCACAATGCTCCCAAGCCCGGGAGAAAAGCGCTTCGGGGTGGTGCTCTCTCCGGGCCCTTGCCCCTGAGCCTGGGGGCAAGGCATGGGGAACACCCTCCCAGGCCAAGGCAGAACCACATGCCCACGTCTGTTCCTGTCCCCTGCACCGGCAGAGAGCTCGGGGGAGCCAGAGTCTGTCAGGCAGCTGCTGGGCTGGCTGCCTGTGTGGGAAGGGGCAGAGCCGACCTAGGGGCAAGTTGGGCCTCTTGCTCTCCCTGCTGCCCTGAGGCTGCTGGGCCAAAGAGGTCTTGCGCATCCAGCCCCTTGCTTGTCCCTTCCCTCTGACGAGGCCCTCTGAGCTCCAGCACCTTGCAGTGTGGAGACAGCCCCTGCCAGCAATCTCCTCTCCAAGGAGGCCTCAACCGAGGCCTAGGCCCAGGGAAAAGGCACCAGCGGGGTTGAGCCAGGGGAGGCGCCCGGGCATGTCTGGACCCTGTCCCCGCAGCCTGCCCCTTGGTGGGGCAGTACCCCCGGAGGCCAGGAAGGTCTGGGCAAGGCTGGCCAGGGGCAGGGGCCCTGCTGGGTCCTGCCCCTGGCCTGTGGGGCCTCTGAGCACAACCGGCCCTTGCCCACTGGAAGACCTCCCCGGCTGCCTCCAAAGGCCGGTTTGCAAGCACTCCCGCCCACTGTTCCCGCCAGGCGCGCACAATGCTCCCAAGCCCGGGAGAAAAGCGCTTCGGGGTGGTGGTCTCTCCGGGCCCCTGCCCCTGAGCCTGGGGGCCAGGCAGGGGATCCACAGTCCCAGGCCAAGGCAGAACCACATGCACACGTCTGTTCCTGCCCCCTCCACCGGCAGAGAGATGGGGGGAGCCAGAGTCTGTCAGGCAGCTGCTGGGCTGGCCGCCTGTGTGGGAAGGGGCAGAGCCGACCTAGGGGCAAGTTGGGCCTCTTGCTCTCCCTGCTGCCCTGAGGCTGCTGGGCCAAAGAGGTCTTGGGCATCCAGCCCCTTGCTGGTCCCTTCCCTCTGACGAGGCCCTCTGAGCTCCAGCACCTTGCAGTGTGGAGACAGCCCCTGCCAGCAACCTCTTCTCCAAGGAGGCCTCAACCGAGGCCTAGGCCCAGGGGAAAGGCACCAGCGGGGATGAGCCAGTGGAGGCGCACGGGCATGTCTGGACCCAGTCCCCGCAGCCTGCCCCTTGGTGGGGCAGTACCCCCGGAGGCCAGGAAGGTCTGGGCAAGGCTGGCCAGGGACAGGGGCCCTGCTGGGTCCTGCCCCTGGCCTGTGGGGCCTCTGAGCACAACCGGCCCTCTCCCACTGGAAGACCTCCCCGGCTGCCTCCAAAGGCCGGTTTGCCAACACTCCCGCCCGCTGTTCCCGCCAGGCACGCACAATGCTCCCAAGCCCGGGAGAAAAGCGCTTCAGGGTGTTGCCCTCTCCGGGCCCTTGCCCCTGAGCCTGGGGTCCAGGCAGTGGGTCCACACTCCCAGAACAAGGCAGAACCACATGCACACGTCTGTTCCTGACCCCTGCACCGGCAGAGAGCTCGGGGGAGCCAGAGTCTGTCAGGCAGCTGCTGGGTTGGCTGCCTGTGTGGGAAGGGGCAGAGCCGACCTAGGGGCAAGTTGGGCCTCTTCCTCTCCCTGCTGCCCTGAGGCTGCTGGGCCAAAGACGTCTTGGGCATCCAGCCCCTTACTGGTCCCTTCC